>NC_137101.1:60128688-60294798 GCF_949357685.1 Gobio gobio | reverse complement strand
AAGATCAGAGTCAGTAAAATGATCCGAACTTCCCACTACTAGACCATATTAGCCCGGTTCTGTCAACACTGCACTAGTTCCCTATTAAACATTGCCTACATTTTAAAATCTTGCTTATTACTTACAAAGCACTAAATGGTTTAGCTCCCCAGTACTTGAGCGAGCTCTTAACACATTATACTCCATCACGTCTACTGCGGTCTCAAAACTCTGGCCAGTTGATAATACCTAGAATATCAAAATCAACTGCAGGTGGTCGATCCTTTTCCTATTTAGCACCTAAACTCTGGAACAGTCTTCCAAGCATTGTTCGGGAAGCAGACACACTCTGTCCGTTTAAATCTAGACTAAAAACACATCTCTTTACTATAGCATATTTTAAATTAAATGATTGTTAGGCTGCATTAACTAATTGACACGGTCTCTGCAGACACTTCAGGGCTGCGCTGGTTGCGTCTAAGCACAGGTCCGGCTGACTACAGTAAACCTTGGGAAAAACAGAGAGACTAACATTAGCATAGATGCCATCAAACAACTGTGGTAAATTGGATTAATCAACAAACACAGTAAGCCATGTCATCTCCTGTCATTGTCACCTGCACTGCCTGCTACATGTTCAGTATATCCTTCTCTGTCAGCGAACAGGGCTTCACATGTGATAAATGTAAGGAGATAGTTAGGCTGACGGAGAAGATTTTAGAATTAGAGACAGGCATCCATACTTTATCTGAGAGTAGTGAGAATGTAACAGCTTTAGACACTGATTTGGATGCGAATAGCTTAGTGAACTCTGTACATTGTTTGGTTCCGGCTGTAGAGTCTGCGCAGCAGGGCAACTGGGTGACTGTGAGACGACATAGTCGCGGATCTAAAAATCACTCTTCCATTCCGATTAGAGCATCAAGCAGGTTCTCCCCTCTCAGTGACGCACCCACTGAGTATCCTGTTGAAAGTGCCCTAGTTATTGGCGATTTTATTACACGATGTTGTTCGACTTCACCAGTCGGAGATCACCAAAATTAACATTAAAGAGGTGTGTGAACTCGGAAGTACTGGCTAAACCGACCGTCTGCTAGCTTTCTCACGTCACGGAAGTCAGATAAATCCCAGCACATAGAGACACTTTCACCTAGATATTATCACATAGAGACTATGTCTGTTCCCCGAATTAGTAAATACAAAAAAACATCAAAACCATTCAACAGTAAAAATGTAATTGATGTCCAACAAATAAACAACACAAATAATACAGATGAACAAATAATAAAGCTCGGGCTGCTGAATATCCGATCCCTTTTCCCAAAAGCGCTTATTGTTAATGATATGATTGCAGATAATAATCTAGATGTGCTGTGTTTGACAGAAACCTGGCTAAAATCTGACGACTACATTACTTTAAATGAGTCCACCCCCCAAGATTATTGTTATAAACATGAGCCGCGTCTAAAAGGTAAAGGGGGAGGAGTTTGTGTAATTTATAAAAATATCTTCAGTAATACTCAGAAGTCTAGTTTAAAATATAATTCCTTTTAAGTTTTGGTGCTTTATGTAACGTTATGCTGTGTAATTGAATTGTATTTTGTTTATGAATAAAACGCTCCTTTTAAAATCTTCTAATTTGCTGCCATTCCCTGGTGAAAAAAAGTATACTTTATTGTATTTCAAGTATATTCTCTTTTTCAATAGTATATTGTAAATATACTAACAAAAATTGTACCATCTTTAAATATATAAAAAGTATATTAGCATCATATTTCACAATGTAACTTTTAATGCACTTTAAAATAATTGTATTTTAGTATATTTTAGAAAGATATATTTTAGAAAAATATACTTAAAATGAAAGTTCTGTGTACTTTTTAAAAGTGTACTTATTTGAACATTACTTTAATATATATTTTTATTATATTTTAAACTGTGCTCAAATTTGTCATTCTAACAATGCACTGAAAGCACATTTTAAAAATACATATTAAATATCTTTAATTTGTAGTATATTTAAAGTTAAATTTGAGTAATGTTTAAGGTTATTTATTCATGCTTAAGTGTTAAAATTAAGCATGAATAAATAAGTGTAAAATATGTTTAAAAGTGGGTCCCCCACACTGTTGAACACTCTGTTGTGCACTACGGTGTCCACGGAGGGCTTCGACCAGGGCTTAAAAACGGAAAAAAATATAAATCGGTTCACTCCGAGCAGAATCGATATTTTAACGTTTCCGTTTTTGCGTTCCTCATTAAACATTACTGTTCCGAAAACGGTTTGATTTGAAAAAATAACGGTTAATAACGTTATTTTAATTTAGCCTGTTTAATTATAATGTAACGCATTATAATTAAACTTGAATATTTATTTAAAAAAAAAATTAAAACCACAACAGAAATACATGCATTAATTACAAAGCATAAACAGCGGGACAAATATTGACCTGTTTTAATGGAGCGGAAAGTGGCCCTCTATATGCCTAATTCTTTTCAGAAGAGTGATAACATTCTTTGTACATAACTTTTTTTTCAACACAACTTGTTTTAAAAATTGCATGAATAAAGAATAAATAAACTGGATAACCATTGCTCTTTTAATGCATCGTCAACTGGTAATTTCAAAGCAAACACTGCGCAACACGTCCTTGCATCGCATAATCAAATTCAGTCAGCTAATAAAGCTTGATCATTTCATGCAATATACCATTTAATACGAAGCATCATTCGTCTATATAGAAAACATTGACCTGTCCTGTATTGGCAATCTGAAAGACTATAGGAAAAATGTTTGATAGATGCTAGTAACCTACTTGGATAGGCTTAAACGAAATCCACAAACTAGTCTAAATCAGACTATTTGAGCTTAAAGTCCGTACTGCTTATTTAAACATACAAAAAGAATGTCCTCCAATACCTGCGCTTTCATTGTAGACCTCAGTGGGGAAAGAAATGTACTTGAGGCATGAAAATGTGCGCCCTATACTGACTTGCGTTACCGGTAGATTCATAGATGACTGGTGCGCGGGCATTTCACTCACGTTTGATCCGTCAACGTCACATGCTGTAGCTACTACTCTATTCATTATTGGTCACTGCCAAATTAAAATATTAAAGAGAATGATAAAATAACGTTATTAACTGGTTATTGTTAATTTCAAATTAACGTTTCTGTTCAGAACGATTCAAATTGATTTTGATTTTGTTTACGTTTTTGTTCCTCTTAAAATTTTGTTCGTTTCCGGTTTTCGTTTTCGTTCCTTGAACCGGTTCAGAGCCCTGACTTCGACGTGGCGTGGTGTGGCTATCCTAAGCACCCTCCCAAAGCCTGTGGGCTCGTCTACTTCGATGGCGTGGTCCTGCAGAGCTACAGGGCAGGCCACCGTCCCTTTGCACATGCACAAGGGTGGAGCCGACCCAGGGCTCTTCAATGAGCTGCGTGCCGCCACTGATCCCACCCTCCGGGCGGTGAAGGTGGCCAGACGCTCCCTGGGTCGGGCGATGTCCACAGCTGTGGTCAGCCTGGCTACAGCTTCCGGGGAGTCCGCGCTCCATGGTGGGGCCCAATAAAAGGCCCCAATCATGCGTGCGGAGGTCGCCACCCTACTGGCGAAGGGTGGGTGCGATCGAGCCTGTCCTTCCAGCCGAAATGAAGTCCGGCTTCCTCAGCCCTTACTTCATTGTACCCTAGGAAACCGGTGGGTTATGGCCAATCCTGGATCTGCCCGTCCTGAGCCGATCCCTTCACAGGCTTCCATTCAGGATGTTGGTAGCGAACGCCTCCTCAGATGCGTTCGTCCGGTAGATTGGTTGCAGCGATTGACCTGAAGGATGCTTATTTCCATGTCTCCTACCTCGACACAGACCGTTCCTATGGTTTGCTTCGAGGGGCGGACATTCAGTATGCGGTCCTCCCATTCGGGCCAGCTTTGTCCCCTCGTGACTCCACGAAGTCTCTCGAGGAAGCCCTTGCACCACTCAGGCAACACGGGGTTTGCATCCTAAACTATCTCGACGACTGGCTCATACTGGGTCACTCTCGAGCGCAGGTGTGCGAACACAGAGTCCAAGTGCTCCAGCACTTAACCCGTCTGGGCCTTCGGGTTAACTGGGAGAAGAGCAACTCTGCCCCGTGCAGAGGATCTCTTTTCTCAGTATGGTTTCCGACTCGGTCGCCATGTGCATGCTGCTTACCAGCGAGTGCGCGCAGTCACTGCTGACTTGCCTTCGTTAATTCGAGAGCAAGTGTGCGGTCCCACTGAAGTTATTTCATAGGCTCCTGGGGCATATGGCATCTGCAGCCGCGGTAACGGCGCTCGGATTGCTTCATATGAGACTGCTTCAGCGCTGGCTTCGCGATCGAGTACTGAGATGGGCATGGCGGTCTGGCACGCTCTGGGTCCCAGTGACTCGGGCCTGCCTTCAGACTCTCACCCAGTGGTCGAACCTCAGTTCTACGGGCTGGTGGCCCTTAGGACAAGTTTCCAGGCATTTTGTTGTGTCAACAGATGCCTCCTCCACAGGCTGGGGTGCCATGTGTAATGGACGTTTTGCGCCTCCTGCATGTCAATTGCCTTGAGTTGCTGGCAGTACAGTTAGCCCTGCACCGCTTCCAAGCGTTGCCGAAGGGTCAGCATGTACTAGTCCGGTCAGACTACACGGTCAGTAGCGTACATCAACCACCAGGCTGATCTATGCTCCCGCCGTATGTCTCAACTCGCCTGCCATCTCGTTCTATGGAGTCAGAAGCATCTGAGGTCCCTTCTTTCTGTCCATATCCCGGGAGAACTGAACCGTGCAGCCCACAAGCCACTTCCTGGAGTTTGGAGACTCCATCCCCAGTCGGTCCAGCTGATTTGGGAACAATTCAGCGACGTACAGGTAGATCTGTTGCCTCCCACGACTCTTCCCACTGCTGTCTGTTTTATCCCCTGACTGAGGGTACGGTCGGCACAGATGCACTGGCACACAGCTGGCCACGGGGCCTACGCGAATATGCGTCCCCAGTGAGCCTTTTCGCGCAGCTATTGTGCAAAGCCAGGGAGGACAATGAGAAGGTCCTTCTGGTTGCCCCATATTGGCACGGCCGGACCTGGTTCTCGGAACTCTTACTCCTTGTGACAGCCCCTCCCCTGGCCTATTCCTCTGAGGTAGGACCTCCTCACTCAGAGACGGGGCACCCTTGGCAGGTTTTGAGTACCCTACCACTTCCGGTGGTGGCTACCATCACTTCCGCTAGGGCAGAGTACTCTCGCCTATGTGTTGAAGTGGAACCTCTTCGTCACCTGGTGTCTTCTCGCCAAGAAGACCCCTGGAGATGCCCGATCAGGTCTGTGCTCTCGTTTCTCCAAGAAGGGTTGGAACGAAGGCTGTCTCCTTCCACCCTTAAAGTATATGTGGCCGCAATATCGGCCCACCATGACCTATTGGAGAACAAAAAGGTAAGTCAGCACGACCTGGTCATCAGGTTCCTGAGGGGAGCGAGGAGACTGAATCCTCCTCGCTCTCCCCTCGTACCCTCTTGGGACCTCTCAGTAGTCTTAGATGCTCTGCAGAGATCTCCCCTTGAGCCTTTGCAGTCAGTCGAGCTTAAGTTCTTGTCAATGAAGACATCGCTCCTGACTGCATTGGCCTCCATCAAGAGGGTAGGGGACCTGTAGGCATTTTCGGTTGACGAAGCGTGCCTGCAGTTCGGGCCGGCCTACTCTCACGTGATCCTGAGACCCCGGCCTGGATATGTGCCCAAGGTTCCTACCACTCCGTCAGGGACCAGGTGGTGAACCTGCAAGCGCTGCCCGTGGAGGGGGCAGACCCAGCCTTGGCACTGCTCTGTCCTGTACGCGCTCTCTGCGCTTGCGTAGACAGGACGCAGTGTTCAGGACCTCAGACCAGCTCTTTGTCTGTTATGGTGGAGAGCGGAAGGGAAGGGCTCTCTCAAAGTAAAGGCTGTCTCACTGAATAATGGACACCATTGTTTTGGCTTACCAGCAGCAGGCCGTCCATGCCCCTTGGGGTCAGGGCCCACTCCACTCGTAGTGTAGCCTCCTCTTGGGTTTTAGCGCATGGCGCCTTGCTAACAGACATCTGCAGAGCTGCAGGCTGGGCGATGCCGAACACATTCACAGATTCTACAATCTCCGAGTGGAGCCTGTATCAGACTAGGTACTCGCCTCTACTAGTGGCCGGTTATGGACTAGGCTCTGGTGTCTTCACTTGCTCGCCATTCCACTCCACGGACTGGATACGTGCGATATTCTCCTCAGGTGAGCTTCCCGGAAACCCTGAGCTCCTTCAGTACTATTGACGCAGACACCAGTTCAGTCTGCCCTCTATGAGCCCAGACCCTCGTGTCCGGCCAGGTGCCCCGTGTGCATGGTTCCCCTCCGGCGACCCCCACACGTGTATTTCCACCGTAAGCCTCCTTGAGCAGGTGTCTTTCCCTTGGCAAGCCTTGCTACCCTGGGCTTAAAAATCCACCTTCGGCTGGTCCCCCAGAGTTCTTCATATGCAACCCGCAGCGGGTCATATGTGTACTCTCTAAGTCCTACCTACGGGTAGGTGTCTTTGCATATCTCCACCTGGAATATGCTCCCAGTGTACCTTGGTATTCCTGTGATAAGTGGGAGTCCTTTGTCCATACTAGCCTTACGACAGGGCGCTGCGCACTTACGCAGGGCACTGGAAGACAGCTGAGTGGCGTGATTGTATTGGGACCCTCATTCGTTAGTCACTAACGTTACGTCATAGTGACTGAACGAAAGGGAACGTCTCGGTTATGTATGTAACCCTTGTTCCCTGAGGAGGGAACGGAGACGTAACGTCCCTCTGCCACATCCGCTGTACCACTGGAACGGCCGAGAGTTCAGTCTTGGCTCCGCAGCAGATAACATAATGCGATATTGCCCACGTACTTCCTTATATACCCACGCGGTGGGGCAGAGTTACGTATGCAAATTCTGCATGCCCATGGCATTGGCACTGCCATTGGGCGTTGTTGAATTCTCGAAGATGATTGGCTTCTACGCGAAACCCCCATTCGTTAGTCACTAACATTACGTCTCCGTTCCATACATAAGGCTTTTGGGCTTGTTAATGGAACGTCTCTTCACAGCCTTGGTAGCACATTTAAACTACTGTATTGTGTGACATTATGTAATTCAAAATATATTATGCAATGTATCGCTAAATAATAATACATTATATTGTTATTGACTACAAAGTGTATTTTTTTGTGTTTAGGGAAGGTAAAGTAAATAAATAAACCTGAAAAAATTATATATGCATAGTATATTGCTTGTGTGTTCTGAAGACACTGGTAATTAATTTGTAATGTACTTAAAACACATATAAAGTATACTTATAACACAAATAAATATACTTATAATACAAATAAAGTACACTTAACACAAATTAAGTATACTTATAACACAAATAAAGCACATTTAACATCACTAATCAAGTATGTAATTAAGTATACTTAAAATTGTTCCAATTTAGCACATAAAAGTACACTAAATACACTTAAAATGATGCTTTAATACAACTTATTTACAACTGCAATATACTTAGTACAAAATTAGTTGTTTCAAAATACATTTCAAGTTATCTAATAATTAACACACTTCAAGTATACTGATAATTAGTCTGGCTGCAAGTATACTTAGCATACTTTTTTCCCACTAGGGTTGGTTATGACATCCGCTTCAAACATTACAATGCTCATGATAAAGTAAATCCATTTCACCAGATAAAGTTCAAAGACAATATTCTAAAGATGACTGTGCGCTTTTTTCTCTGCCGCATAACATCTATACATATGAATATAAATCTTATGCTGAAACTGCATTTTTTTTTAAGAACGGAAGAAAATGTTGAAGAATAAGAGGAACTGAGGTCTGTCAGAATTTTTTTTATAAAAAGAACACATTTTCCACCACATTCATCTACTATTATGTGCAATTGCATGCTTGTTTTGTTTTTTTTGAGTCTGTGGCCCTAAAAAAGCTTTCAGTATTGACAAATGTTCACTGTTTTTGATAAAACTCTAATAGCATCAAATAAAAATTGGTTTGTTGTTGAAAAAGTTCCGCCCCGTGTATAAATGTTATATAGCCATGAACAGAATCTCACATATTAGATGTGGTTCAAACTCTTTCTTCTGTAATTATTTTTAGCAAATCATTGAATAACACACATTTAAACATGTATTTCACCAAGAATACAACACCACTGATATGTTTTAATAATTGTATGTGAATTTCTATGTACATCTGTGACTTCAGCGTGTGATCAGGACTTTTATTTTGTAGTGGTGTTGTGACATCATAAGGCTGCGCCACGCTCCTGCATCTGTTGTGATTCTGCCTAAGAAAGGTTTGTGTTTTAAGCTTTTAAAGTGTTTAAATCAATGCAAACTGTTCAGGCAATTTCATAGTTTTAACAAGAATCATTAAATTAATGTTTGATCGTTGAATGTATTTGCAGTACTTTATCTTACATTAATTAACAATTGTTTTGAATATTTTTTGTGAGTTAAGATGCATCTCGTTTCTGTATATATATCTTGGATCAGTTTATCATAAACATGAATTCAGTCACTGGTGAGTAGAGATGAGAGAAACTGAGCTTTTGAAACTCAAGAGTCAACCGAATCAAACGCTACACAGAATGATTCACTGAATCGACTCATTCGAATCACCTCAAACACTGATGACCAAAATACTGTAAATGCCATGTGAACACACAAACGCAGAGGTGGACAAAGTACACAACTCTATTACTTGAGTAAAAGTAAAAGTACTACTGGTCAAATATTACTCCGTTACAAGTGAAAGTTCTAAAAACAGATTTTTACTTAAGTAAAAGTACAGAAGTATTTGTTTTTAAAAGTACTTAAGTGTCTAAAGTACATTTTCTTTTGTATGTCAATGCATTATTTTATTATTGTTGCATTGTTGTATAAATGCACTCTATGCCATCATGGTGGTTTAAGCCAGTCAGTGATGCTCCATCCGACATGCTAGCATACGACTACCTTAAACTAATTTCAGACATCAAAAATGTAATTTCATTTAATTTCAGGGAATGCATGAACCCTATACTCTGATATGCATCCGATATTCTCCCAACTGTTTACTCTTCTCTTTCTCCCAGACATTTACATTTTTTTAACATTTTATGAGACATGCGTCAAGTATATGCCAACTAAACTAATCTTTAATCTTTTGAGAAAACTGAAACACACTTTTTAAGTATGGCCATGGGTGCACACACTGTGCCAAGGAACCGTCTTCTTCCATTTTGCTATAAACTGATCGGTGTACAAGATTACTGATTGGCTGTCTTCCAAAAAAAAACAAAAAACAACAACAACAAAAAAATCCTCCACTGACTTTCAAAGCTGCTACAGAAATGATGCACCTTGATAGAAATGTAGTGGAGTAAAAAGTACGATATTTGTCTTTCAAATGTAGTGAAGTTAAAGTAAAAGTATCCCTAAAAAATAATACTTCAGTAAAGTACAGATACTCAAAAAGTGTACTTAAGTACAGAACTCAAGTAAATGTACTTAGTTACTGTCCACCACTGCACAAACGTTTATAATAACTAATGCAAACCAACTGCTAATGTTTTCATTGAAGTGTAATCTATTAAATGCTTTATAAATGTAGCATAAAATGTCTAAATAGGAACCTACTGTTTAGTTTGTGTTCTTTTATTAATTTGTAGTGCTAGTTTTGAGTGTTTTTAATCTAATCAGGTGATTTAAGTCCATTAACTCTCTCTGAATGACTCTCTTACTCAGAGATTTAGCTTGCATTTATTTTTGTAATTATTCTTATCTTAAAGATGGCGTTTATTAAAGAGGAGAGTGAAGACGTGAAGATTGAAGAAACATTGAGAGTGAAACATGAAGAAACTGAGGAACAAACAAAGATGGCGTTTATTAAAGAGGAGAGTGACGACGTGAAGATTGAAGAAGACCTGAAGATTGAAAATGTATTCAGTTTGAAACATGAAGAAACTGAGGAACAAACAGGTTGGTTTCATTCTCAAAGCTGAACTCAGTCATTTGATCCTTATTCAAAGGTCCAGCTCTACAGAAATGAGTGATGTTTTTAAAGAGAGTAATTAAATTAAAGCGCTTTTATTTGACATGATGTGGGTTGCCTCATGTGGACAGACATGTAGAGATCAGACAAATACTAATGCTGCCTTCACGCCATGACCTAGACATTTTATTTGTCAGTTTAATCTTTTTAAATGGTCTACGCAGCTTGAATGATGTTGTCTTCATTCTCACAGAACACAATTTGTTTAGAGCTTTTTGGATTCAACCCACTTTATATTTTACTGGTCGACAGTAATTTACAGCTCTCCTATGGTATGTTACAGTAATAATATAATTTCATTTCATCATCCGATTGCGTCAAAACATTTGAATTTATAAAATGTATACAGTGTCATTTGAGTCCACAACAAAAAAGAATATTTCCTAATATAGAATTAACCAAACACTTCAAAACCCAAACATTTGACTGTAAACCAACTTTTTTTAATGGACCCTTAAATATAGCACACAGGACATGCAGTCCTGTCACAACGCTCCGCTAATGTCCGATTTGTGACCTAATGACTCCTTTGAACGGATTCATTTTGATGACTGGTTAAAACTGATCTGATCTGATCTGTCCAACACTGAACTCACAAATCATTTACTCAGAACACCTCTGAAATGAGAACGCAAGTGAGCTGACCCCCTTTAGCAAGAGTGGTTAGTAAGAATTTGCCTTAATAATCCACAATATTTTGACAATGTGTAGTAAATAACTTATACAATCATTTAGTTTATACTGGAGTGAGCTGAAACCAGAACAAATCAAGTTGTTGTTAGCTAGCGGATAATTTTATTAAATTGGTAGAAAATTTGACTATTTGTTAATTACATTTAAATGCTACTTTTTAATATTGATATGATTATATACCAAAAAAACTATTTTTAAATTATCTCTAATAAATTTATTATCTCTAATAAAGGCAGGAATCTGGAGAAGTGGCGCGCCTCACGCGGACAGGGCTAATATGCTCTGAGAACAGACACTGACCTAGTGACACAAAACACACCAGTCTGTTATGGCCCATTAACAAGCTCCTATATTTCGCAGGAGATTCATTTAGATTCATAATAACTGGTAATAGGCTTGCTGTAATAGTCGGTGTTACCGGTGTACAGGCATAACACTGGTTACATCACTTGCCCACCGCGGCACCGCCTCCACCGTCGTTTTGATATTTTATAGTAATAAAAAAACATTTAGTTCAGTTAGAGAATTAAAAACTGAACGTGCAGCGTGAGCCGAACGAGAGTCAGATTTCATTCATCACGAGAGTGAGGAGCTGAATAACAAGATGATCGCGGAAGATTTGGTTTTAAAGCTAAATGTAAAAGCGCCTGTTTAAGGGAGTTTGTCATTAATTTGTACCGTTTTGTTTTTGAGTGTCTATAATTCTATTTTCTACAATGTCAAACCAACGCAGCTTAACCCAAAATGCAAGCTCAGGCATGCGCTTCTTCTATATAAGCTTGTGTAGTCGTGCACTCTAGAATCTAGACAGAGAATACTCCGTTGCAGGGAACACTTAGGCTAAGAAGAAACAAATATATGTATTAAGTATAACTAGGTTGGATTCCTATTCAAGTGTTGGCTAGGCTATAAGATAATTGTAAAGAAAAAAAGGAGTATTGTATTTCGCCAGATTTTATAGTATAATCATATTCAAGCACGAATTAGAACCGTTTTGTTTGCTCGCGTTCCAGTGGTTACTCCTCTGTGAGCTGTATAAGTTGTCGGCGCTGGTTTAGGTTATTTAAGAAATGTAACTTCACAGAGAAAGATTTTTTAAAGCAACCTACTTCAGTGTAGTTTGTGTTATGATAGCATCGCGCTAAACACTGAGAATTTGAAAAATTTGTAGCAAATTAGCTCAGAGGGGAAATATTGATACTTATTCATTATGATTAATTATTCATATTTGAGTCAGTTAATGAGATTAACTTGATGTAGCTACATTAACATTACAATCAGTCAGTTCATCCTATGAACACTCAGTATTGATTATTAATTAATTCTAAGAAAATTATATATTTCATGGCCACAGAAAAAATATTCTTCCTTTGTATTTACGTAAGCGCTTAGAGCACATAACAAGATTGATCTTATAAGGGACAATTTGTTTGCAGGCAGGGAGTCAGAACCAAACATATTGTGCACAAACTATAGTGTGGCTATTGACTCTGCAGAAAGTTGACGACTTCTGCGCACTGTGACCCTCAGCATGCGCTGACCCCGCTCTGTGATTTTACGTGGCCTACCACTTCGTGGCTGTGTTGCTGTTGTTCCCAATTTTTTTTCCCACATTCAATGATTTGGAGGGATGTCCTAATACTTTTGACAATATAGTGTATTATGATGAACTTTATTGTCATTACACAAGTACAGGTACAAGGCAATGAAATGCAGTTTAGGTCTAACCAGAAGTGCAATAGCAGCAAGTGCTGGATATACAATGGTTGCATAAGTGCAGGATATGGATATGTACTGAATATATATATATAAATAGAGATGGTTATTATTATAAACAGAATTTACAGGTGAATATGTACAGTGAATAAATATACAGATGGCTATTACTATAAACAGAATTTACAGGTGAATATGTACTATGAATATAATATAATATACAGATGGCTATTACTATAAACAGAATTTTACAGATAGAGGTATACAATGATTTGTTAGGGTAAGATGAGGAATATAGCAGTGGATTAAGGTAGTGCAATAAAGTATGGACAGAAGCTATCCGAAAAAAGTGTAAAAATGCAGTGGAAAGTGATTGCATATTACAGTTAGAAGTACAGTGCAAAATGCATATGTAAACAGTTGTTACTGTAATAAACAGTCAGTAGTGCAAATAACAAGTGAAGGCAGATGTGAGGGGGGAGAGGAGAGTTAGCAGTATATGAGGGGAGTGGATCAATGAGGGTTAGAGTTCAGTAAAGAGACAGCTCTGGGGAAAACGCTGTTCTTTAGTCTGCTGGTCCTGGTCCGGTGGCACCTGAAACGCCTGCCGGAGGGCAGGAGAGAAAACAGTCTGTGGGCTGGGTGCGAGGAGTCCTTGAGGATGCTGCGAGCTCGATGCAGACAGCGTTTCCTCTGGATGTGCTCGATGGCAGGAAGTGGAGTCCCTGTGATGCGCTGGGCAGTTTTTCACCACCCGCTGCAGTGCCTTGAGCTCCGCAACAGAGCAGCTCCAATACCATACTGCCACACAGTTGGTCAGGATGCTTTCTATTGTGCAGCGATAAAGTTCACCAGGATAGCCGAGGAGAGCTGATTCTTCCTCAGTGTCCTCAGGAAACGGGCTTAGCACACAGCCCTGTGGTACACCAGTGTTGAGTGTGATGGATGTGGAGCAGGTGAATCCTGATCGAACATTCTGGGGTCTGTCAGTTAGGAAGTCCAAAATCTAGTTGCACATTGAAGTGTTGATGCCCAGGTCTCCAAGTTTGGCTATTAACTTGGTTGGGATGACAGTGTTGAATGCTGAGCTGAAGTCAACAAACAGCATGCTCTGTGCTCCTATTGCTGCGGTAGGCAAACTGGTGTGAGTCCAATGTGGATGGTAGAGAGTCTTTTAGGTGTTCCAGGACCAGCCGCTCAAAGCACTTCATAACGATGGGTGTGAGTGCTACAGGGCGGTAGTCATTAGGGCACCTCGGGCTAGAGTGTTTTGGCACTGGCACAATGGAAGTGCGTTTAAAGCATGAAGGTACAGCTGCTTGGGCAAGAGACAGGTTGAAAATGTCTGTAAAAACCCCAGCGAGCTACTCCGCACATGCCCTGAGAACACGACCAGGGATGTTGTCTGGTCCAGCAGCCTTGTGCGCACTGATCCGGCTCAGTGCCTTGCAGACATCTGTGGAGGAGAGTGTGATTGGTGGGTGGTCAGCTGAGGGTTTGAGCTTGGTGGCAGTTTCTTTGTTGTCTCTTTCAAAGTGAGCATAAAAGTAATTTAGCTCGTTCAGGAAGTTGACATCAGTGGCTGCGGGGGTGGAGTGGGTGGGTTTGTAGTCACTGATGGCCTGAATGCCCTGCCACATGCGTCGAGGGTCAGAGTTGGAAAAGTGTCCCTCTATCTTTAGCTTGTAGCAGTGCTTGGCCTTTTTGATGCCCCTCTTCAGGTTTGCTCTGGATGTAGTGTAGGCTTGTGCATCTCCAGATCTGAAGGCAGTGTTGCGTGACTTCAGCAGGAGTCGCCCTTCCTTGTTCATCCATGGCTTCTGATTTGGGTATGTGGTGATCTGTTTCTGGTGGCCTGAGAAGCAAACATACTCCAGTCTGTGTGTAGAAACCTTTCCTGGAGTGTGGAATCAACCCCCGCAGGCCACGCCTTGATGGTCTTCACTGATGGCTTCACACGGTTGATGAGGGGTGGATATTTGGGGGTGAGGAACAAAGACAGGTGATCTGACTGTCCCAGATGGGGGAGGGGTGTCGCAACGTAAGCTCCAGCCATGTTTGTGTAAACATGGTCTAAGGTTTTGTTTCCTCTGGTTTGACAGGAAACATGCTGGTGAAACTTGGGTAGCACTGACTTTAAGTTTGAGTGATTAAAGTCACCTGCAACAATAAACGCAGCTTCCGGGTGATCAGTCTGTTGTTTACTGATGGCTGCGTGAAGTTCTTTCATAGCAAGCTTGGCATCAGCATCCGGGGGAATATAGGCTGCAGTTATAATGGTGGAAGTGAACTGCCACGGTAGATAAAATGGTCTACATTTAACCATGAGAAACTCAAGGTTAGCTGAACAATGACTCCCAACAATAGCAGAGTTTGTGCACCAAGCTTTGTTAATGTAAATGCACAATCTACCACCTCTGGTCTTACCGGAGCCATCTAATGTTCTATCTGCCTGGAGCGTGTGGCGTCCCGCTAGCTCAATAGCGGTGTCCGGTATTCCGCTGTTTAACCAGGTTTCCGTGAAGATTAGGACGTTACAGTTCAAAAGTTTCTTGCTGTGTGTGATGCTGAGTCGAATCTCCTCCATTTTGTTCACTAGCGACCGTACATTGGCAAGGAAAATGCTGGGTAAAGAGAGCCGGTGTGGTGTTAGCCTTAGCTTAGCTCTTAGTCCTCAGTGCTTCCCCTGCCTTTGTTTACGATCCCGACGCCGCCTGCGAGCACTTCCGCCCGGCCGGGTAGAGCGCATAGCCTCGGGTGTCCTAGCGATCTCAGGAAGGAGTTGAAGATTGCCCATAAAACTGTCGGAAATTCACAAACCAATATCCAAAATCTCAGCACGGGTGTACAATGTAAAGGCACAACTGTTCTGCACGAACAGACCTGAGATGAGCAAGAAAAATACCGCAAAATTGCAGAATCTGGAGAGACCCGAGCCTCGCGATGTACTCGCGCCACCATCTTGGGCACAAAGTAGAGGAGGATGAGTGAATTTCCGTCTGGAAACATCTAAGCTTTATTAATCAATCATGCTTAAAATTAATCCATGTTAATGCCAGCTGTGGAAAATACAGACACAACACACACACACACACACACACACACACACACACACACACACACACACACACACACACACACAGATAATGATTATTTGATGAATAGAAATTGTAGAACAGCATTTATTTGAAACAAAATAGTTTGTAAAAGTATAAATTACTTTATGGTCTATTTTGACCAATTTCATACATAAATTTACTCCAAAACAGAGTAATAATCAACATAAATATTCAGGGAAAACAGTTAGACTACATTTTATTTGATGGGGTTGATGAGGGACCTGGGCAATGAGTGGGGGGAACCACTCGTCTAAATGCTGCTAAATGTGTCTGTCGTGTTACGCCATTAAACTGGGGTTAATTTGTGTTTGTCTCTGTTCACCTTAGGCCTGATGCCGCTGAAAGAGGAGAGTCAAGAATTGAATGAAAAGGAAGAGAAAGATCTCTTTGAACAGCATAATGATTTCATAACTGAAGAAATATCTGTTAGTTGCTCACAGACTAAAAAGATATCCACACGAAAAAGGTCTCAGAAGACAGGAACTAGAACTTTCACCTGCCCTCAGTGTGAGAAGAGTTTTACTAATAAAGGAAACCTTAAAGTCCACATGAGAATTCACACTGGAGAGAAGCCTCACACCTGCCAACAGTGTGGAAAATGTTTTAATCAAAGTAACAGCCTTAAATCCCACATGAGAATTCACACTGGAGAGAAGCCTCACACCTGCAAACAGTGTGGAAAGAGTTTTTCTGCTAAAGGAAACTTTCAAAAACACATGAGAGTTCACACTGGAGAGAAACCTTACACCTGCCAACAGTGTGGAAAGCGTTTTACTCAAAAAGGAAACCTCGAGGAACACATGAGAGTTCACACTGGAGAGAAACCTTTCACCTGCCAACAGTGTGGGAAAAGTTTTAATCAAAGTAACATCCTTAAAGCACACTTGAGAATTCACTCTAGAGAGAAGGATTTCACCTGTCAACAATGTGGAAAGAGTTTCCCTGATAAAAGTAACCTTAAAGTCCACCTGACAGTTCACAAGGATTTCACATGCCAACAGTGTGGAAAGAGATTCAATCAACATGAAGACCTTCAAGTCCACTTGAGAATTCACACTGGAGAGAAGGCGTTCACCTGCCAACAGTGTGGAAAGAGTTTCACTAATAAAGGACACCTTAAAGTCCACTTGAGAATTCACACTGGAGAGAAGCCTTACACCTGCCAAAAGTGTGGAAAGAGTTTCAATCAAAGTAACAGCCTTAAAGCCCACTTGAGAATTCACTCTAGAGAGAAGGATTTCACCTGTCAACAGTGTGGAAAGAGTTTCCCTGATAAAAGTAACCTTAAAGTCCACATGACAGTTCACAAGGATTTCACCTGCCAGCAGTGTGGAAAGAGTTTCATTCAAAAAGGGCAACTTAAAGTCCACATGACAGTTCACTCCGGAGAGAAGGCTTCCACCTGCCAGCAGTGTGGAAAGAGTTTCACTCGAAGAGGGCAACTTAAAGTCCACATGAGAATTCACACTGGAGAGAAGCCGTTTACCTGTCAACAGTGTGGAAAGAGGTTCACTGAAAAAGGAAACTTGGAGAAACACATGAGAGTTCACACTGGAGAGAAGCCGTACACCTGCCAACAGTGTGGAAAGAGTTTCACTCTAAACGAAAGCCTTAAATTCCACATGAGAATTCACACTGGAGAGAAGCCTTACACCTGCCAACTGTGTGGGAAAAGTTTTACTCAAAAAGGAAACCTTCAGACGCACATGAGAGTTCACACTAGAGAGAAGCCTTACACCTGCTAGTAGTGTGGAAACCGTTTCACTCAAAAAGGAAACCTTAATACCCACATGAGAATTCACACTGGGGACATGCCATTCACTTGTGACCAATGTGGGAAGAGTTTCAGATTTAAAGCAAACCTTAATTTCCACATGAGGAGTCACTAAAGAGAGAACTGTTTTGTCGTCAGTGTGGAATGAGTTTCACAGACCAGAATCATCTTAAGAAGCGCGTAATAACTCACACCAGAGATGGATACACTTGTAACTCATGCTGTGTTGTCTGATTGTGAGCCTGTTCTTTTAGATATTGTATGTAAGCTTAAGCTGACAGTCTCTATTTAAGAAAGTTATTGAGTTGATTGGTCCATTTGTATTAACAATAATTAATTAGAGTCTACTGTCCGAACTTATTGTAAACATGCTATAGTACATCCCTTGTTGAAGAAATCAAACTTATATAAGAGTGTGCTGTGCAATTACAGACCTATTTCAAAGCTTCCTTTTTTGGCAAAGATTTCGGAGAAAATTGTTTTTAATCAACTTGAATCCTTCTTTAATGATAATACTATAGGTGAAGTTTTTCAGTCGGGGTTTAAAAAACAACACAGCATAGAATCTGCATGATTGAAAGTATTTAATGACATTTTTATGGCCACTGACCATGGTGATGTGACCTTACTTCTGCTATTAGATCGTTCAGCAGCGTTTGATACAATTGACCATAATATTTTGATCTCACACTTAGAATATTATGTAGGAATTCGAGGAAATGCCCTGGGGCCTCATTTATAAACGTTGCGTACGCACAAAAGAAGGCGTACGCCGCTCTCTACGCAATAATTGGTATTTATAAAAAGCAAACTTGACAGGAAAATGTGCGGTCCTTCACGCAAGCTCTGACCCAGGCGTACGCACAAAAACGGGTGAAATGAGAAATGGCGACACCGTTGGCAGATGGAAGAAACACGTGAAAGTGTGTGAAACTGTAGAACGTTGTGTAAAAGAAATGGCTAAACTGCCTCTCATAAATAACATGAAGACTTCACAAAGCAAGTCTTACAATTAACAGCCTACATGAACACCCGTTTGATCGATCTGCAGTGTAAAACAAATGAAAATTACAACAGAAATGCAAATTAACACATATTTGCAAAAAGAAAAGTGAAATATGTTCTGCAATAATATTGGCATGTTATGCAATTCATCCTCATAAATACTATGGTAAACAGAACGAAATAATATAGCCTACAAAACTGATATTCTCGTCAATGTGTCCGTCTGGCGGAGCAGATATAGATGCAATTAGATAGACAGATAGATAATTAGGGAGATATATAGATAGATTTATTAATTGTCCGCTGGGGAAAGTTGTTTTCATAGTAAATGTATGAAAATGTATGAAATGTATTCATCAGCTACGGAATCATGGTATTCATGCATATGCCTTTAGTTTGTTTTATTTTTGATAAAATAAGGTATGACGTATGTCTCAACCATTCAGAAAACTGCAAGAAATTACATTTGCATTGAACTATTTCCCATTTCCACGTAGATAATAGGGATAGGGATTAATAGGGATTCCCCAATAATTGCCGCCAGTCTCTCATCAAGAGGGGTCAGCTCCGGTGTCCCCCTCCCCCACCCGTGGCAGACACACTCTGGCGATTGAGCGCTAGACGCTTTTTTTGCCTCGACTTTGATGTCCGACCATTTCTTTTTTATTTCGGCCATTTTCCGAGGTTGTGAGGCTACAGCATTTACGGCGTCTGCAACCTTTTGCCACTCAAGTGCCTTTTTGGCATTAGTAATGCCCACACTGTGCCCTCCAAACAAAATTTTTCTCCTCTTTTCCACCTCGCCAACGATAACTTCTACTTCACATTGAGTGAAGTTACGTTTTTTTGATTTCCTCTCTGTGTTTGCCATGATTTCGCAAATTATGAATATTAACTTGTGTGGGCGTTTCACAGACTATTTATGGGCAACTATGGGCGTGACATGAAGCCGCAAAAGCTGCGCTACATTTAGAATTGATTGTGATTTATTAAGGGAAAACAGCGTTGGAGGTGCGTGCGCACGGTTTTATAAATCCGAATATTTCTGTGCGTACGCACGTCCTATGTTTCATCCGCACGCCACTTCTGACGCAAATCCTACGCAAAGTTTTATAAATGAGGCCCCTGAACTGGATTATTTTAAAAACAGAAGTTTTGCTGTTGTTCAGAAGGGGAATGTACGTCGACTTCAGCGCTGCTATCGTGTGGTATTCCACAAGGATCTATTTTAGTACCAGTCTTTTTTTCAATTTATTTAATTTATTGCTTCCGTTAGATCAGACCATGAGGAAATACGGTGTATCTTTTTACTGCTACACAGGTGACACCCAGCTGTACCTACCTTTGACGCCTACCGTCTCAGCTGTAGAGAGACTTTATGAGTCTGTTGATACATCCAAAATTGACTTGGGTGCATTATCCCCTTTTTGGATGCATCAGGTAAGAATTTTAGGAAAAGCCGCTGCTCCTAGGCTGTGGAATGGGTTACCTCAATTTATCCGGCAGTGTTCCACTCTTAGAGAGTTTAAACGAAACTTGAAATCGTATTTTTTTATTTTGCCGTTTGATCATACATGAGTGTTGTGCTAGTGGTGTTAACAGGTATTTCCTTTTATGCTTCATTGATTTTAAGGCTTTACTAGTGACTGTGCCATAATGTATTGAATGCGATTTTATGATTATTTAGTCTTGTCCCTTGTACAGCACTGTCGTCAACTTTTGTTGTATTAATATGTGCTTTATAAATAAATCAAACATAAAAATGTATTTGATTCAAGTGGTTTAGTATATGTATTTACTGAAGAGACTCAATCCTTTTTATGTGATAAACAAAGTGAAGTTATTAAACGTAATTTCGGGAGGAGTACACACATCTAATCTTCCAATTAATACCAAGGTATAAAACCAGCAGCTTACCTCTTCCCATTTTTATTTCCTGCAGCATTTGGCCCGTCCAAATCTGCATGACTGACTTCGCTACTCAGTCGCCGGTCTCTCCGCTCCACCACAGCCCAGCACAAAACACCTTGCTCAAGAAGACCTCTTTCCTCCTCCTCCATCTAGATCATCACAGGGCTCGGTCGATCTTCGTAGTGATGCATCGAGGCCTTCATCATCATCAATATTATTGTCATCCTCTTCAGCAGCAAGCCCTTCCGTTCCTCATGTTGAGAAATGGTCCGTCAACACGCTCAGGATACTTCTGCCGCAGTGCCTCGCAATTTTGATACTGCTGCTGCAGTGCTCCGCCAATTTGATACCGCTGCTGCAGTGCTCCGCCAATTTGATACAGCTGCTGCAGTGCTCCGCCAATTTTATACCGTTGATGCAGTGCTCCGCCAATTTTATAACGCTGCTGCAGTGCTCCGCCAATTTAATACCGCTGCTGCAGTGCTCCGCCAATTCGATACCGCTGCTGCAGTGTTGTGCTTCGCTTGATACTGCAGTGCTCCGCTTGATGCTGCAGTGCTCGCTTGATATGATGCTGTAGTGCTCCACTTGATGCTGCCGTGCTCCGCTTGATGCTGCCGTGCTCCGCTTGATGCTGCCGTGCTCCGCTTGATGCTGCAGTGCTCCGCTTGATGCTGCCGTGCTCCGCTTGATGCTGCAGTGCTCCGCTTGATGCTGCAGTGCTCCGCTTGATGCTGCCGTGCTCCGCTTGATGCTGCCGTGCTCCGCTTGATGCTGCCGTGCTCCGCTTGATGCTGCCGTGCTCAGCTTGATGCTGAAGTGCTCCGCTTGATGCTGCCGTGCTCCGCTTGATGCTGCCGTGCTCCGCTTGATGCTGCCGTGCTCCGCTTGATGCTGCCGTGCTCCGCTTGATGCTGCAGTGCTCCTCCAATTTGACACTGCCGCTGCAATGCTCCGCCAATTTGATGCTACCTCTGCAGTGCTCCGCCTGATACTGCCGCTGCAGTGCTCCGCCAATTTGATACTGCCGCTGCAGTGCTCCGCCAATTTGATACTGCTGCTGCAGTGCTCCACCAATTTGATACTGCTGCTGCAGTGCTCCACCAATTTTATACTGCCGCTGCAGTGCTCCGCCAATTTGATACTGCCGCTGCAGTGCTCTGCCTGATACTGCTGCTGCAGTGCTCCACCAATTTGATACTGCCGGTGTTTTGATAGAGATTCGGTGGATGTTCCTTCCTGCTACGCCCCCTTCAGCGACGTCTTCTGTCCACAACGGGCTTCCAAGTTGCCTCCCCATCGGCCATGGGACTGTGCCATCGATCTGCTGCCAGGTGAACCAGTGCCCAAAGGAAAGATCTATCCCCTCTCACTCCCGGAGGAGAAGGCCATGGAGGATTACATCAAGGAAGCGCTGGAGCAAGGTTACATCCGTCCATCTACTTCCCCTGCTGCTTCGAGTTTTTTCTTTGTGGCAAAGAAGGACGGAGGTTTGCGGCCCTGCATAGACTAATGAGCTCTCAACAACATAACCGTCAAGTTCAGGTACCCCCTTCCTCTCGTCCCAGCTGCCCTGGAACATCTCCGTGGTGCCACTGTGTTCACGAAGTTGGACCTCCGCAACGCGCACAACCTCATCCAAATACGTGAGGGGGACGAGTGGAAGACCACCTTTGTCACGCCCACCGGCCACTATGAATACCTTGTGATGCCCTATGGACTCGCCAACGCCCCCTCCGTATTCCAGGTCTACATCGACGACATCCTGATCTACTCCCGGAGCCTGGCCGAACATCGACACCACGTTGCGGAGGTCCTCCAACGCCTGAGGAGCTTCCAGCTCTACCTCAAAGCAGAGAAATGTTCGTTCCATCAGCCCTCAGTGCAGTTTCTCGGCTACAACATCGACCGCAGTGGCATCCGGATGGACGAGGGGAAGGTGGAAGCCATCCGGTCCTGGCCAACCCCCTCCACAGTCAAAGAACTCCAGAGATTCCTCGGCTTTGCCAACTTCGATCGTCGTTTCAACCATCTCTACAGTTCCATCGCCAGACTACTCACCAGTCTCCTACGCAACAAGCCCAAGTCTCTGTCCTGGACCCCATCTGCCACCAAAGCCTTCTAGACCCTCAAGACCGCCTTCATGACCACTCCCCTCCTCATCCACCCTGATCCTGAACTGCCCTTCGTCGTAGAAGTGGATGCCACCACCATAGGAGTGGGAGCGGTCCTTTCACAGCAGCAGGGGAACCCCAGTCGTCTCCATCCATGTGCCTTCTTCTCCCACAAGCCCAACCCGGCGGAGGTGAACTACGACATCGGGAACCGCGAACTCCTCGCCATCAAGCTCGCACTGGAGGAGTGGAGACACTGGCTAGAGGGCGCCAAACACCCCTTCCTAGTACTCACCAACCACAAGAACCTGGGTTATCTCCGAGAGGCAAAACGTCTTAATCCATGCCAAGCTAGATGGGCTCTATTCTTCACACGATTTCACTTCAACATCTATCGACCTGGCGCCAAGAACATCAAGGCGGATGCACTTTCCCGCATCCACAGTCCTGAGTCAGAGTCAGAGGAGACCCCATCATCCCTACCCAGTTATTCGTCGGTCCTATCTCCTGGTCGGAGGAGACCCTGCCCTCTGCCAATGCCTCCACCAACGTGCCGCCGGGTTGTCCTCCGGGCTTGTTCATCCCCCGAGCACAACGCACTCCTCTCATCCACTCCTCCCACACGTCACTGGGCACTGGTCACCCCGGGGTCAATGAAACCCTCTCACTGCTACGTCAACGCTTCTGGTGGCCCCAGATGTCAGAAGGTACGTGCAAGGATGTAGGGAATGTGCTATGTCCAAGAGTCCACGTCACCTACCTGCTGGAAAGCTCCATCCTCTGCCCATTCCCAACCGCCCTTGGTCACACCTAGGGGTGGATTTTATCACGGATCTCCCAGTCTCAGACAATTGTACCTGCGTCCCGAGGATTACCCACTGCCCTGGAAACTGCTGAGTTAATGTTCAATCACATCTTCTGCTATTATGGTATCCCAGAAGACATAGTATCGGACAGGGGTCCCCAGTTCATATCCAAGGTTTGGAAAGCCTTTTTCTCCCTCCTAGGTGTGACCGTCAGCCTCTCGTCTGGATACCATCCCCAAATGAACGGGCAGACGGAACGTAAGATCCAGGAGATTGGCCGTTTCCTCCGTACTTTCTGTCATGGCCACCAGGACTCCTGGAACCAGTTCTTAGGATGGGCAGAGTACACAGAACTCACTCCGTCAGCCTACCACCGGCCTCACCCCGTTTCAGTGCGTGCTCGGCTATCAACCTCCCCTCTTCCAGTGGTCAGGGGAACCTTGGTTGATTACTGGTTCCGGGAGAGTGAGAGGGTCTGGGACTCGGCTCATCATCAACGTCAGCGGGGCCTTCGCAGACGCAGGATGACAGCCGACCTTCGCTGCTCAGAAGCTCCCACGTTCCAGGTTGGCAAAAGGTCTGGCTGTCAACCCAGGACATCAGACTGCATCTGCAGTGCAAGAAGTTGAGTCCCAGATTTGTTGGCCCCTTCACCATCCTGCAGTAGATCAACCCTGTCACGTATAAACTCCAACACGTGGTGGTCAGCTCCAGTGTCTTGTCGACTGGGAGGGGTACGGCCCAGAGGAGCGATCATGGGTACCCAAACACAACATCCTAGACCCTAACCTACTTGAGACCTTCCACTCTTCTCTTCCAGACAGACCGGCGCCTCGGGGTAGAGGTCGACCACCACGGTGTCGGGGCCCTCGGGGGGAGGGGGGGTAATGTCACAAGCACGCCAGGCTCCACCCTCTCCCAGACACAACGCTCACTGTCACCCGAGTACTGATCACACGCACCTGCACTTCATTATCACTGCAATCACCACCTCCACTTAAGCCCCACGCATTCACTCAGTCACTGTCCGGTCTCATTTGCACACGCTCACGCTTATGCTTGCTTCTACGGACTCACCTGTGTTTACCTACCTGTTCTCCCAGTCTCCTGAGTGTCTCCTCGTCCTGTCTCCTGGCTCCTTGTCTCCATCGCTCCATCAACCTGCTCTCCGTGTCACCTGTAACCAGACGTACAGTATTACCATTGACATTCCCATCCCATTGGACTACCTCTTCTGTTACTCACCTCATCTGCTCACAACCTGGTCCTGTTAATAAACTTTGTTTACCCCTGTCATCAGTTCTCCGTGTCCCTTCTGTATTGTAACAGCCATGTCATCTCCTGTCATTGTCACCTGCACTGCCTGCTACATGTTCAGTATATCCTTCTCTGTCAGCGAACAGGGCTTCACATGTCATAAATGTAAGGAGATAGGCTGACGGAGAAAATTTCAGAATTAGAGACACGCATCTAGGCTTTATCTGAGAGTCGTGAGAATGTAACCGCTTTAGATACTGATTTGGATGCGAATAGCTTAGTGAACTCTGTACATTGTTCGGTTCCGGCTGAGCCCGCGCAGCAGGGCAACTGGGTGACTGTGAGACGGCATAGTCGCGGATCTAAAAACCGCTCCTCCGTTCCGATTAGAACATCAAACAGGTTCTCCCCTCTCAGTGACGCACCCACTGAGTATCCTGTTGAAAGTGCCCTAGGCATTGGAGCTTCTATTACACGGAACGTTAAAATAGAGACACCAGCCACCATAGTCACATGTTTACCGGGAGCCAGAGCAAATTTAAAAGTGCTGGCTAAAGCTAATCGTAAATTCTCTAAGATTATTATTCACGTCGGCACTAATAATGTTCGACCTCGCCAGTCGGAGATCACCAAAATAAACATTAAAGAGGTGTGTGAACTCGCAATGTACGATGTCAAATGCAGTTTTTTGCTCCGGTTAACTCCCAGTTAAAAGGAGTGATGAGATACTAAGCAGACTATCATCACTCAATGGCTGGTTGTCTTAAGTGGTGTCTGAAAAATAGCATAGGGTTCATAGACAATTGAAAAAGCTTTTGGGGCAGACCTGACCTGTTGAAGAAGGATGGCATCCATCCTTCTTGACGTGGTGCCGCTCTTCTCTCTAGTAATTTGGCACATAGTCTTAGAGCTAAACCTTGACTGACTAGGGCCCAAGTCAGGAAGCAGACAAACTGGCTAAACCGACCGTCTGCTAGCTGTCTCACCTCACTGAAGTCAGATAAATCCCAACACATAGAGACTCTTTCACCTAGATATTATCACATATGTGTCTGTTCCCCGATTTAGTAAATACAAAAAACCATTTGACAGTAAAAATTTAATTTATATCCAACAAATAAACAATTGATATTATACAGATGAACAAATAATAAAGCTCGGGCTGCTTAATATCCGATCCCTTTTCCCAAAAGCGCTTTTTGTTAATGATATGATTACAGATAATAATCTAGATGTGCTGTGTTAGACAGAAACCTGGCTTAAACCTGACAACTACATTACTTTAAATGAGTCCACCCCCCAAGATTATTGTTATAAACACGAGCCGCGTCTGAAAGGTAAAGGGGGAGGGGTTGCTGTAATTTATAATAATATCTTCAGTATTACTCAGAAGTCTAGTTTCAGATATAATTCCTTTGAAGTTTTGGTGCTTTATGTAATGTTATGTTGTGTAATAGAATTGTATTTTGTTTAAATATTTGTAAATATGTACATTTGTAAATATTTGTTATTTTGCTCTTTTTGAAATCTTCCCATTTGCTGCCATTTGTTATGACATCCGCTTCAAACATTACAATGCTGATGATAAAGTAAATCCATTTCACCAGATAATTACTCCTCAACAGCGACACCATAGAAACATACAGAGATACCGCAAAAACACAAGTTTAAAGACAATATTCTAAAGATGACTGTGCACTTTTTTCTCTACCGCATAACGTCTATACATATGAATATAAATCTTATGCTGAAACTGCATTTTTTTTAAGAAAGCAAAAGAATGTTGAAAAATAAGAGGAAATGAGGTCTGTCAGAAAAAGTTTAATAAAAAGAACACATTTTCCTCCACATTCATCTACTATTATGTGCTATTGCATGCTTGTTTTTTGGGGGTTTTTTGAGTCTGTGGCCCTAAAAAAGTTTTCAGTATTGACAAATGTTCACTGTTTTTGATAAAATTCTAATAGCATCAAATAAAAATTGGTTTGTTGTTGAAAAAGTTCCCGCCCCAGTGTATAAATGTTATATAGCCATGAACAGAATCTCACATATTAGATGTGGTTCAAACTCTTTCTTTGGTAATTAATTTTAGCAAGTCATTGATCAACACGCATTTAAATATGTATTTCACCAAGAATACAACACCACTGATATGTTTTATTAATTGTATGTGAATTTCTATGCACATCTGTGACTTGAGCATGTGATCAGGACTTTTATTTTGTAGTGTGCATATGACGTCATAAGGCTGCGCCACACTCCTGCATCTGTTGTGATTCTGCTGAAGAAAGGTTTGTGTTTTAAGCTTTTAAAGTGTTTAAATCAATGCAAACTGTTCAGGCAATTTTATAGTTTTAAAAAGAACCGTTAAATGAACGTTTGATTATTTTACATGTTGTATTATCTTATGTTAATGAGCGTTATTTTTGTGAGTTAAGCTCATTTGAGTAACAGCGAATGTGCGTCTCATTCTATATATTGTGAATCAGTTTATCATAAACATGAATTCAGTCACTGGCGAGTAGAGATGAGAGAAACTGATTTATTAAACTCAAGAGTCAACTGAATCAATCGCTACACAGAATGATTCACTGAGTCGACTAACCTCAAACGCTGACGGCCAAAACACTGTAAATGCAACGAGAACAACAAACGTAATGACTTCTGCAAACCAACTGCTGTTTTCATGTTTGAAATGTTTTCATATAAGTGTAATCTATATAAGGCTATATAAATGTAGCACAAAATGTCTAAATAGGAACCTACTGTCTAGTTTGTTCTTTTATTAATTTGTAGTGCTAGTTTTGAGTGTTTTTAGTCTAATCAGGTGATTTAAGACCATTAACTCTCTCTGACTGACTCTCTTACTCAGAGATTTAGTTTGCATTTATTTTTGTAATTATTCTTATCTTAAAGATGGCGTTTATTAAAGAGGAGAGTGAAGACGTGAAGATTGAAAAAACATTCGGAGTGAAACATGAAGAAACTGAGGAACAAACAAAGATGACATTTATTAAAGAGGAGAGTGAAGACGTGAAGATTGAAGAAGACCTGAAGATTGAAAATGTATTCAGTTTGAAACATGAAGAAACTGAGGAACAAACAGGTTGGTTTCATTATCAAAGCTGAACTCAGTCATTTGATCCTTATGCAAATGTCCAGCTCTACAGAAATGAGTGATGTTTTTGAAGAGAGTAATTAAATTAAAGCGCTTTTATTTTACATGATGTGGGTCTCCTCATGTGGACAGACATGTAGAGATCAGACAAATACTAATGCTGCCTTCACGCCATGACCTAGACATTTTATTTGTCTGTTTAATCTTTTTAAATGGTCTACGCAGCTTGAATGATGTCTTCATTCTCACAGAACACAATTCGTTTAGAGCTTTTTGGATTCAACCCACTTTATATTTTACTGGTCGACAGTAATTTACAGCTCTCCTATGGTATGTTACAGTAATAATATAATTTTATTTCCTCAACCGATTGCGTTGAAACATTTTAATTTATGAAATGTATACTGTGTAATTTGAGTCCACTACAAAAAAGAATATTTCCTAATATAGAATTAACGAAACACTTCAAAACCCAAACATTTGACTGTAAACCAACTTTTTTTAATGGACCCTTAAATATAGCACACAGGACATGCAGTCCTGTCACAACGCTCCGCTAATGTCCGATTTGTGACCTAATGACTCCTTTGAACGGATTCATTTTGATGACTGGTTAAAACAGCTGATCTGTCCAACACTGAACTCACAAATAATTTACTCAGAACACCTCTGATATGATTATATACCAAAAAAAACAACTATTTTAAATGAAGACAACTGTGTGTTGAGCTTCAGGATATGGCGCTGCACATTTAAGTTTTATTTGCGGCAGTTCGCGCGTCAGCTGAAGAGATACGAGCGACTTGAAACTAGGGCTGGTCCGAATACCATTTTCTGAGCTTCAAAGCTTCGGTAGTAATCAACAGCGAATATTGGAAGCTTTGGAGGGAAGGGGCTGAACATATTATTCTCTCTAATAAAGGTGGGAATCTGGAGAAGTGGTGCGACTCCACCGTCGTTTTGATATTTTATAGTAATAAAAATTATTAGTTCAGTTAGAGAATTAAAAACTGAACGTGCAGCATGAGCCGAACGAGAGTCAGATTTCATTCATCACGAGAGTGAGGAGCTGAATGACAAGATGATCGCGGAAGATTTGGTTTCAAAGCGAAATGTAAAAGCGCCTGTTTAAGGGAGTTTGTCATTAATTTGCACTGTTTTATTTTTGAGTGTCTATAATTCTATTTTCTACAATGTCAAACCAACGCAGCTTAACCCAAAATGCAAGCTCAGGCATGCGCTTCTTCCATATAAGCTTGTGTAGTCGTGCACTCTAGAATCTAGACTGAGAATACTCCGTTCCAGGGAACATTTAGGCTAAGAAGAAGCAAATATATTTATTAAGTATAACTAGGTTGGATTCCTATTCAACTATTGGCTGGGCTATAAGATAATTGTAAAGACAAAAAGGAGTATTGTATTTCGCGAGATTTTATAGTATAATCATATTCATGCACGAATGAGAACCGTTTCGTTTGCTCGTGTTCCAGCGGTTACTCCTCTGTGTGCTATATAAGTTGTCGGTGCTGGTTTAGGTTATTTAAGAAATGTAATTTCACAAGAGAAACATTTTTTAAAGCAACCTACTTCAGTGTAGTTAATGGTACGATAGCATCGCGCTAAACACTGAGAATTTGAATAATTTGTAGCAAATTAGCTCAGAGGGGAAATTAATAATTATTCATAACTCATTATGATTATTCATTATGATTAATTATTCATATTTGAGTCAGTTAATGAGATTAACTTGATGTAGCTACATTAACATTGCAATCAGTCAGTTCATCCTGTGAACACTCAGTATTGATTATTAATTAATTCTAAGAAAATTATATTTTTCATGGCCACAGAAAAAATATTCTTCCTTTGTATTAACATAAGCGCTTAGAGCACATAACAAGATTGATCTTTTAAGGGACAATTTATTTGCAGGCATGGAGTCAGAACCAAACATATATTGTGCACAAACTATACTGTAACTATTGACTCTGCAGAAAGTTGACGACTTCTGCGCACTGTGACCCTCGGCATGCGCTGACCCCGCTCTGTGATTTTATGTGGCCTACCACTTCGTGGCTGTGTTGCTGTTGTTCCCAATTTTTCCCCCACTTTGTTATAATACCACTAACAGTTGAGTGTGGAATATTTAGTAGTGAGGAAATTTCACGAATGGACTTATTGCACAAGGTGTCAACCTATCACAGTACAATGCTTGAGTTCACTGCATGCCTAGTGCTTGATTTATACACATGTGGCCATGAAGTGATTGAACACCTGAATTCAGTGATTTGGAGGGGTGTCCTAATACTTTTATAGTTTATACCTATAAATATAGTGTATTATGATGAACTCTGGAAGTGTGTGTTGCGATCTCCAGGGAAAACTAGGAGAACAAGGGGAGGATGAGTGAATTTCCGTCTGGAAATATCTAAGCTTTATTAATCAATCATGCTTAAAATGAATCAATGTTAAGGCCAGCTGTGGAAAACATAGACGCAACACACACAAAAAAACAGAAAATGATTCTTTGATGAATATAAATTATAGAACAGCATTTATTTGAAACAAAAATAGTTTGTAAAAATATAAATGTCTTTATGGTCTACTTTGACCAATTTCATACAGAAATCTACTCTAAAACAGAGTAATAATCAACATAAATATTCAGGGAAAACAGTTAGACTACATTTTATTTGATGGGGTTGATGAGGGACCTGGGCAATGAGTGGCGGGAACCACTGGTATAAAAGCTGCTAAATGTGTCTGTCGTGTTACGCCATTAAACTGGGGTTAACTTGTATTTGTCTCTGTTCACCTTAGGCCTGATGCCACTGAAAGAGGAGAGTCAAGAATTGAATGTAAAAGAAGAGAAAGATCTCTATGAACAGCATCATGATTTCCTAACTGAAGAAATATCTGTTAGTTGCTCACAGACTAAAAAGACATCCACACGAAAAAGAGCTCAGAAGACAGGAACTACAACTTTCAGCTGCCCTCAGTGTGAGAAGATTTTATCTGATAAAGGAAACCTTCAAAAACACATGAGAGTTCACACTGGAGAGAAACCTTACACCTGCCAACAGTGTTTAAAGAGTTTTTCTGATAAAGGAAACCTTCAAAAACACATGAGAGTTCACACTGGAGAGAAACCTTACACCTGCCAACAATGTGGAAAGAGTTTCACTAATAAAGGGCATCTTAAAGCCCACATGAGAGTTCACACTGGAGAGAAGCCTCACACCTGCCCACAGTGTGGAAGGAGTTTTACTCAAAAAGGAAACCTTGAGAAACACATGAGAGTTCACAATGGAGAGAAGCTTTACACCTGCCAACAGTGTGGAAAGAGTTTCCCTGATAAAAGTAACCTTAAAGTCCACATGACAGTTCACAAGGATTTCACTTGCCAGCAGTGTGGAAAGAGTTTCACTTATAAAGGGCATCTTAAAGCCCACATTAGAATTCACACTGGAGAGAAGCCTTACACCTGCCAACAGTGTGGAAAAAGTTTTAATCAAAGTAACAGCCTTAAATCCCACATGAGAATTCACACTGGAGAGAAGCCTTTCACCTGCCAACAGTGTGGAAAGAGTTTTTCTGCTAAAGGAAACTTTCAAAAACACATGAGAGTTCACACTGGAGAGAAGACTTTCACCTGCCAACAGTGTGGAAAGAGTTTCAATCAAACAGAACATCTTAAAGCCCACATGAGAGTTCACACTGGCGAGAGGCCTTTCACCTGCCAACAGTGTGGAAAGAGTTTTAATCAAATTAACACCCTTAAATCCCACATGAGAATTCACACTGGAGAGAAGCCTTACACCTGCCAACAGTGCGGAAAGAGTTTTACTCAAAAGGGAAACCTTGAGGAACACATGAGAGTTCACACTGGAGAGAAACCTTACACCTGCCAACAGTGTGGGAAAAGTTTCATTCAAAGTAACAGCCTTAAATCCCACATGAGAATTCACACTGGAGAGAAGCCTTTCACCTGTCAACAGTGTGGAAAGAGCTACACTGAAAAAGGAAACTTGGAGAAACACATGAGAGTTCACACTGGAGAGAAGCCTTACACCTGCCAACAATGTGGAAAGAGTTTCACTCTAAACGAAAGCCTTAAATCACACATGAGAATTCACACTGGAGAGAAGCCTTTCACCTGCCAACAGTGTGGGAAAAGTTTTAATCAAAGTAACAGCCTTAAATCCCACATGAGAATTCACACTGGAGAGAAGCCGTTCACCTGCCAACAGTGTGGGAAAAGTTTTACTCAAAAAGGACACCTTGAGAAACACATGAGAGTTCACACTGGAGAGAAGCCTCACACCTGCTAGTAGTGTGGAAACAGTTTCACTCAAAAAGGAAATCTTAATGCCCACATTAGAATTCACACTGGGGACATGCCATTCACTTGTGACCAATGTGGGAGTTTCAGATTTAAAGCAAACCTTAATTTCCCCATGAAGAGTCACTAAAGAGAGAACTGTTTTGTCGTCAGTGTGGAAGGAGTTTCACAGACCGGAATCATCTTAAAGGGTTAGTTCACCCAAAAATGAAAATTCTGTCATTAATTACTCACCCTCATGTCGTTCGACACCCGTAAGAACTCTGTTCATATTCAGAACACAAATGAAGATATTTTTGTTGAAAGCTGATGGCTGAGAAAGGCTTCAGATAGGCCTCCATTGGCATTCAGTACATTTACACTCCCAGGACCCATAAAAGGCACTTAAAACGTCGTTACAAAGTCCATCTCACCACAGTGACTCTACAATAATTTTACGATGCGACGACAATAGTTTTTGTGTGCAAAAAAAAATCAAAATAACACCTTTATCCAACTTGTTCTTGTCTTCCCTGTAGGCCTCCACGACGCATGCGCGAGAATATGATGCAGATCCGGCGTTCGGACACATGACCCAGAAGCGATTTGTTTACAAGCAGAGGAAGACGCGCGTGTCTAAGCTGTTGGATTCTACATTGATCGTGCTTTAGGTCTCGGTGTAGTTCTCAAAATGGGGTTAGAGTGTACATTTCATGGATTCCCGAACCCCGGCGCTACGTCATATTCTCGCGCATGCGTCGTGGAGGCACACATGGAAGACAAGAACAAGTTGGATAAAGGTGTTATTTTGATTTTTTTTTTGCGCACAAAAACTATTGTCGTCGCATCGTAAAATTATTGTAGAGTCACTGTGGTGAGATGGACTTTGTAACAACGTTTTAAGTGTCTTTTATGGATCTTGGAAGTGTGAATGTACTGAATGCCAATGGAGGCCTATCTGAAGCCTTTCTCAGCCATCAGCTTTCAACTAAAATATCTTCATTTGTGTTCCGAATATGAACGGAGGTCTTACGGGTGTCGAACGACATGAGGGTGAGTAATTAATGACAGAATTTTCATTTTTGGGTGAACTAAACCTTTAAGAGGCGCGTAATAACTCACACCAGAGATGGATACACTTGTAACTCATGCTGTGTTGTCTGATTGTGAGCCTGTTCTTTTAGATATTGTATGTAAGCTTAAGCTGACAGTCGCTATTTAAGAAAGTTATTGAGTTGATTGGTCCATTTGTATTAACAATAATTAATTAGAGTCTGCTGTCCGGAATTGTTCCAACTTATTGTAAATATGCTATAGTACATCCTTTGTTGAATAAATTAAACCTAGATAAGAGTGTGCTGTGCAATTACAGACCTATTTCAAAGCTTCCTTTTTTGGCAAAGATTTAGGAGAAAACTGTTTTTAATCAACTTGAATCCTTCTTTAAAGCTGCAGTAGGGAGTTTTTAGAAAACGTTGACTTAGCCTTAAAATTTGAACGAGCACAACTCACAGGTCCCTCCCCCTTGCTCTCGGCTGCACTTCAGCCCTCCCTCCACAGCTCCTTCCCCATCACAACGGAGCCTGCCGTGAACGCACAGGCTAGTAACTAGGCTAGTAGAACGTAGCAGGGCCACCGATGACGGCGGATAAACAGTTATGGCACATTCACTAGTACGGACGAAACATCAACAATATGATTAACATTGACTATGGCCTGCTCATACTTTGACTACAAACTTGGTCCTCAAAACATTACGTATTTTGAAATACATGTAATGTAACTATATGACATTGCACTATTTCTATAAGTAATAAATAGCTAGTAAGATAATATAACGTTAACTAACGTTACAGTATGCAAGTAATTATTCTATCGATATGTAATTCCAAATAAGGTTTGCTAGTACATTATTTCAGCAACATGACAAGCCAGTGAATCAGTAGGTTTCAATAGTTGCTTTGCATAGTGCGTGACATTTTATCTGTAAGTTATGCGGCTAGTCTGGGAGTCAATGGGCTCCGACTCACACCCACAGCGACTTCGAGGAGTCAACGGGCGGGGAGAAGAGGAAGCCGGGATAGGCTACTTACTTGTCAAGCAGAAATCTGGCTAACTCTGCATCGGTTTTTAATCCTTTCAGGACACGTAGCTCCCTCCACCTCGGAAAAGCCGCTCCGATATTTATCCTTGTTTTATTTCGGGCTCAATCTAATTCTTTCTTTTTGTCTTTTTTTATCATTGTCATCTGTCTTTTTCCGTTTACCCGTCTTTATTTTGTGAGCAGGTGCCACTCGAGGAATTGGCGGATTGGATTGTTTGTCCGCCATATGCAAAGCTGCGGCACACCGGTAATCTTGAATTTGAACGCCTGTACGCGCTGTGCATGAGAAGGGTGTGATCAGCGCGCACACAAGCTTGATTGACACTGCTAAGACACTCCTCCTGGCTCTGATTGGTTGTTTCTTACTGGGAGCGGTGTATTTCTGCAAATGGCAGTAGGACCACTGGCAGGAGCCAGAGGAGCTTGATTTTTTCACAGATTATCTGTCTCATATTCTACTGTCAGGACATAATGACAGGTGTAACAAATATGTAAAAAATACATTTTTACAAAAGTTACCAACTGCAGCTTTAATGATAATACTATAGGTGAAGCTTTTCAGTCGGGGTTTACATTTACATTACATTTTACATTTAGTCATTTAGCAGACGCTTTTATCCAAAGCGACTTACAAATGAGAGCAATAGAAGCAGCTAGAGGAGTCAAGGGCAACAATATCAACAATATGCAAGTGCTGTAACAAGTCTCAGTTAATCTAGCACAGAACAGAATTTTTTTTTTCTTTTCTTTTTTAAAATAAATTAGACAGATAGACAATGAATAGAATGATAAGTGCTATTCTCGATCGGTCAGGTGTTGCTGGAAAAGATGTGTCTTTAGACGTTTTTTGAAAATGGCTACAGACTCGGCCGCACAAATTGAGATAGGCAGGTCATTCCACCAGGCGGGAACGGTCCAGGAAAAGGTCCGTGACAGTGATTTCATGCCTCTCTGGTATGGCACCACAAGGCGTCGTTCACTGGCAAAACGTAAGCTCCTGGAGGGTGTGTAAGTCTGATTATAAGTGTGTGGAGGGTGTGTAAGTCTAAATATTGGTGCAGAGCCAGTGGATGTTTTGAAGGCGAGCACCAGTGCCTTGAATTTAATGCGAGCGGCTATTGGTAGCCAGTGCAGACTGATGAAGAGAGGCGTGACGTGTGCTCTCTTCGGCTCATTAAAGACCAACCTCGCCGCTGCATTCTGGATCAGTTGCAAGGGTTTGATAGTGCATGCCAGAAGGCCCCAGTCTGGAGAGAACAAGAGCTTGTACCAGTAGTTGTGTGGCATGATCTTATAGGAAGGGTCTAATCTTCCTAATGTTGAATAGTGCAAATCGGCAGGACCGGGTTGTTGCAGTAATGCGGTCAGTGAATTTTAGCTGATCATCAATCACAACCCCAAGGTTCCTGGCTGTCCTGGACGGAGTTATGGTTGATGATCCTAGCTGAATGGAGAGATTGTGATGCAGTGCTGGTTTGGCTGAGACCACAAGCAGTTCTGTCTTTGCAAGGTTGAGTTGCAGGTGATGTTCCTTGGTTTAAAAAACAACACAGCATAGAATCTGCATGATTGAAAGTATTTAATGACATTTTATGGCCACTGACCATGGCGACGTGACCTTACTTCTGCTATTAGATCTTTCAGTAGTGTTTGATACAATTGACCATAATATTTTGATCTCACATAAAAATTGCAGCAGGGCAACTGGGTGCCTGTGAGACATCATAGTCGTGGATCTTCCGTTCCAATTAGAACAACAAACCGGTTCTCCCCTCTCAGTGACGCACCCACTGAGTATCCTGTTGAAAGTGCCCTAGTCATTGGCGATTCTATTACACGGAACGTAATAGAGACACCAGCCACCATAGTCACATGTTTACCGGGAGCCAGAGCGCCTGACATCAAAGTAAATTTGAAAGTGCTGGCTAATGCTAATCGTATATTCTCTAAGATTATTATTCACATCGGCACTAATGATGTTCGACTTCGCCAGTCAGAGATCACCAAAATTAACATTAAAGAGGTGTGTGAACTCGCTAGTACGATGTCAAATGCAGTTTTTTGCTCCGGTCCGCTCCCTGTTAAAAGGAGTGATGAGATACTAAGCAGACTATCATCACTCAATGGCTGGTTGTCTTAAGTGGTGTCTGAAAAATAGCATAGGGTTCATAGATAATTGAAAAAGCTTTTGGGGCAGACCTGATCTGTTGAAGAAGGATGGCATCCATCCTTCTTGGGGTGGTGCTGCTCTTCTGTCTTCTGTATAGTCTTAGAGCTAAACCTTGACTCACTAGGGCCCAGGTCAGGAAGCAGACAAACTGGCTAAACCGACCATCTGCTAGCTGTCTCACGTCACTGAAGGCAGATAAATCAGAACACATAGAGACTCTTTCACCTAGATATTATCACATAGAGACTGTGTCAGTTCCCCGAATTAGTAAATACAAAAAAATCATCAAAACCATTTAACAGTAAAAATGTAATTGATGTCCAACAAATAAACAACAGATATAATACAGATGAACAAATAATAAAGCTTGGGCTTCTGAATATCTGATCCCTTTCCCCAAAAGCACTTATTGTTAATGATAGCACATCTAGATTATTATCTGTAATGATGTGTTTGACAGGAACCTGGCTAAAATCTGACGTCTACATTACTTTAAATGAGTCCACCCCCCAAGATTATTGTTATAAACACGAGCCGCGTCTGAAAGGTAAAGGGGGAGGAGTTGCTGTAATTTGTAATAATATCTTCAGTATTACTCAGAAGTCTAGTTTCAGATATAATTCCTTTGAAGTTTTGGTGCTTTATGTAACGTTATGTTGTGTCATTTAATTGTATTTTGTTTATGAATGTAACGCTTCTTTTAAAATCTTTTAATTTGCTGCCATTTGTTATGATATCCAAGTACCACCATAATGACCAACATTAAAATACAGTAGCGTGGTAGGCCTAACTATTCAGCTACATCTCTGCACAGTTAAAAAACGAGGCAGTTTATTCCTATCCTAATAAGGATGTTAATTGTTGTCAACCACTTTAACATTGTAAATACACAGTTTGTACATTAACACTGCACTGTGCTTACATTTAAATAAAATAATTAACTAATGATTAAATAAAAATGTATTGTACCTAAAAGTTAAATTAAAACTGTACTGTACTGTACTTAAATATGAAAAAAAGTATTGGGTTTTAACTTTACTTTTTAGTGATTCATCTGCGTACCACTAGAGGCAGCCTGAGTACCACTACTAGTACCACTACCACTACTTTGAGAACCACTGGTCTATACATATGAATATAAATCTTGTGCTGAAACTGCATTTTTTTAAGAAAGAAAGAAAATGTTGAAGAATAAGAGGAACTGAGGTCTGTCAGAAAAAGTTTAATAAAAAGAACACATTTTCCACCACATTCATCTACTATTATGTGCTATTGCATGCTTGTTTTTGTTTTTTTTGAGTCTGTGGCCCTAAAAAAGTTTTCAGTATTGACAAATGTTCACTGTTTTTGATAAAACTCTAATAGCATCAAATAAAAATTGGTTTGTTGTTGAAAAAGTTCCGCCCCCGTGTATAAATGTTATATAGCCATGAACAGAATCTCACATATTAGATGTGGTTCAAACTCTTTCTTTGGAAATTATTTTTAGCAAATCATTGATCAACACGCATTTAAATATGTATTTCACCAAGAATCCAACACCGCTGATATATGTTTTATTTATTGTGTGTGAAATTCTATGCACATCTGTGACTTGAGCATGTGATCAGGACTTTTATTTTGTAGTGTACATGTGACGTCATAAGGCTGCGCCACACTCCTGCATCTGTTGTGATTCTGCTGAAGAAAGGTTTGTGTTTTAAGCATTTAAAGTGTTTAAATCAATGCAAACTGTTCAGGCAATTTTATAGTTTTAACAAGAACCCTTAAATTAATGTTTGATCATTGAATGTATTTGCAGTACTTTATCTTACATTAATTAACAATGGTTTTGAATATTTTTTGTGAGTTAAGATGTCTCATTTCTGTCTATATATCTTGGATCAGTTTATTATAAACATGAATTCAGTCACTGGCGAGTAGAGATGAGAGATACTAGGGGTGTGCATTGGCACTGCCCTCACAATTCGATTCGATTACGATTCACCAGGTAACGATTCGATTCAATTCGATTCTACGATGCATTGCGATGCATCAAAATTCTACTGCACACAACAAGGCAAATTTTTTATCAGTCATGAGGCAATACAAGCAGTCAGATATTGAACAACAGATTGTATTGGCTGCTATGTGTGTATTATCACTCTCCTGTATCTTTGACATAAATGTCATTAAATAAAATAAAATTGAATGGTACAGGGTATTGGATATGGCATTTTCAAACCTGAAAAAGAAAACATAAATCATTGCTTTCAGTGCTTTGAATGAGAAATGTTTCTCTTCTCTCTGCTTTAGAACCATTTGAAATTATATAGAGCAATAATAACCAACTAAGCCAACTTTTTCCAGCAGTGAACATAAGTGGGTTTTTTTTACACACAGTAAAAAGCTTTAAGACAGGGCACTTCATGAACTCCTGTGCAAATATTAATCCGTAATTACAGTCACACTATTGTAACAACAACCACCACCCAGGCACCCAGCAATAAAAATATTCAGTGCAACACACACAGTAACGTTGACACTAGGGACTCGTCAATTCTCGTGCTTGATTTTAGTGTGGCAGGCGCGTTAGCAGGGCGTAAGCAGCGCATATTTTTTTCGGCGCCCATGTTAACAGATTAGAGCATTCACATCGCACACAGAGGCGGCACGGCAGCGCATCACAGGAGCAGAAGCAGCAGTGCCGCGATCGTTTCGGCGCCGAGTCTATTTTTGCCGCGCTGCTCACGCTGATTTAAAGCCACAGTGGATTGTTCTTGATCAAAACTGACCAGATTAACATGGAAAATTATAAATTTCACCATGAAATCATGTAGTGAAGTGCCCCGTGTGTTTCACAATCACCATATGACATCCAGAGCTGTTAAAAAAAAATAAAACACAACACTGCCAGAAGTTTTTGCCCAAACTTCAAAAGCCTGTTTAAATGATTAAAACTAGAAGCATATATTCACTTTAATGTTAACTTACATTTATCATGTGAACTACTTATATACAACAAGTTATATGCATGTGTGTTAGTTTGGGACAGAGGGGAACGCGGTCGCATTTTCTGCCCATCATAAATCAAAGCACGAGACAGACGGGGCTCGGAGGAGAAGACCGGAAAATGTGACATAATGTACAATATTTGTCTGTATTTGCAATATCTGCAAACGCTGCCAGTGTGAATCCACAATGGGGGCGCGGGCTCCGGCTCTCCATACCCACCGCTCCGTGTGCGGTGTGAAGCCGGCGTCAGAATCCGAAATGTGCCCAGATGTCCGCTTTCCAAGCTTTGGGTGCGTTTTTAATTACCCGTCTATCGCGGTCATCTCCCTCCGCCTCAGCCATCTTGATTGTTGTTGTTATGACCTTTGAAGTAATTGAAACTTCACAACTTTATTGTCCAACTCAAGTCCAGAAAATAAACGGTGACATAATCGATTATGGCACTTTGCCGCATCGATGCTGAATCGTGCATGCCCCGCATTGCGATGCATCGCTGAATCGATTATTGTTGACACCACTAAGCGATACTGAGCTTTTAAACTCAAGAGTCAACCAAATCAATCGCTACACAGAATGATTCACTGAATCGACTCACTCGAATCACCTCAAACACTGATGAACAAAATTCTGTAAATGCCATTTGAACACACAAACGTTTATAATGACTTCTGCAAACCAACTGCTAATGTTTTCATTGAAGTATAATCTATTTAATGCTTTATAAATGTAGCATAAAATGTCTAAATAGGAACCTACTGTCTAGTTTGTGTTCTTGTATTAATTTGTAGTGCTAGTTTTGAGTGTTTTTAGTCTAATCAGTTGATTTAAGTCCATTAACTCTCTCTGACCGACTCTCTTACTCAGAGATTTAGTTTGCATTTATTTTTGTAATTATTCTTATCTTAAAGATGACGTTTATTAAAGAGGAGAGTGAAGACGTGAAGATTGAAGAAACATTGAGAGTGAAACATGAAGAAACTGAGGAACAAACAAAGATGGCGTTCATTAAAGAGGAGAGTGAAGACGTGAAGATTGAAGAAGACCTGAAGATTGAAAATGTATTCAGTTTGAAACATGAAGAAACTGAGGAACAAACGAAGATGACATTTATTAAAGAGGAGAGTGAAGACGTGAAGATTGAAGAAACATTGAGAGTGAAACATGAAGAAACTGAGGAACAAACAAAGATGGCGTTTATTAAAGAGGAGAGTGACGACGTGAAGATTGAAGAAGACCTGAAGATTGAAAATGTATTCAGTTTGAAACATGAAGAAACTGAGGAACAAACAGGTTGGTTTCATTCTCAAAGCTGATCTCAGTCATTTGATCCTTATTCAAATGTCCATCTCTACAGAACTGAGTGATGTTTTTGAAGAGAGTAATTAAATGAAAGTGCTTTTATTTTACATGATGTGGGTCTCCTCATGTGGACAGACATGTAGAGATCAGACAAATACTAATGCTGTCTTCATGCCATGACCTAGACATTTTATTTGTCTGTTTAATCTTTTTAAATGGTCTATGCAGCTTGAATGATGTTGTCTTCATTCTCACATAACACAATTCGTTTAGAGCTTTTTGGATTCAACCCACTTTATATTTTACTGGTTGACAGTAATTTACAGCTCTCCTATGGTATGTTACAGTAATAATATAATTTCATTTCCTCAACCGATTGCGTCGAAACATTTGAATTTATGAAATGGATACAGTGTCATTTGAGTCCACTACAAAAAATAATATTTCTTAATATAGAATTAACGAAACACTTCAAAACCCAAACATTTGACTGTAAACCAACTTTTTTTAATGGACCCTTAAATATAGCACACAGGACATGCAGTCCTGTCACAACGCTCCGCTAATGTCCGATTTGTGACCTAAAGACTCCTTTGAACGGATTCATTTTGATGACTGGTTAAAACAGCTGATCTGTCCAAGACTGAACTCACAAATCATTTACTCAGAACACCTCTGATATGATTATATACAACAACAAAAAATTTTTTTTTAAATGAAGACAACTGTGTGTTGAGCTTCAGGATGTGACGCTGAACATTTAAGTTTTATTTGCGGCAGTTCGCGCGTCAGCTGAAGAGATACGAGCGACTTGAAACTAGGGCTGGTCCGAATACCATTTTCTGAGCTTCGAAGCTTCGGTAGTAATCAACAGCGAATATTGGAAGCTTTGGAGGGAAGGGGCTGAACACATTTTTCTCTCGAATAAAAGCAGGAATCTGCAGAAGTGGCGCGCCTCACGCGGGCAGGGCTAATATGCTCCAAGAATGGACACTGACGTAGTGACACAAAACACACCAGTCTGTTATGGCCCAGTGACAAGCTCCTATATTTCGCAGGAGATTCATTTAGATTGATAATAACGGGTAATAGGCTTGCTGTGATAGTCGGTGTTAAAAAAAGGAGTATTGTATTTCGCCAGATTTTATAGTATAAACATATTCAAGCGTGAATGAGAACCATTTCGTTTGCTCGCTTTCCAGCGGTTACTCCTCTGTGAGCTGTATAAGTTGTCGGCACTGGTTTATGTTATTTAAGAAATATAGAAACTGTCGTGTGTAACAGGCTATGTGTTACTTGTTTTTTTTATTGTATTTTCATTTTCTATTACCCAAAGATATGTCAAGTGTAATACCACTAGGAGCCGCTTGAGGGCGCTAGTGTGTAATTGTTACAGGATATCAGCCGGGTAATCAACGAGCAAGTCAGTTCGTTTGGTAGAGGGAAACCGTATGGTTGAACTAAAGCCGCGTTTCCACCGAAATTACCCGGAACAATTTGTACCAGGAACTTTTTTTACAGGAACTTTTTTCCCCCCAGACTGCAAGCAGCACTGCTTTTGGTAGTTATGTATTGTTTTAATAAAGAGGTCATTAACAAAACGGAGGAAAAGAGACGAGCACTGATACTAATGTGTATTCTGAAAGCTCGTAAAGCTAGAATTAAAATAAGACAACGTATGTTATTATCAGCTATTACGGACATTGACCGTGAGACGGCTGAGACGAACGCGCGCCATCAGACAGAAAGAGCAAGACTGATATTTACTGAACGCAGAGCGAACCTCGCAAGACTTTTTAAAAATGCCGGTTGAAATAAAATGCTGCGTGAAATCAACCAATCAGCATGTTCAGTGCCCAAGTCCCACCCCCGAAAGTTCCCGAACTTTGAAAACATACTACCTCGGGAGCAGGGCCGTTTGGAGGGGGAAATATTTACCCGGAACTTCATTTAGACCCTGGTTCCTGCGGTCGAAACACACTGAGTACCCCCCCAAAGTTCCTAGTTCTTGGGGAAAGTTCCTGCGGTGGAAACGCGGCTTAACGCTACCTGCCTATTCGTTTGAAGTCCTAGTTTGAGAACTCTTAGAGTTATGCTCAATCGTGAGTATATGACTGTGCTAATGTTTTGATGTATTTTTTTAATGAATAACGATTAATGGTAGATATTTTGCTTTCTCTTGTAGAAAGGACTTTCTTTGCTGCTTTCTTATATTTCAGTTGTTCATCATTGGCTACTTGTGACGATGGTTTTACTGTGTTCGTTATTGAGCATAGTTTGGAGGCACGGTGTGTTGCTTGGAAGTAGGAAACTGAGTATTACCACGCGTAGCGTAGCAAGGCTGCGACTCATGGCCTTTATCAGCACGCATTGACTTCACTTACCTCTCACTGGATTATGGGATTATAACATTGCATCGCTCTCAAATAACCTTGTGGATGCATCTCATCATCATTTCAGCTCACCTAAAGACAGGACTTAACAGGACGATAAGTTTCATTATACTTTATTGACTCATTTGCACAAAGACAAAGACTGCTCTATTGGTATATTGTTTATTTGTTTTGTGATAATTATATATACATCTATATCTATGCACTGGTGAGAATAAAAGAAAAAGCAAGAATATTTGGTTGATGAAGTGTTGATAATTTTCAGTACCATTCGAACCCCTCAGTGTAACAGCTTTTAACCCTCAGAGACCTAAGGGTATTTTTACAATTAATTTTCCGCCTGGTGTTATTTACTAAAAAAGCTTGTAAAACATCAACCCTGTTGTGCACAGACAATTGACACACCTCTTTTTTTTCAAGACAAGCTGCACTGTCAGTATATTTGTGTTGCATTGATGTCACCTGAATGTAAAATAAGTTATGGGACCATTAAGACAAATGAAAACATAAAACGGAAATTGAATCACTCAAATATTTATTGAAAACACACACAAATAAATAAAAGCTAAGCATATTTCCTCTGGAAAACAGTTTGTTCAAGTCTTTGGAGTCCTGGAACTCAGGAATAAACATGATAACTTATACAGAACCAAAACTATTTACATTTTTCCAAAAAAAGTCCAGGCGCTTTTGGCCTCTTTGGATTTTGAATATTTACTGGTGCCAAGCCTCAAAACAGTTCCTATCAGGAACTTCTCCTCAAACTTTCTTCTCAAACTTTTTCCTCAAACTTTCTCCACAAAACTGCAGCGCGTCTCTCTCTCTCTCTCTCTCTCTCTCTCTCTCTCCTCAACACTAGCCATGCGTCTATCTCTCCACAATAACAGAGCTGTGGTTCGCGTAATGACGCACACCAACGTGGATGACGGATCAGCCTGTCATTGGTCAAACCCTCATCCAAAATGGCAGCTAGCATCGCGCTAGCGGCAAAAATGACGGAAAATTTATAAATTATGGACATCAAGTGGATATATCTTGGATGTAAGCGTTTTGATTTATTGCTGAACAACTCCAAAAAGATGCACATGTTCCAGGCTGGATAGAAAACCTTCTGTAAAGGCTACAAAGACACCAAAGACACCCCCGTGATGGCTAGCTCGTTAGCTTTCTGCTGGAAAAAACGGTAAGAAAATCGATAAAAGTTTCATGAAATAATATAGATATTTATCGGAGGTGCCGTATGACGTCGTGGGCGATGCCGTCGGGCTCTGAGGGTTAAAGAAAAAGGGAGGTGTTGCAGAATGGCGCCCGAACAGGGACTCCTAAAAAATTCAAAGAATTTTGCCATTAAACTGGGGTTAACTTGTATTTGTCTCTGTTCACCTTAGGCCTGATGCCACTGAAAGAGGAGAGTCGAGAATTGAATGAAAAGGAAGAGAAAGATCTCTATGAACAGCATCATGATTTCATAACTGAAGAAAAATATGTTAGTTGCTCACAGACTAAAAAGACATCCACACGAAAAAGAGCTCAGAAGACAGGAACTAGAACTTTCAGCTGCCCTCAGTGTGAGAAGAGTTTCAATCAACATGGACATCTTAAAGCCCACATGAGAGTTCACACTGGAGAGAGGCCTTTCACCTGCCAACAGTGTGGAAAGAGTTTCAATCAACATGGACATCTTAAAGCCCACATGAGAGTTCACACTGGAGAGAAGCCTTTCACCTGCCAACAGTGTGGAAAGAGTTTTAGTCATAAAGGAAACCGTGAGGAACACATGAGAGTTCACACTGGAGAGAAGCCTCTCACATGCCAACAGTGTGGAAAGAGTTTTACTCATAAAGGAAACCTTGAGGAACACATGAGAGTTCACACTGGAGAGAAGCCTCACACCTGCCAACAGTGTGGAAAGAGCTTTTCTGCTAAAGGAAGCCTTCAGAAACACATGAGAATTCACAATGGAGAGAAGCCTTTCACCTGCCAACAGTGTGGAAAGAGTTTCAATCAACATGGAGACCTTAAAGCCCACATGAGAGTTCACACTGGAGAGAAGCCTTATACCTGCCAACAGTGTGGAAAGAGTTTTAATCAAAGTAACAGCCTTAAATCCCACATGAGAATTCACACTGGAGAGAAGCCTTTCACCTGCCAACAGTGTGGAAAGAGTTTTTCTAATAAAGGAAACTTTCAAAAACACATGAGAGTTCACAGAGTTTACACTGGAGAGAAGCCTTATACCTGCCGACAGTGTGGAAAGAGTTTCAATCAACATGGAGACCTTAAAGTCCACATAAGAATTCACACTGGTGAGAATCCCCACACCTGCCAACAGTGTGGAAAGAGTTTTTCTAATAAAGGAAACCTTCAAAAACACATGAGAGTTCACACTGGAGAGAAGCCTTTCACCTGCCAACAGTGTGGAAAGAGTTTCACTCAAGCAGAGAGTCTTAAATCCCACATGAGAGTTCACACTGGAGAGAAGCCTCACACCTGCCAACAGTGTGGGAAAAGTTTTACTCAAAAAGGAAACCTTCAAAAACACAAGAGAGTTCACACTGGAGAGAAGCCTTACACCTGCCAACAATGTGGAAAGAGTTTCACTCAAGCAGAGAATCTTAAATCCCACATGAGAATTCACACTGGAGAGAAGCCTTCCACCTGCCAGTAGTGTGGAAACAGTTTCACTCAGAAAGGAAACCTTAATACCCACATGAGAATTCACACTGGGGACATGCCACTTGTGACCAGTGTGGGAAGAGTTTCAGATTTAAAGCAAACCTTAATTTCCACACGAGGAGTCTCTAAAGAGAGAACTGTTTTGTCGTCGGTGTGGAAGGAGTTTCACAGACCGGAATCATCTTAAGAGGCGTGTAATAACTCACACCAGAGAGAAGCCTTTCATGTGCCATCGTGTGGAAAGAGTTTCAGATTTAAAGGAAACCTTCAGACGCACATAAGAGGTCACACTGATGAGAAGCATTTTACATGTACTCAGTGTAAAAAAGTTTCACAAAAGAATATACAACAGTGTTCATATGTGCCTATGGAGACACTTTTTTCAAACGGATTTTGAGCCTATTTCATTACCCATTCTTTTAGATATTGTATGTAAGCTTAAGCCGACAGTCTCCCCTCAAGATATTGTTCCTACAACGCTATTTAAGAAAGTCATTGAGTCGATTGGTCCATTTGTATTAACAATAATTATTTAGAGTCTACTGTCCGGAATTGTTCCAACTTATTGTAAACATGCTATAGTACATCCCTTGTTGAAGAAATCAAACCTAGATAAGAGTGTGCTGTGCTATTACAGACCTATTTCAATTTTAAGGCTTTACTTGTGACTGTACCTATTCTGTCCCTTGTACAGAACTGTGGTCAACTTTTGTGGTATTAAAATGTGCTTTATAAATAAATCGAACATAAAGAGTTTAAAAAAACAAATTTATTTGATTCATGTGGTTTAGTATATATTTACTGAAGAGACTCAATCACTTTTATATGATGAACAAATTCGAATTTAGTCTCTTATTCATGTACTGTATAAACATTGATCAGCGAACATTAACAGAAGCTCAACCATTTTTGATATCAACACACAAGAATGAACCTCATTGTTTCTTGCTGAAGCTCAAATGTGCTGCGTAACACAAGAATGAACCTCATTGGTTCTTGCTGAAGCTCAAATGTGCTGCGTAACCCGAGAATGAACCTCATTGGTTCTTGCTGAAGCTCAAATGTGCTGCGTAACATGAGAATTAACCTCATTGGTTCTTGTGGAAGCTCAAACCCTGCTGTGTAACATGAGAATGAATGGTAAATGGACTGCATTTATATAGCGCTTTCAACAGACATATGGCCATTCAAAGCGCTTTACATATTGCCTCACATTCACTCATTCATACACAGACGGCGGTGTCAGCCATGCAAGGCGCCATCCAGCTCGTCGGGAGCAGCTGGGGTTAGGTGTCTTGCTCATGGACACCTTGACACTTGGTCAGTTGGAACCGGGGATTAATAAACCAACCTTCCGGTTTGTAGACAACCTACATGAACCACTGAGCCACTGCCGCCGAATGAAGGAACAGAGCTAGTCTAGGACTAAGTGAAGTGAATGCATTCAACTGTCCTAGGTGTGTCTATCCTAGATCCTAGACGCTAGAAACCGGATTCATTTAACCCCTAGAGGACTGCACTTAAAGAAGATTAAAGAAAATAGTCCAATGCTGTGGAACAACAAGCACACCAGGGGTCTCATTTATAACTGTTGCTTACGCACAAATCAGGCCCTGAAAGAGTCGTACACCACTTTCGACGCATAAGTTGTTACTTATGATAACATATGGTGTATGATTTTCCTTCATTTTAATTTCCAAATAATCTCACGGTGAGCGTATGGGTTTACCACTCATTGTCTGATTGGTATGACAAAGTGTAAAGGATTGAATGTGATCGCTGTAAACATATAAATACTACGGTGACACTTCTACATGTAGTATTGCATGATGGATGCGCTGGCATTGCTAGAGGACTGAAGCAGCAGGTGAAGCGGCAGGTCAGATACCTGTCTCTTCTTTTATACACATATCCTTTTCAATGATTCTTTTATTATATCCATAACCTGAATAATCAAGGATAATCAAAATAAATATCTCTTTCTCTGCTTTCATATGTAATCTAGAGATGATTGTAATTCTGTGTGATTTCATACCTTTATATATTTAGTTTGAGGATGATTTTGTAGTATTAAAACTAGTCTCCCCAGATGCTCTGGGGTGACCTCCAGCCATGCATGGCTCCCTCTCGCGATAGTTATGACGGAGTCGTTGTTTGGGTATTGAGTGTTCTCTAGATAAACGGTCATAATCCCCTGACATTAACTAGAGTGTGATGCCCTAGTGCTTGTATGTGTGTATATCTTTACAAGTTCTGTGCAGGTTTGTTGGAGCTATCTGATCGGGGCCTGACCCCCCTCCCGACAGGCAGGCGCCCTTTACGATGTCCGAGGCCAATCTTACCCTTGTGGGATTGATGTTGTGACGAGCATCCTGACTAAACTACGCCATTCCGGCATATCTATACATGTGTGACAAATGTTTAGACTTTTAGGTCTCCGTAGCGAATTAAGGCTTAGGCCATCTGTTATTGTTGATGTAATCAATGTCCTTGTAACCAGTATAACTGGTGGGGAAAAATTCTCTGTGAGTTAGAGTCTGGCTGGCGATTCCACGGGAGACTCTGACACTGGCTTCTGCTGATGAAACTGCAAACTATTCTTCAGTAAATATTTCTTTAATTAATCTAACTCTTGACTCCTGGTCTTCATTCAACATATCTGGTCTCTGGGTCTAAAACTGTGTCCCCAACAGGACTATGCTCATGGCAGACTTAGGAGAGAAAATGTGTTTAGAGACCATGAAGATTTCCTGGCCCACGATGATGACTGGCTAATAAGCCAATTTAGGCTCCCTAGAGCCATGCTCTTGGATCTTTGTGCTGAATTTGGCCCAACATTACAAAGGCCAACTGCACGAAACCGCTCCATCCCGGTACCAACCCAAGTCCTTTCAGTTTTAGGATTTTTGGCAACCAGGAGTTACCAGCGGGAGTTAGCCGATAGGTAAGTTTACAACTATCATGATGCGATTTGTTTCTGCACAAAGCTTCTTGGATTTCACAGCCATCCCTGAGCTCCTTAATGCTGCTGTTTTGAAAGGGATTACTAAAATGTCAAAGCAATACATACAGTTTCCTTACACTGTTTTGGAACAGGCCAATATCAAAAGGCAATTTGCAGCAATTGACTACACTCATATTGCTATAAGGGCTTGTTACGATCTGCGTTTGTCTCTCCTTTGTTTTGTCCCTCTGTAAAGTCCACCCGCTAGTTCAATGACGACATCCAGCAGCTGGTTGAAGGAATTCTGCGTGTATGTCTTTTCTGGCACTTCTGTAAAAATTACTTTAAGATATTAAAATATGAAGATCCAACTTTACTATCTGACTCCATGAATGATTTAATCTGACTCCAATTATATACGTGATTTCCTCAAATTACTTACATTTGCTGATCATATGATTAATTTGTGATTTAATTGAGATCGTTGATTATCTTTGTATCTTCCTAGTTTTCATATTCGTTCATCGAGAGACCCAATATCGCAGAGAGACAGACGCGTCCGGTTCGCGTGCTCACGATCACAAAATGTTTACTTCTGTAATTAGTCAGAGGGTGCAGAGTGAATATTTTACCGTTAAGTGGTTGCACATGCTCACTCAACAAAAATTGTAATTTTAGTAATATTCACGGACTACAACTTGCCAACCCAGTGATAGTCAGGAATCGGAATATCGCGCACGCTGCGCCCCATGCTTCAGTCGTGGCGTCATCGGTGTGATCTATCATAACCCTAGATTTTGCGGTAATAAAGGAGTATACATCGATCCATACTAGAATAATGATTTCAGAACCATACAAGATAAATCAAGATGGAAGTTTATTTTAACCAGGCAAAAATGTCAAATTAAGGAATTAAACATAATCCATCATATACAACTTGATCAGCATATAATAGAAAACCCAATTATAAAATAATATAAGAATAGTTGCATACCTGGCAATAGAGACACACAGCAACAGTGTGGGAAGTTCTGGTTACAGATGCTTCCCTGAGTGGTTTTCCAATTCCCCTTAAATACTCACCCAGAACAAAAGAACAATAAACAACATTCAGCACCCAAATATTTATGAAGCTTTTGGGTTGAACTTTTCTCGTGCCCAAATGGTCACACCTATCTGAAGGGGATGACAGCAAATGTTTATCAAAAGACCTCTATGAGCATCTCCCACACCCGGAGAACAAGCATTGTTTTCTTTATTCGGACCTGTTCTACTGATGAAACCTCGTTACCACTCGCATCAAAAGTATTTATATTGACCATGAAAGAGTCTGCAGTCTGCAGTCAGAATGAGATGGCGCCGCCGTGTTCGGTCGCCGTTCAGGTCGCTCCGCTAAGACTTTGCTTTTATTTATTATTCTACTCTCTTTTACTCTCTATTTTTTCCAACGGATCATCTGCTTTGATCTGTTACGACAGCAAAACACTTCTGGAATTTGGTTACCGCTACACTGACCTGTTTCAGGACACTTTCTCCAATCTTCCATCTGAGATTCGCCGGGACGGCGAGTTGAACAATGGCCACTCGAGTCGACGGCGAAGATTCAAAAAACACCGCGGGAAACGCGCTGGGATCCGCAACAGACTGAGAAAAAGAGCATTCAGTCCTCCTCTCCCGAGCATTTTGCTCGCAAATGTCCAATCCTTGGAGAATAAGATGGACGATCTTAGAGCCAGGATAAGTTTTCAACGGGACATGAGAGACTGCAACATCTATTGTCTGTCCGAAACATGGCTCACGCCAGCGGTCCCGGATACAGCCGTGACGCCGTCCGAGAACTTCTCTGTTTTTCGGATGGACAGAACAGCCGAGACCGGGAAATCTAAAGGCGGTGGAGTGTGTTTCATGATAAACAAGAAATGGTGCGATCCTAGGAACATCTCCATTCTTTCGCGATCCTGCTCGCCTCACTTGGAACATTTAACTATCATTTGCCGGCCTTTCTACCTGCCGAGGGAGTTTTCCTCGGTCATCGCCACTGCCATTTATATTCCACCACAGGCAGACACGGGGCTGGCTTTATCTGCCCTCCATGATGTGACCAGCGGCTTCATAAACAAACACCCCGACGCTGCTTTCATCGTCGCGGGTGATTTTAACAAAGCAAACCTAAAGAAAGTATTGCCAAACTTTCACCAGCATGTCTCCTGTCCCACACGAGGAGCAAACACACTGGATCATTGCTACTCTCCGTTTAAGAACGCCTACAAAGCTCGGTCACAGCCAGCTTTTGGCAAATCGGACCATGCCGCCATTTTCCTCACACCGGAATATAAACAAAGGCTCGTTCAAGAGCCCCCGGTGAGGAGGGAAGTCAAACGCTGGTCATCCCATTCAGAGATCACGCTACAGGCAGCTCTTGATGACGTCGACTGGGACATGTTCCGCGCGAGTTCTGAAGACGTCAGCGAGTTCACAGAAGTGGCGCTCTGCTTTATTAACACACTGACAGAGCAAGCCACACAAACAATAACTATAACGTCCTTCCCTAATCAGAAACCGTGGGTGGACAGTTCAATTCGCACTGCAGTAAACTCGCGCACTACCGCTTACAATGCCGGTCTCCTAACGGGGGATATGAGGGAGTACAAAGCTTCATGTTACGCCCTCCGGCGCGCCGTTAAAGCCGCAAAACTCCGCTATAAAGACAGAGTGGAATCTCATTTCCAACTCAACGACTCCCGGCGGATGTGGCAGGGACTGAGGACCATCTGTGCTTTTGGAACTAAATCCTCTGCAGAGGTGAGAGCTGATCCGTTGCTGGTGAACGAGTTAAACTCTTTCTACGCTCGCTTTGATGGTAATCGCGGCAGCGCGACTCCGGCGAGTGACGCGTCAGAGAGAGTCCCTCAGAGCAGCAACGGTCACGTGATCTCTGTCTCGGAGGACGAGGTTCGGAGGGCACTCAAACGTGTGGATGTCAGGAAAGCTGCTGGGCCGGATGGTATTTCAGGTCGTGTTCTGCGGTCCTGTGCTGATCAGCTCGCAGGGCTCTTTACATCCATATTTAACGAGTCCCTTGCTACATCTGTTGTCCCCACCTCCTTCAAACGATCCTCCATCATCCCTGTACCTAAGATCAGTAAACCCTCTTGCCTAAATGACTATCGTCCAGTGGCTCTCACATCTTTAGTCATGAAGGTCTTTGAGAGACTCATTAAAAACAACATTTGCTCCTCCATTCCTGACACTTTGGACCCTCTTCAGTTTGCCTATCGTCCCAATAGATCGACTGAAGATGCCATTTCTCACGTCCTCCACTCCTGCCTCACTCACATCGACAGCAAAAGTGGGAACTATGTCAGGCTGCTATTTATTGACTATAGCTCAGCCTTTAACACCATAGTTCCCATTAAGCTAACACACAAACTCCTGGATCTAGGCCTGAATTCTTCTCTCTGCCTCTGGATTGAAGATTTCCTCACTGGCAGACCCCAGGCAGTGAGAGTAGGCCAGTTCACCTCCACCTCCATCACCCTGAGTGTTGGAGCTCCACAGGGCTGTGTGCTGAGTCCCCTGCTCTACTCTCTCTACACCCATGACTGTTTGTCCACACACAGCTCCACCTCGATCATCAAGTTTGCTGATGATACTGTTGTCCTGGGTCTCATCTCCAACAACAATGAGACGGCATACTTGGACGAAGTGGAGCAACTGACATCATGGTGCCAGGACAACTGTCTCTCTCTGAATGTTAACAAGACCAAAGAACTGATTGTGGACTTCAGGAAGAGACAGCATCAGTCATACTCCCCTCTCATGATCAGCGGGACACCGGTAGAGAGAGTGAGCAGCTTCAAATACCTGGGTGTGAACATCTCCGAGGATCTGACCTGGACTACACACATCCAGACACAGGTGAAAAAAGCCAGGCAAAGACTGTACCACCTGCGCCAGCTGAGGAAATTCAGGGTTTCACCAGCCATCCTGAAAACTTTCTATCGAGGGGCGATAGAAAGTGTCCTGACTCAGTGCATCACAGCGTGGTACGGGAACAGCACCAGTCACGATTGCAAAGCCCTGCAAAGAGTGGTGCGCTTATCCGAGCGCATCTCAGGCTCAGCTCTCCCGCCTCTGCAGGACATCTACACCAAACGCTGCAGAGGTAGAGCTACCAAAATCATCAGAGACATAAATCACCCTGCAAACTCTCACTTCACCCTGCTGCCATCTGGTAAGCGCTTCCGTAGCCTGATGGCAAAGACTGAAAGACTCAGGAGGAGTTTCTTCCCCCAGGCCATCAGACTCCTGAACTCAGTCACGTGACTTCACTTCACCCCGCACACGCATAAACATCCAGTTTAAACATTAACATTCACATACTGCCATTGCACTGCACTTTACGTTCCTATTGTTACTGTGTAACAACCTGTAATAAACCTGTTTGCACATCATACTCCTGTTTGCACATTATACTCCGATTTGCAATTATACCTATTGCATGCACATCATACTTCTCTATATATAAATATATATATATATTTTATGTTAACCACTTATTTTTAAGTCTACAGTTTATCTCACTTATCATATCCACTTACTTTATATTTTATATTTTTATTTTATTTTTTTTATTTTTATCTTATTTCCTATTTTTATCTTACTTGATTTATTTATAACTCTACTTATGTTAATACTTTTTATTCTAATTTTATTCTATTTCTATTTTAATTTCCCTTGTGTTCTTGTAACTGTTATTTGCACTGTCCATGGAGCGGACCTGTTTACATTTCACTGCCAGTTGTATATTGTGTATATAACTGTGTATGTGACAAATAAAACTCTTGAATCTTGAATCAGTATCTGTGAGATTTGCATGATTGTGTGAGCCCTGAGAAAGAGAGGGTGAAAAGGGTCAGGACTCAGCAGGGAGGGGAGATAAGGCTGAAACAGGTGGGTCCTGTTTTCTCTTGTAGATCTCCTCTTCAGATGAGTGAAGTTTTATTGTCTTATTGCACCTTAGATCTCTTGAGTTCATTCTCAGGTGAAATCCATTCTTACACCTCCTTTGTCTGTCTTGGTGTTTCTCTGGGCATGTGCACACGCTGTTTGTGTCTCCAGGTGGACGCACCTGTTCGGGATTTTGCCTGATGGAAGTGACTTGTATAAAACGCCAAAGAGGAGGAGAAAGGGGAGCGTCTTCAGATCTTGTGGGCTAACCAGCAAACAATTTGCCATTAGTAGTTGTATATGTTGTCTGTTGTCCGTACTGTTTAGACCATTCACCGGATGAAATGTTCGTGGTTGTAACGTCTTTTGTAAGTGAGTAAATAAATCATTGCAGTGATTCAGCCGTTTATTCGTTCTTCTTTATGTTACGAATTCTCTGCTCTCTGAGAGCCAATATCTGTTTGTGAGAGGTCGTAACAGGGCTCCACATGAGAATGAGTTCATTTATGTGAATCGGCAAGTTATTTGTGAAGCCAACATGATTCTGATAAACGTTGTGGCACGATGGCCTGGTTCTACACATGACTTGTTTATTGTAGCGCACAGCAGTGTAGGGAATAGACTTGAGGCAGGTGCCGTGTGCGATGGGTGGCTTCTTGGTAAGTGAAAAACTACATATAATGGTATGTTTTCTGACATTCAAGCCTACTGTACAATTGATCTGTTATACTGTGCCAGGTGACAGTGGTTACCCCCTGAGATGTTGGCTCCTCACCCCATTTCCAAACCCTCAGAGTGCAGAGCAAATGCACTACAATGATGCCCACGCTCGTGCACGCTCAGTAGTTGAGAGAGCCATTGGTGTCCTCAAGTGTAGATGGCTGTTACGTCCAAGGACATATTTGTTTTTGCTTTGTGTTTTTCCCCTTCTCCTATTTTCTCTCTCTATATATATTTCCTGTAAGCAGGAAGAAATTTAACATTCTGTATCTTTTTTCTCTAAGAAATTTTCTAAGAGTCAACAGAATTACAGCACAATTGAGAAGGAGGCATTGGCTTTATTGCTGTCACTCCAACATTTTGAGGTGTACCTGGATGGAAGTCGTAACCCTATTACCGTCTATACCAGTCATTCCCAAACTGTGGTCCGCGGACCACTAGTGGTCCGTGAGGGTACTGCAGGTGGTCCGTGGAAAGGCAAAATAAATAAAAAAATAATAATATTTTTTTACCTTCATTTTACCAGGAAATTCCCATAAAAAAATAAAAAATAAAAAGAATATGTAGGCCTATATTGATATAACATTTGTATTTAATTGTCAAGTTATTGTGCGATTACTAAAATAGGCTAGTGGCGCTCGGCCATGACGTTCAAGTTCAGTGCTGTTATGGATCGGTGGATAGCAACAGGTTCTTTGAAGAGAAAAGAGACAGAGGCAGAAGTTACAAAAAAATTAAGAGATTGACAGTGAGTCGGATGCATCTATGAGCCAGAATAAATAAATTAAATATGTAGCGGCCGTTGTGTGCAGTAAACTTTCTTTTAACAAGCCTGTTGTATATACTGATGTGATGACTAGTTATAGTTTTAGTGCTAGTAAGCCTATTTAGAGGTGCGAAATAATTCAGGTAGGACTGTGTGTAGACATATTTTATTATGTGTGTTATGAGGTGGTCCGCAAAATTTTTTGATTACAAATAGTGGTCCACACACACAAAAAGTTTGAAAACCCCTGGTCTATACTGATCATAACCCCTTAGTGTTTCTTTTGAGAATGTCCAATGCTAACCAACGCCTGATGCGCTGGTCTCTTATTGTGCAAGAATATAACATTGATATCCGACACAAAAAGGGAGTTGACAATGTTGTTGCAGACGCTTTGTCTAGAACTTATGTTCCAGATAATTAAGACGTGTTCAATATTTTGTGTTGTAGTAAACAGCACATTCCAGGGCCCAGTTTATGGCCGGGCCACTCTCTCTCCATAACAGTGGACAAAGGTTTGCTACATTTCGATTGGATCTTGGTAGCCTGACACAAACAAACTGTCCAACGCCATCAGATAAAGATTCTAGGACAACAGCCAGACACCTCTTAGAGGGCAATAAGAAGAACTCTTGTACCAAGCCCAGGAAGGACAAGACATCTCATTGGTCCATATGCAGTTTCTGCCCTTCACCCAAATCCCTAATGTCCTGGTCTATGACTGCCATAAAAATTCCACAGGACCTTAGAGGTAGTGGGTGAAACAAAGACCACATCCAAATCCATTCATAACTATGTTTGGAAACCTTAAGACTGATGTAAACTACACACATCCATTTCATACTTATTCAGAGAAATAAGTATTCTCAGTGACAGCTATTTGTAATATCTTACACAGAATCAGCTGTTAATGAACAAATGAATGAACAGTTCAATCTTTTCCCATCATGTTTGGTTTCTATTTGTTTAGAATATTGCCACGGGTATTCTGATGGTGGTTTGGAAAGTGAGAAATGCATTGGTAAACTTTAAAGACACTTTAAGGGCTTCTAACTGTGTACAGTATGCAAATGAGTTCCACAGGAGAAAGGAAGGTGGGCCACACTGTGTTCCCCCTCTGATGCCAGCAGCCAATCGCAACACTTGAATGGAGAAGCGCAAAATTGCAATCTCCTTTTCGGAAAAGGATAAAGCTACCCTTTCAACAGACACACCTTGTTCTGAGTCTCCCCAGCAAGGATGAGATTGTGACAGAGCAACACGTTCTGAGTCTCCCCAGCAAGGATGAGACTGTAACAGTTCAACAAGTTCTGAGTTTCTCCTGCAAGGATGAGACTGTGACAGAGCAACCAAGTTCTGAGCCTCTGGTTCATCCAGAGAGACAACAAAAGATCCAAGGATCTGAATCTACAGCTTGTGAGGCAGCAAGAGATACGACCACGTTCTGAGCCTCCAGCCTGTGAGGAAAGAGATATTAACAAACACTACGTTCAGAGGTTTAGTCCAGCGAGACGAGATGACTACAGCATGTCCTGAGGCTCCATGCCAGAGAGACAAAAGCAGATTGACCAAGTCCTGAGTGTCTGACCCACAGAGTCAGAAGACACACTGAGACATTTGCAACAAGGTTAATCTCAGGAGAGCAAAACCTTCACTTCGAGGTTCCTTTGTCTGCTTGTTCCAGATTAAGGACCTTCTGCACCTACTTCAGGGCCTCATCTGCATGTTCCAGATTAAGGACCTTCTGCACCTACTTCAGGGCCTCATCTGTGTGTTCCAGATTTTAGGACCCTTTGGTGCTCCAGGAGATCAGCATCCCACAGATCTTCGTGTTAAAGACTGTTGAAACGGATTCCAGCTCCTTTCCCACTGCATTGTCACCCAGCACAACCAGTGGAAGAAGTCACCGCCATCGGACTGCTTACTCGGGGTGGCAGTGGCTCAGTGGTTCATGTAGGTTGTCTACAAACCGGAAGGTTGGTGGTTCGATCCCTGGTTCCACCTGACCAAGTGCCGAGGTGTCCATGAGCAAGACACCTAACCCCAGCTGCTCCCGACGAGCTGGATGGCGCCTTGCATGGCTGACACCGCCGTCGGTGTGTGAATGAGTGTGTGAATGGGTGAATGTGAGGCAAAAATTTAAAGCGCTTTGGATGGCCGTAGGTCTGTTAAAAGCGCTATATAAATGCAGTCCATTTACCATTTACCATTTACTCAACCAAGTGGAACGTAAATATGCCTTAAACCAAACCTCTTTCCAGAAACCTTGGCATTGTTGTATATTCTCAGTATATGATTTTCTAATTTACATTAGAGGTAATTTAACTGATGCTAGTTAATAACAAATAATCTTTCGTTTATTTGTTTCATGCACAATAAGGTTCTTCACCTTAGTTTCAGAGAAACAACAGTTTATCTCTCCATAAGATAACGTAACTCTTCCATAGCCACACTCAACTTAACCCTCTGGAGTCTGAGCTCTTTTGGGGCCCTTCAGAAGTTTTGACATGCTCTGATTATTATTTTTTCAGTTGCTTATAAACATATTAATGACAAAGGTGTAATTACACTGTATTCAGCACAAACTGGGCTACCATAATATGTGAGCAACATGTATGTACATGCTTGTATTTTTGAGAGAAAAATGTTTATGCACGGTTTTTGAAAAAACTAAATGAAGTGAGTGTTTGCTTAGTTAGTTAGTTAGTTAGTTAGTTAGTTAGTTAACTTTATTGTCCCCAAGGGGAAATTCTGCTTGGGCACAGTGCAGAGTTGCTTCATAAAGGTAGACCAGATAACTTAAAGCAATCTATATTATCTGCCACAACAATTTATAACTTATTAAACCATAATTTATGATTTATTACACCAATTTATTAAAACACAACAATTATTGAGATTAAAACCATGTTTTTACTCCAAACTTACTTTATATCACAAGTCAAATGTTATAAATAGCCAAGCCAACATGGTATAAATAACACAGATAAGCCATATATTGTCGCGATTGTCTGTTTATTATCTTCAAACGTGTCTATCTGCATGTTAGAGTGATTTCTGGAAGCTGTTCATGTCAGAGAGAATGTCACATGGTATCTTCTTCATGCGTGCTATATATGGACTACATGTGCACGGAGTGCCCTCCGGCTGCCAGTATGAACTGAAAACACAACAGATTGAAATAACACTTCTCTGTATAGAAATTTGACACAGACATATGAGAATCTATCAATATTTCTCCTCACCTGCACACTTTTGAACTAAAAGCCCGGAGGGATGTTGTTTTGTCGTGAGTCTTCATGAGGAGAATAGAGGAGTTTTTATGAATGACATCAGCTGACGCTCATATTACAATCAAAGGTACCGATGTGGTTTTCATATTCATAACTCCTGACACATTAACAAATTACGGTCACTATATGAGTTTGAGAATAAAACAAGGTCGAAAATGGAAGCTTGAGTCTTAGATCTTTTAAATGATGTGTAGTTTGTCAAGGTAATTACTTACATCTGACAGTAATTTTGAGCTAATTTAAACAAAGAAAGCTTCAGTGCGTCCTCGCGCAGGTTTTTGCGTTTGATATTCACAGATGCTTACAGAGTAAACTTTGCCTACTTACACACAGCGGTGGATCATTTTTTTTTAGAAATGAACAGCTTGTCATGGAGAATTATTCCAGGATCATTAAACGCGTCTCAAAACGATGTAGTTGAAGTAGGAATGCAGCACTTGATGTGTTAGTTTGAGCTGGTGTGTGTGGGCCTCGTCTCCGGAGCCTCAGTATTTGAATCTCAATAGAGCGCGCGCTTCGAGGGCATGGTCGCATTACTGTATAATGAGCCGCTCAGGAACGACTAACATCTCTCTGCTTTCAAACGGATTACATAAACACAGAATATTTATTTTTGATTTGGTTTACAGTGTTTAAAACCTGACATTTCAGCGTTTCTTTAGACATATATCTCGTGTTTGTGAGACAAGTATTCACTAAGCTAGAGGTCATTTTCTGAAGACCTGAATGAACGTCTTTGACAGAGAGGCTGCAGATCGCGCAAGTTTGATTTCTTTATTTTGCAAAAAGCACAACAATTTGTTTTTATTGTGACTATACTAAAAAAAATAGAAACTTAACAGATTATAATGATGTATAACACTTGCCTGAATGATAAAAAACGACAGAGTTATTCGAGTCTCTTTGGCACTGATAAGAAAAAAAGCGAGCCGATCGCTCGAGAGAGTTAATCACAAGTATTTTATGTATCTTATGCATTTTATTCCTTTATCATTCATTGTATTCATTTAGTAGTTGTGTTAGTTATTCTTGTTTATCTTTTGTTAATAAAATCTATTTTATTACAATTGTGAAAGGCTCTACAAGTTAGAAATCTCACTAATCTTTCAGATAAATCAGCTGACCAACTCTCCCCACTTTACATTCAATCTAAAATGACTGAACCACCTCCTGTTCTGAGTGTTCTCATAGAGCCGAGGTAAAAGACCTTGACTAGTGGTGATGTCCCTGCTGAAAAATCCAGCTAAAACCAGCCTAACATGGTCAGGCTGGTTTTAGCTGGTCTCCCAGCCTGGTCATAGCTGGTTTTTCAGGCTGGTTTAAGAGGGGTTTTGAACACTTTTTAGCTGGTCTTAGCTGGTCAGGCTGGTTTTAGCTGGTCTCCCAGCTGGTTTTCGCAGGTCTCCCAGCCTGGTCATAGCTTTTTTTAGCTGGTCTCCCAGCCTGGTCATAGCTGGTTTTAGCTGGTCTCCCAGCCTGGTCATAGCTGGTTTGGGAATTTTTTATTTATTTTAGCTGGTCTTAGCTGGTCGGTGTTGGTCTTAGCTGGTCGGTGTTGGTCTTAGCTGGTCAGTGTTGGTCTTAGCTGGTGAGTGTTGGTCTTAGCTGGTCAGTGTTGGTCTTAGCTGGTCAGTGTTGGTCTTAGCTGGTCAGTGTTGGCAAGATCTAGACTTGTCCTTGAAAAAAACAAGCTACAAAAAGTAAGCATCACTGTTTAATCTAATTGACAGTCGGACTGATTGATTGATTGATAACATGTTGTCTTCTCTGTGTTTCTTGCCACTGGGTGTTGAGACAAATGTAATTAAGTATACTTTAAATAATCTCCAGGAGCACACGCAACCATTCAAACAAACTGTTTTTATTTGATCTTTCAGCCCCTTAGACACATATATATATAATTGTAACAATAGATGTGAACAACAACAGAATTGTAGACAAATTATACATTTTCATGTTTCCTTTCTTTTTTTATGATGTCCTGTATTTTTTGCGATATATAATACCCCACTTGCTTCTCCCTCTTCTCTCTCTCTCCTTTTTCAGGTTCCCTTCGTTTGAGCCAGTCACTGAAGCAGACTTGAAAGAGAAATCATTTAGATTATTAATTTGTCACTTTTAAAACTTAGAAAGGTAAATTATAGTGTCATGTCTTTGTTGCATATTTTCCCTTTTTAGTATTCTGCAGTAATTTAGAAACATGCCTCTGATAGTTGGTCCTTATTTATTGCTAATACAAAGCTAAATAGTTGATGTATAGTAATCTTTTAAATTAATTAAACACATCTGAAGGTTTAATTATGTTCTATATATTTTATTGACCAATAAGTAAGTATAAAAGGATGACTATGAATAAGGACATCAGGGCCGGTTGCATAAACCATTAAGACTAGTCTTACAAGTTAGACATACATTTTTTTCTTTAAGATTGTTCATAATTTTTTTTAATCAGTTACATAAAAACATAGACTGGCCTAATTTGATACGAAAAGTAAGACTGAATGCCACTTGCCTAACTGCTAGTGGCTCATACTAGATCTTAAGACACTGTCTTAACATAATGGCTTAGTTTATGCAACTGGCCCCTGAACATTAACAGTTTTGCAAACAATAAAACTTTTAACTAATGTAAAACCATTTTACAGGATAAGAAAGAATATATAGAAAAAATAGTTTACCTCTCAAAATTTGCAGCTTGGAGGGTGTCAGGGGAGGCTTTGCAGAATATTTATTTGTGGGACACTCCTTTCCTGACACACTTCTGCTTTTTAATGTATTTGTCCCCCACAGTGCCACAGCCATCTCCTTGATGTAGAGAGAATCCTTTGTAGCGGAATTAATTTTCTTCCACACCTCTTCTCTGATCCAAATGTTGTCTCCTATGTGGATCTTAAAATACAGAAAATAAATTAGCTTCAAATGTATGAAAACAAAACCATTCAAAGATCCTTCAGAATACCTCATTTTATGTTCCACAGACAAAACAAACGTATACATGTTTACAATGTCATAGGGGTGAGTAAATGATCATGATGACAATTTTAATTCCTGGGTTCAATATTTGTTTAAGGGTATTTAAGGGTTTCACAAATTAGCTTGAAATTCAAAAGAATGGACAATCTTTGTTGCTGATGGCTGTTGGGAGTTCTTGTGGGACCCCAGAATTACAACATTTCACACCATTATAAATTGTCCTGATATGGTATAAATACTATTATTCCAAAAGACCAGAGGAAGAATATATATAGCAGTTGTTAGCTATAAGTATTGTGCTGTTCCTTTAAGTACTTTGGCTACCACATAATAAATTGTGGTCAATTGCAATTACAATCAAAAATGAGCTTATGTGGGATAGGCATAGTCAGTTTAAAACATCTAAATGTTCTAGATCTTCTCATTATCACCACCTATGTTTTCTTAAATAGAGATCTTGGATTTACTTAAATGGAGGAGTAAATGCTACAATAATTATCATCATGTTCACATACAACGCTTCTGCGCTTACGATTTCTCTCAACATGAGGAAAGAAGAGCCAGGGCCGTGCACAGACATTTTGAGGGGCAGTGGCCCAAACCAAAAAAAAGGCACTATAAGGAGGTTGAGTATCATCAAACCTTTTACAATCATATTGTAAATACAAGTGTTTGACTTTAGTGCTAATTCAATATATGTTGTTGTAATTATGCTTCGAAAAAGTTGATTCTGTCCTGTTTTCATCTCATATTTATTTATTTTTTTAAATGTTGGACATTTATGTAGCAAATGATAATTACAAAAAAATGTTTTTTGAGACAAGGGTCTTGTTACATTTTTTTTTTTTCAAAGTAAATGAAGCAACAATTTTCAGTAATGGAAGATTGAGTAAAAGTATTTAGGGTAAAAGGCACAACTATTTGTTAGGCTACTACTGTAAAGTATTATGGATCTCGTTTAATGCTTTCCGAATCTTTACTTTAAAAAAATGTTTCTGTATTTTTTAAATGTTTTTATACTACCATATTTTAATATTTATTGAATAATACTGAATTATTTTATTTATCAAAATAAACAGAACATTTTGAACAAGTATTAACTTATACATGATTAAAAACTATAATACAACTCATTTTGAACATTTATAGTATATTACCTTTTTAATTGTGTATACTATTAATAAGGTCTTAATAAAATATCAAATATGATGTTTGTTATAGATATTAGTATTAACTCAGACAATTGATGATAATGGGAAATACATTTTACAGGAGTTAAAGAGTGACAAACTTCAGCTAAATATTCTATAATCCACCCGTAATATTCTTGTAATCTACAATCGATTCTCACCGATTAAAATATATAAACGATATGAATTCTTAAATCCTAAGAATTGATTAATCATCCTGTTTTCAGTTGATGAATGATGAGAACTGTGTAGAGCACCTCCCCATTAGGGCTGTAACAATTTGACCAAAAATAAAAATATCTATTAATTGAACATTGTACCTTAATTACAATTAATGAATAAATATTTTTTTCTGCTTTCCTTTTTTGCCCTCATAGTTCACTGATAAGTGAACCTGAAGAGACCTGGATAATGGATAGGGGGCGCTGGCCCAAAAAAGGTTGAGAACCACTGCTATAACGGTTGAGTTTCTAAACTACTTTAGTGATAAATCACGGCAGCGTTGACAATGAGTTTCTGTGCTCCTCACTGTGCACAATCTTCACGTCATGTGCAAGCTACTGAGTGTTCGTGTGTCACAATATATCAGGCATTAGTTCAACATAATACACATCTGATGGTCTAAAATCGTTTCCATGTTCAAACTGGCAGGCCTTAAAACACATACAAATGACAAAGCTTTGTGAGGACGCAGGTGAAAGGGATCTGGCTTCAGTGCGCGCGCATTGTCAGAGACATGACACAACACAGTTCGGCTCTCCGTGTCACAGAAAAAAGCTCATGAGCACTGAACAGAGAAGCTTTCCATATTTTTGTTCTTGAATAGTGCACAATCACTTTAATGTTCAAACTGGCAAGTAGAAAGCCTTTAGACTCCTTTAGACAAACTTCATGAGGACGCAAGTGAAAGTGATCTGGCTTTGGGGCCTGTGTGCGCTGTTTCTGTGTGTGTATCAGCGCATATCAGAACGGCGGTTAATCTCTGTATAAACTGTGTAAAACATGCAGTTACTATAGTGATTCTGACCATCTATAAACAAAGATAACTACTCCTCCAAGATTTTAGCCAGGTATAGAAGATTAGAGATTGGGCGATAATTTAATAAAATAAGATAATTTTAACCTTCAATATTACAGTAATGTAGTACTACCTGTATAGTTTACAGCATTAGTTAAAAGATTTTTTTCCTTAAGGAAATTTGCCATGTACTGTATCTGATATATATCCACAATAATTGATATTGAATCAAATCGAAATCTGAATCAAAAGCTTGTGAATTGAAATAGAATCGTAATGTAAATTTGTGTCAATACTAAGCCCTAAAATTTTAATAAGGGACTAATATTGCATGCATGTATTGAAGATTTTTTTGTGCAAAAAGGCTTGAAATAATGTACCTTTCCATCCTTTATTTCATAAAGGCTCAGAGGTGATTCAAAGGGGTTTTTATTCAGAGGTGGGTTGTTGCCCTCTGAACTATTGGGCAGCTCTGGTCTTCTGTCAGGTGTGCTCTCGACAGGTGTGGAGGTTCCATTTAGAAAAGATGAACCTGCAAACAATGATTGGGGAAAATGTATTATGGCCTTCAAATAAAAGGAAAAGTACTATTCTAGTTCAATATAATACACTCAAAATATAAATCAGCATTTCAACCTGTTTTTTCAACATGAGGTACTATTGAGTAAGCTGTATGCACTTATTTTTGTTAAATCATTTTAACAAAAAAAAAACCTTCAACATAAACTATTTTAAACATTCTACATAACCGATGAGGGCTACACGGTGGGCTATTCTGTGCTGAATTTTTTGAAAAATCTGTAGAATTATGCAGAATGGTTTTAAATGTGTTAAAAAGATCTAAAAATATTGGAACTGAAAACATTACAAATAAAATATTCACTTCTTAACTTCTATTTAAGGTTTACAATACAAATACAAATATAACAACTTGTTTTTGTTTTTTTTAAACAAAGCTAGATCTCTCTTACAGTACATCAACTACAAGATGGAGAACATTACTTTATTGAATTGTACACAAATCATCGCATGTATGTATGTATGGATGTATGTATGGTATGTATATATGTATGCATGGATGTATGTGTGTGTGTGTGTGTGTGTGTGTGTGTGTGTGTGTGTGTGTGTGTGTGTGTGTGTGTGTGTGTGTGTGTGTGTGTGTGTGTGTGTGTGTATTTTTGTATGGATGGATCAGTACTTGTTTCTGAGAAGGCTCTTTGAAGCACTTTGTTCATGTTCTGCTGTAGTGTAATGTTGAGGCTTCTGTATGTAGCCAGCTCTGCAACAAGATCCTCCTTCTCCTTTTCTAATTCAGCACACCTTTAATGTTGTATAGAACAAGAAACAGAGAAGAAATGTAAGTTTTTCTCATCAGATTCTCTATATTTTAAGATTCTGAAATGTATTAATAAACTGTCATTACTAAGAATCTCTTATTATATGCTGTTTGTAAATAAATGGAAAACATTTAATATTCATAGACTCTTACTTATGTTTGCATTCTTCCAGCTTTTCTTCAAAGTCTTGTTTTTGTTTCTTTATGTAGCGGTATCTTCTTTGCAAATCATCATGTATTTTTTGAGGTACAACCCCTCCATCTTCACTGTCAGAACACTCCTCTCTCTTTTTCTTTGGGTCTGTCTCAAAAAGTGGGGCCTCTCTCTTCTTTGCCTTTCTTTCTTCAAGAATTTTCAAAAGGTTTTTTCTTTTCTCAGAAGCCTCAACTGTCTTTAGCATTTTCTGTAAATATAAAAAAATTGGATAATAATGTGTTTCAATGCTTTGATAACATATAACTTTAAAGTTATACCAAAGTAGGATTTAGAATGAGTGTTTACAATTCTAATATAAAAAAAAAATTATGCATGTATTAAAATTATTTTAAATATTACACATATTTAATATATACAATTGCTATTAAAAATGATCTTAGTTAAAAACAAACTGATGTGCATATGAGCCAGATTAACTGAAGAGTTCGAAAGAACCGATTCTTTGTGAATCATTTCGACTTCGATTCAGAATCAGACGGTCTGCCATAGCGAGTTGTGTGGGTTCAAAACGAAAGATTCACTCGTTTGCGTACCAGAAGTTAATAAACCGTAAACACGAGGAAAAGTTCGTCAATCCATCAGGTATGTCATGTTCAGATGTTTAGAAAATCAGAGTAAGCTTTTAAAACATCGTGTTTATAAAACATACGTTTTTCTTCTTCAGTTCTCCTTTTTCTTTTGCAGTTGCCGTCTCGTCCTCTTCGTCATCCTGGTGGTGGTTATGGATTTTTGCCGTTCTTATCCTTTTGGATGGTTTGGCTAATTCCTCCTCCATCTCTTCACGGGTCTCTGGAGTTTGTAAATTGAACCACAATCAATGTAAGTAACGTTAAATGTTTAACTTTAGTTAGCGTTAGCTCAAACAGACATTTCAATTTACGTCAGTCGAATTAAGGCAAAAACGTTAACCTTACCTTTTATGACAAGTACCTGAGCTTGATAATATGTGTTTTCCCAGCGAACAAGATATAAAACATCGTGTTTATAATTTTTAGGGTCAAATTTTTTGATGTCTTCTATGGGAACGATATGTTTGTGCCCGTCCGAATACCGCACATAGGCAAACATGTCTGTCTCTGAGGTAAAAATGTTGACCAAAAAAAAACTGAGCCGGCGCCTCACGAGAGGGTATCTGGATTTAGCGTGTGCACGGTTAAAAATCAGCCAATCACATTCAGAATTACATACACACACTGTACATCAGGGTGTCCAATCCTGCTCCTGGAGGGCCACAGTCCTGCAGAGTTTAGCTCCAACTCTAATTAAACACACCTGAACCAGTTAATCAAGGTCTTACTAGGCATACTGGAAACTTCCAGGCAGGTGTGTTGAGGAGAGTTGGAGTGAAACTCTGCAGGACAGTGGCCCTCCAGGACCGAGTTTGGACACCCCTGCTGTACACACATATATATATATATATTATATATATATATATATATATATATATATATATATATATATATATATATATATATATATATATATATATATATATATATACGTATGGTTGCAATTTTATTTATAAATATATATATATATATATATATATACGTATGGTTGCAATTTTATTTATATATATATATATATATATATACGTATGGTTGCAATTTTATATATATATATATATATATATATATATATATATATATATATATATATATATATATATATATATATATATATATATACGTATGGTTGCAATTTTATATATATATATATATATATACACACATACACCTTTATAAAACGTATTCACTTAAATTTCTCCGTAGATGTCCAAACGAAAATATAAAAAATACCTGGAACCAGACAGTGTGTCCAGGATACCAGTTACAACCAGTCAAAGGCTTGAGAAGAAGGCTGCTTTAGAGGTAGCTATTCTATATGTTGCTATTTATTATCAACGTAAAAATACATTATGAATGTAGACTTTGTCCAAATTGTCCATGTTTTTTTTTTTTGCTCGCAGACCAGACATGTTCAGATGAATCCTCATTGGAGGTAAATAAGTTCTCTTCAGATTCTGTGGCATGCTATATAGAGTAACAACCCTAATAATTAATCTAAAAAATGTAATAAACACATATTTTACTACTAAATGTTAATGGTTTCGTATTGTTTCAAAGGTAGGAGACCCTTCAAAGACAAACAGCGCCTGCTCATACTCGTGCCAGGCTCATACTGACATAAGTGATGCACTTGTCCAACTTGATGAGTTGCCTTCATACTCAGAGGTAGCTTATATATTTGATGTAAAGTGTCCCCAAAATGTCTTTAGACATTTAAATCACTTACAATTTATGAATTGCATATGAATACTTTCGCATTAGTTAACAAGCATGCTGCACCACATCATATTTCCCCAAATTTCCACAAGTGAAATTCCATCACCACGACAGCCATACATGTGGCAGCCACAGTTATTTAAAAATCTAATCTAATAGATTAATCCCTACCTAGTCTTGAATAATTTTTTTATGTAATGCTCATGTTGGTTAATTAGTCTAGAATTTTATCCAGAATATGAATGGCCTATGTATGATTTCACAGGTGTCAGAACCTGTAAGGATAAACAGCTGCACTGTTGACCAGACCACAGTGGACAAAGGACAGCCCCATGCAGACACAGGAGAGGCCCCCTCTCACATGTCTACCTCAGACTTAGAGGTATTCTTTTCCCAACAGTGTGAGATCACAAACACACATGTGGAGGGTTTTCACCTATTTAAACCAAATAGTAGTCATCCTACATTTTGAGTGAAATATTCTTCCAAAAATATTTAGGTTTTTGCTCTTACTAATAATTTTTTTTAGTACATGTTATTCACACTAATTTTGTACATGACATTGTTGCCCTTGCTTGGACTACGACTTAAGGGCCTGATCACACAGAACAGGTTTTTCAGGCATTTTTTGGTTGATGTTTTTTCATTTAGAAAAGAGCAGTGCGCTGCGTTTAAAAAAAAAAAATTCTAAACAACCCCTGAATCAGCTGTGCTGTCAGTCTAATCAAGGTTCACCACAACGGAAGACCCACCTCTCCATTCATTCGATTGGACAATAGAAAAAAAACGTGATGACGTAGGGTGCTTTTCCGCTCAGATTTGATTAGTTTTCCAACATTTTTTCCTTCTAAAACGTGAGGCGCACGGTGCGCATAAGCAGCGTGCATGCTCTCTGCCAAACGAAAATTATTCAAAAAAGGTGACCCTTGCTGCAAAAACGTGTTCTGTGTGATCGGGCCCTAAAACTGTTTACTACTACTACTTAATAACATTATTTTATGCACATTATATTAAAGCTGCAGTATGGAAGGTTTAGTATGAAATACATTTTCCACCAAAAGTATTGTGGGTATCAAGCAAAAGATTTAAAATAGAAACCTGAAAACTTAAAGGACATATTGCAGGTTAATTTTTTCCCCAAATTAATATATAACCTTGTATGAAAATACCATATGAAAAGGTAATGCAGGATTTAAAATGTTTTAAAAGGACATAAGAGCACAAATTTAGTAGATAAAGTGGCCGTTTCATTGACCGCTTGTAAAAAACGTTTTTTTTTTCAACACCACGTCATATTACGAGATGTCATATTACGTCACGAGAGGGAGTCGTTCGCAGAGCTCTGCATTGGCTCAGTGCAGAATAGATTGGTATTCAGTTGGTGTCTGTGTATTTTCGTTGTTTTTCTATTTCAACTTATCATTGTCATAGTAAATTATTGTGTCCAGCATGTCAGGACATCGAGTCCACAGGTTTCCTAAAAAAAGTTAGAAAAACCTGCATAATGGCGTTTTGTGCAGGTGAAGAGACAGGACTTCACTTCTGCATCTGCTTGGAAACACACAGTGGTGTGTGGAGTTCACTTTAGACCGGAGGATTATCATCCCGCCAATATGATGGAGACATGGAGTCAAACATTATTATACTCATATAAGGTCGGCTACACACTGGCTGCTTGCGTGAGCGTGGCGTTTCTGTTGTGTGTCAGCTGCATGGCGTTTTCTATGTCTTTGCACACCAGAAGCATGTCTGACGCGGCGCTGCTGCCATAGAAGACCTATACTTCATGTTAAACATAAATATATAGCCTACTGATACAGCAAAGACAACGTCAGACTCAGCAGTATTGACGTCAAAATAGGCATTGGTTCTATTGCACGCGTTTTCAGGGCAGCTCCAGACGCGCGTGTGTCACGCAGGCAGTATGCAATGTCCAACCTGTTACCATGGGATTACGTGAATCAATTTCAACATTAATGAATACAAAGTATGTACATTAACAGTCTCACACTTTTCAAAAAAGTTTGGAATTATGTGCTGGACTGCTGGTAATGTAAATATTTTATTCATGCCATGTATGTGCATTCAAGTTCACTCAAATACATACTCATAACGTCATATACATCCTCACACTATCGGTGAATCGGCACGAAATAAACCCATAATACAGAATTAATGAATAAAGGATAACATGAAACACATACAATAACACTAACGTTATATGCCATGTGACGGTCACAGATCCGTCAGAGATGCAGTTCGTAGAAAAGTGAACTGCACCGTAAGTTTGTTTTTAAACATTTTTTAAACACTAACTACCAAATCAGTCGTGATGAGGAACCGCTAACGTTATATCACGTATATGTTTCGTGTAGACGGATATTAACGAGTGTGACTTATGCCTGATGGTCAAAGCTTATTAGTTTCTGTTATTGGTAATCAATACTCCTAGATGACTAATACCAGCTTTGCTATTGATACATGATGATAATCTGTACAGTACTGTGATCTGAGCACAGTGTACACATATCGTTTAGTGTTATCTAAAAGCTAACTCTGTTCTCTCACGGAGACACCTGCTCTGTTCTTCACTGTTTCTCCTCATACAACAACTCAATTTGTCTCCTCTAATCGTTGTTCTGTCTAATCCTGGCCTGTCCCTAATTGTGTGTCATAATTGAATGGCTGTGGTCTGCCATATGAGTATTAATAAACATTTATAATGTCTTCAGTGTCCGAACTGTCATTGCGATCCATTGTTTTCCTGTCGTTGAAATTCGTTACGTAACGTCCGGTTTTGGCATTTTTAGATGCGAAAGTAATATCTTCTCACAAAAACAATCTTGTCCCTACATTATTTTTCTATACATTGACTCACTGGGGTCTCTAACCTGCAATATGCCCTTTAATGCAAATTTATCAGAATAGCAAACAGCATGTTCACAGAGCGAAAAATAAGCATGAATAAAAAAATAAGTAAAAAAAACATTTAAAGGGTTAGTTCACCCAAAAATGAAAATTAGCCCATGATTTACTCACCCTAAAGTCATCCTAGGTGTATATGACTTTTCTCTTTCAGAAGAATAAAAAAAATACGGAAGGCGACCTTTATTAACACCCCAGAGCCGCATGGATCAGTTTTATGATTGATATAGATGCACTGTATGGACACTTTTATGGACACTCCGTTCATCTTTAGAACACAAATGAAGATATTTGTGTTGAAATCTGAAGGCTCAGTGAGGCCTACATAGCCAGCAATGACATGTCCTCTCTCAAGATCCATTAATGTACTAAAAACATATTTAAATGGGTCCATGTGAGTACAGTGGTTCAATATTAATATTATAAAGCCACAAGAATATTTTTGGTGTGCTAAAACCCCCCCGAAATAACGACTTATATAGTGATAACTGACTTCAAAACACTGCTGTATGAAGCTTCAGAGTGTATTGAATCAGTGAGTCGAATCATGATTCAGATTGTGTGTCAAACCGCGAAACTGTTGAAATCACGTGACTCGATATGCTCCGAACGACTTAATCGACTCGCTGATTCGATACTCTCCGAAGCTTCATGAAGCAATGTTTTGAAATCGGTTATCACTATATAAGTCGTTATTTCGGGGGTTTTTTGGCGCACACAAAAATATTCTTATGGCTTTATAATATTGAACCACTGCACTCACATGGACTGATTTAAATATGTTTTTAGTACATTAATGGATCTTTAGAGTGTAAATTGCTTTGCTCCCTATGGAGGCCTCACTGAACCTTCGGATTCCAACAAAAATATCTTAATTTGTGTCTGAAGATGAACGGAGGTCTTGCGGGTGTGGGACGGCATGAGGGTGAGGAATTAATGACAGTTTGGGTGAACTAACCCTTCAAGTCTGCTGCTGTCTGTCATTAATGCTAATCAAAGAACAATAGCTCTTAACTGAATAACTTTCTGTAAAAGATAAAATAATAAAAACATATTCTGATTAATTATATATTAATAATTAGTAATAAAATCATTGGAGGAAAAGATGCATTATGATACATCGAAAATCTTTTTTTTTTTTTGAATTGTTACCTAATTGTAATCAAATAGTGTTGCAAGTGAAGATTAACGCCTCAGTAGTAAAGGAAAGGAGACAGTTTTGAAAAAAAGGTATATGCTTGGTCAATAATTCATTTAATTAATAATTGTACTTAATTTTCAACTAAAAATCTTCCATTGTGCAGCTTTAACAATAATTAAATATTAAAACAGTTCTTTGTTCTGTGCCAAAGTAAAATATATTTTCAAATTTCTCTAGGGTGATGCTGTATCAGATTTGTTTGATTGGGATGAATTGGATGAGAACACTTCTAGCACATCTTCTGAAGATACAGATGGAACGGATTGTGAAAGCGAGGCTGAAACTCCGAGAGATGATCCACTTCACAAAATAGGCACAGACACAGGGATGGACACAATTCTCAAATCAACTGGCTCCATAACAAAGGCAGAAGCTCTGCTGCTGATAATGAGTCATGCTGCTGTACATAATATTACTGGCTGTCAACTAGACGACTTGCTGAAACTCATTAATTTCCTTTTTGGTAATGATGTAGTCCCAAGGTCCAAGCACATGTTCAATAAGGTATTCAAGAACAACTCTGAGATAGTTGAGTTTCATCTTTACTGTCAAGGCTGCAAATCTCACATTGGAACACAAAAACTAGTTACTGACCAGAACATTACACAGTGTCCATCCTGTAATGAAGCAGTTGAGATCTCTTCTTTAAATAATGGCAGCTTCTTTATCAATGTGCCAATTGCACCACAGATTCAGAACCTTCTGGAAAATCCAGAAATTCAGGAGCACCTCAGCTATCGATTTGACAGGCCACACAGGGTTGAGAATGTTATTTCGGATATCTATGATGGAATCATGTATGAAAAACTGTCACAACCTGGTGGTATTCTTTCAAATCCTAACAATGTTTCATACAATTTTAATTCAGATGGGTCCCCTCTATACAAATCTTCAAAGTTCTCTATATGGCCTATTCAGCTACACTTGAATGAACTGCCCCCCAAAATGAGATTTAAGCATGTCATCCTTGCTGGTCTATGGTTTGGCACCCATGAGCCATCTATGCAAGTCTACCTTAAACCGTTTACAGAACAAGCAAGAAAAAATGGTGTTCAAGTGAATAGCAAAGTTGTTGGCATCTGCTGCTGTGTAGACTCCAAAGCAAGACCTGCAATGCAGAACACGACTCAGTTTAATGGATATTATGGTTGTGGCTTCTGTCTTCATCCTGGTGTTTTGGTTGAAAGACAGGTTAAGTACACGGTGCTAGACTCAGAACAGGAAGATAGAGATTCAAAGTCTATGCTAAAAGATATGGAAGTGGCTTTAGTTGAAGGTAGGCCTGTCAGAGGTGTTAAAGGTCCTTCACAACTTGTGAACATGCCATACTTTGACATTGCATGGGGCTTCATACCTGATTACATGCATGCTGTCCTTCTTGGTGTAACCAGACAGATCACAGAGCTTTTACTTCAGAGTAGTGACCAGCCCTACTACATTGGTAAACCAGACACTTTACGAGTAATAGACAATTGCATCAAAAACATCCAGCCTCCACATCTCATTACTCGCTTGCCTAGGCCTATTGAGGAGTTCAGATACTGGAAGGCATCAGAATGGAGAGCTTGGTTGCTTTTTTATTGTCTACCGTGTCTTGATGGTGTGCTTGATTCTCTGTACTTGAAGCATCTCAGTCTCCTGGTCTCAGCTGTTTTCCTCCTTCTAAAGGAGTCCATCACCTATGAAGAAGTCAACAAAGCAGACCTCATGATTCTTGAATTTGTGGTAAAATTTCAGTTACTTTATGGAGAGACAGCCATGACTTTCAATGTACATCTTCTCACTCACCTTGCAAAGTCTGTGAAACTGTGGGGTCCACTGTGGGCACACTCTGCTTTTGTTTTTGAAAGCTCAAACGGCAGCCTATTGAAGTTGGTCCATGGAACCAAAAGTGTTGCGAACCAGATTGTTAACAAGTTTCTGTTGCATAAATCCATTGCATGTTTCGCAACAAAACATTCAATCAGTGATCGTGTTTTAAACTTCTGCAGAGAATGCAGTGAGTATCCAAGAGTGCAGAAATGTCTGAGTTGGCAGGAAACCACAGTCTTAGATAGTGGCACATCTAAACAACTAACAGACGAGGAGATACATGCCTTCATATCTGCAGAGAGACAAGTGCCAGAAACTGTACTGGTGCACAATAGGATGGCACATAAAGGTCTGATTTACACTAGCAGGAGCTACAGCCGTGCTAAGAGAAGAAGGGAGTGTTACATTAGATTAACAAATGGATGTCAGGGTGAAATACAGAACATTATATCATTTTCAGCAGAAGAGGGAACAGAGATTGCGCTGTTCTTCAAGAGATTTGATTCACAGACCCACTTCCCACTTGCACAAACCTATGGTTTTGTCCCACATATTAAACTCATTAGAGACAGTCAGTCCCCTCTGCATTTGGTTTCAGTAAGCAGCATCAAACATAAATGTTTCAATATAGCATCTTCGGACAAGATCATTATTTGTGACTTTCCAAACTCGTATGAGCGAGATTAAAACTGTAGAAAGGTTGGTTGGTTGTGTGTGTGTGTGTGTGTGTGTGTGTGTGTGTGTGTGTGTGTGTGTGTGTGTGTGTGTGTGTGTGTGTGTGTGTGTGTGTGTGTGTGCGAGTGGGGAGCAGTGAGGAGAGAACAGACTGACAGTTGGGCAGAAACACACCAGTACTACTACACCAAAACATCTGCACCGTGACACACCTACATTTACACCCCCTCTTCCTCATCGTCACCCACTCACCCAAACCTCTCACAACCGTACGCACACCCACCATCCCACAAACCCACTCATGTCACCACACCTTCTTCACCCAGCTCATACCCATACAGCCTCCATACCCCCCGCACCATCTACGTCCCTACACACTCCTCACAGCAACTACCCCTCAACCCCTCAACCCTGTAGGAGGGAGTGTGTTTTACAGATGGGTATAAAGGTGTGGAGGGAGTGGGTTGGTGGGTTGGAGGGTTGAGGGGTAGTTGCTGTGAGGAGTGTGTAGGGACGTAGATGGTGCGGGGGGTATGGAGGCTGTATGGGTATGAGCTGGGTGAAGAAGGTGTGGTGACATGAGTGGGTTTGTGGGATGGTGGGTGTGCGTACGGTTGTGAGAGGTTTGGGTGAGTGGGTGACGATGAGGAAGAGGGGGTGTAAATGTAGGTGTGTCACGGTGCAGATGTTTTGGTGTAGTAGTACTGGTGTGTTTCTGCCCAACTGTCAGTCTGTTCTCTCCTCACTGCTCCCCACTCGCACACACACACACACACACACACACACATACAAACATACACTTTCAGATCCTTGCTACTATCGTTAACTATGTCCTTTCATATTGAAGGTGAAATGTATTAAATATAGAGCAATCTCTGTTCCCTCTTTAAGTGGGAAACCTAACTTTGAACAATGTAGATGGCTAACTTGTGATTACTTTTGATTGGAAATGATGCATACTGACTTATCTTAACTGTAAAATTGCCAGATCAGAGATGTTAATGAAAGATAAATGTAATTTTACTTTATAAAAAGTAACTTGACACAATTAATTTTGTAGCTGTGATGCTTGTGTTTATAGTTTTATTTGAATGTGTCCTTGAAAATAACTAAAGTATAGGCTATGTAAACCTAATAGAACAAAGTGTTAAAGAAAACAAAATTTGTATGCTGTACATATACTAAATGTCCTTAAAAGGTCCTCAGTGTCTTAATCATTTTAGTTTTAGGTTTGTGTAATTGTTCTGAATGGGACTTAAAGGAAAATAAACTTTTCTGTCAGATTATGTGTAGCGTGTCTTTTGAATCTAAGATATTTTACAATTTCTCTAGTCTTGTGATTATATATGACATAAAATGTGTCAGTTATTGTGTAAAGACTGTAATTTATGTACAAGTCACTACCGAAACTTTAAAAAAAAGATGACTATTTGGTCAGAAAGATATGGTGAATGTATTAGCTAAACCAGGCTGGGAGACCAGCAAAAACCAGGCAGCTGAACACCAGCTAAGACAGGCTGGGAGACCAGCTTGACCAGCTGAACACCAGCTAAGACAGGCTGGGAGACCAGCTTGACCAGCTGAACACCAGCTAAACCAGGCTGGGAGACCAGCTTGACCAGCTTAGCCAGGCTTGGAGACCAGCTAAAACCAGCTGAACACCAGCTAAGCCAGGCTGGGAAACCTGCAAAAGCCAGTTAAGTCAGGCTGGCTGACCAGCTAATACCAGCTAAACCAGGCTGGGAGACCAGTTTGACCAGCTAATACCAGCTAAACCAGGCTGGGAGACCAGCTAAAACCAGCTACTTCCAGCTTAATTCCAGATTTTTCAGCAGGGGTGAGTACCATACTTAACGTCCTTGGATGGATGAAGGTAAAATTACTACATAATTGGCGTCCCTTGTTTGGGCCCAAAAGTGAAATTATTACAGTGTATTATGTATTACAACCTTTTGGTTGTAATCTTTTGTGGTGAGGGTGTTACGTCCAAGGACGTATTTGTTTTTGCTTTGTGTTTTTCCCTTTCTCCTATTTTCTCTCTCTATATATATTTCCTGTAAGCAGGAAGTAATTGCTGCTACCTGACTCCAATAACTGATTGATCTGCTGTGATTGGAGGAGGAGAGGAGACTGGGGGGATTTAAGCAGCACCTTTCCACTGAACAGTGTGTGTGTTTGGAGGGTTGCTCTGAGGCTTCGCTTCTCAACCTTAACGTTATCAGTTTTCTTTCTTTTCTTTAAAGATAACCCTTGTTGATTGAGTTTTCTATTGTGTTAATGTTCTTGTTCTTTTGTTTTTGTAAGTTATTCTGTTTGTATCTACTTTTTTTATGGTCTGTTAATTCTTTGGGGAAAGGATTAGTAGAGAGGTGGGTGCCATTTTCTTTATATTCTGTTTTCTCCTGTTTAGGTTAGTTAGGGAGTCAGGCCTAGTCCACACTTACACGGGTATTTTTATAACCTGAGTTTTTCCTCCTCCGTTTTAAAAAACAATCGTGTCCACACAAGCACGGTTTTAAAAAAATCTCCGTCCACATGAAATCGCAAAACCGCGCTATGATTGGCTGCTTGATTTCCACATGGGTCCCATCCACGGCACCGATGCACTGAGGGATGCCATGGGCTCAGTGAAACCCTTCTACAAGTTTACTTTGGAATCAGTGACAGGTAACTGTATATACACAGGGGCAGGGCTCAAGTGGACTGAAGCTTCACACACTTGCCTTACTATGTTGTATTATTGCATTCTGACGCCTCTGTTCTGCAATACAATGAGATAACTGCGCATGTATCTGTATATATGTAATAAGCGCTGTTAGCAGAGTTATTAAAAGTTACGCATAGACTCCACTCATGTATAAACAAAAGCGATAACGGCGCACATTTCGACTTAACAAGCTGAAATCTCCGGTTTCACCATCTACACGACAACGCTGTAACCGGAGTTTCTAAAAAACTTCACCCTGGCCGGAGTTTTCAAAAAAGTCCGGTTTCAGTAACCGGATACTGCGTTTGCGTGTGGACGAACAGCCAAACCGTGTAGAAAACGCTGCGGTTTTGAAAATACCTGTGTTCGTGTGGACAGGGCCTCAGTATATTTGTATTGTATTTTTCTTTTCTTTTGTAGTTTATTTAGTTTCTCCCTAATAATAGTTAGAGGTTTTATGTTTGTTGTTTTGGCCTTGCCCCCTCTTGAAGCCTGAATCCTCCCATATTTGAAAGAAAAGAAATTAATTGTTGCAATGAGTTGTTTCCAGTTTTTGTTAAAACATTGGGGTTGAGAACTGAACCTTGTTGCCTCCACACATCACACCAATCATATTCTGTTATGAGTTCCTTTCAACTCTAAATTGAATAGGTACGTTGCCTTGATGTTTCAGGGGGTAGGCTTTAAATCAACCGAAAAAAAAATTCTGCCAGATCATCATGGTATGCGCCATCCTACACAACATGGCACAGAGGAATGGTGTCCCTTTCCCCCTTGACCTCCCTTACCAACAGTATGAGGAGCCGGACCCAACGCAAAGTTTCATTTTTTAACAAGATCTTTTAATGATGATGCAATGTCACACAGTATGAGGAGCCTGACCCACACCCCACTCCCCAACATGAACGGCATCATCAGGGAGCAAGGCTCCATGATTAATTAATGAGGTGTTTGTGAAGGGACAACAACGCAAAGATTCATTTTTTAACAAGATCTTTTAATGATGATGCAATGTCACACAACACAGCCATTATTTGTTTCAGCTCATCTGCTATGACTGTAATTGCATTTATTGTGTCCCTCTGTGTCTGAAGAAACGCCTCAGTCAGCACCCGGCCACTTCCAACGGTGCCATGTGCTCTGGACGCACTTGTGCTGGGGACCTCTGGACACTCCACAGCCGCTGCAGACTTAGCACTGGGAGTCTCCTCAACCTGCGCTCCCATACCCTCTGGAAGAACAATGCCACAATAAAAGATTGTGCTATTTTTTTTGTTTAACTGTACTCATGCAATAAAATGTACCTGGTTCCCCTGTCTCCACCATGTCTGTGTCTCCCTCCCTGTCAGACAATGCCACACACACTGGTTTCTCCTATAATTGATGACAGCCGAGTTTCCAATAGGGACAGATCGGGCGTTCCAGGACCCCCACCAGTTGCAGACACACTCTGTTGGTGACAGGCAAGCCTTTTTTTGGCCCCAACCTTTATGTCGGATCACTTCTTTTTGATTTCAGGAATCGTCCTGTTAGCTGAACCAATGGAATTCACCGCTGCAGTGACATGTTGCCACTCCACACATTTTTTTGTTAGTAATGCCACTGCTGTGGCTACCAAACAAAATGACTTTTCTCCACCTCCGTCACAAGAATCTCCATTTCAGTGCTGGTGAAATTTTGTTTCTTTGCCTTGGTCTCCAATTGCCATTGTTGAGCATAAAGAACCATTTGCTGGTTCATATTAATATGCATGGCCACTTAATGAGGTGATTTGCATTGGCTATATATGGTTGAATGTGGGCGGGTAAAGGGCGGTATGTGATATTTGTTCACATTTGCAAATTATCAGGTAGGCTATGATTTTATGTGTCTTAGGCACCATAGCCTGACAGTACTCATAATGTTTCAGGGCAGATTTTTTTTTTAACAATTAAACACATATAACATGAATTTTGTTTAAAGAATGCTAAATTATTTTGGATCCTGTATAAACAGTATGATTGTACATGTATTTAACATTTAGCATACCAATTATGCATGTATTTTACTGCAAACAGCTGGGCAAGGGCCTTAAATTCTTGAAAAGTTAATTTTCTAAACCTTTTGTTCAGTTTCAGCAAAAGCCGCTCCATGTTGTCCGAGGCACATGCAAGGTAACCATCAAGCTCAACTGGACTTTGCATCATTCTGGAGAGTGGTCTGGAGAAGAAATTGTCGTCATCAGATGACTCTCTTTGATGTTCACTCGCATTCTCCGTAGTTTCAAGTTGTTGTTTCAAGTATGTCAAGGCTGTAATGTAAACACAATTACTTCAATTTATGTGAACATTTTTGAATACCAAAATGAGCTAAATCACAACAAAAGATACTTAAAGAGACAGTCCACCCAAAAATCATTTACTCAACCTCAGGTTGTTCCAAACCTGTATACATTTCTTTGAACTGCTGAATGCAAAGGAAGATATTTTGAAGAAAGTTCATAACCAGGCTGCCTTGGGCCAACTTTGACTTCCATAGTATTTTTTTTTTTCCTACTATGGAAGTCAATGTTGGCCCAAAGCAGCCTGTTTACGAACTTTCTGCCATTACTGTGATGTAATAAAGCATACACGCTTATACAGGTGTGCAGCTATAGCAACAAACAAATGAGATCATGTAAATTTCTAATTACCAGCCTCTATAACATTTGCTCTGTCAGTCCAAGAGGTCTTGAACTTGGGTAAGAGGACTGCAGCAGCAGCCAACTCTGGATCCTCCATCATCTGTCCGAAAATGCTTCTGCAGGCCATTTTGCAGGGCTCTGATGAGTGGCGTGCAGGACTCGCTTGATCTCCAGGTCTCCAGCCTGTTGAGTTTGGATAGAAGCTGGTGGATTACTGGCAGCAGCCATCCCATGAAGAAACTGGACTCTGATTGGAGGATGTTTGAAGCTTTCAGCAGTATCCCACACTTGTCCTCTACAACTTCACTAGCCAAATGAGATCGCCCAGTTTTGTTCCAAATTCCCTGGCATTTTGCAATGGTTGCACGGAAAAGCTTCTTGTAGGTGTCACTCATGGATTCTGCAAGAGAAGCATCTGTTGTTGCCACAAGATTTAGCAAATGACATGCACATTGTTGATGAGGGGGTAGTGGATATTCCATACCAGAGTCTTCATCAAGGATCGCACTTGCATCATGATATTCAATATGCTCACCTGCATCAAGAGCATCCAAGTCTGCTTCATCATCATCTACCTCTGCAGTAGTCTGCTTGTTGTTCCAAACACATGGAAAGCTTTGAGGAAGTTGGATCCACTCTCATTTGTGGTCTTTACAACTTTGTCTCTAATCTTGTATTGGCAATGGACATCATCAAGAGCACCAGCAATCACATCAAATGTGTGAGACCCTCTCAATCTTTTGCATGCTAATGCTGCAGATCTTCTTTCTAAGGTCTCTTCATCTATCCAATGGCAAGTTACACCAAGGTAACTTTTCTGATGAGCTGACCAACAATCTGTGGTGGTTGCAACAAATTTGGCTTTACCCAATTCTGCAATCATAGTCTTCTTCATGTCATCAGCAGCCTCACTGATTCTGGTACGGACAGTGGATCTGGAGATGACTTTGGCTTGAGGTTGCAGTGTAGTAATTAATTATTTGAAAGCTGGCTGTTCAACCACTGCAAATAGCTGTACACTTTCACATATGAAATTGATGATAAGCTTGACAGATGATAAGTCGACAGTTCCTTGAGGGACACGTTTGCTTGCAGCTGCTAACATCACATCTGGCAACTTGGTTTGCTTACTTGATGAGAGCTTGTTTCGTGTGGCTGTGGTCTTCCGTTGACGACATGCTGCTGTTATCAATTGAAAACTTTCTGTCCGCCATTTTTTATTTTCTTTCAAAACCTACTTTTTCGAACTCCTCCTAGACTGGAGGTATATACATAGATGCCTCATTAGTGCCTGCGTGGATCGCTCGAATGAGGCATCTACGTACATATATATCTATGACCTGGCCGCTATTTTGACCTCACTCACAGGAAGTGATGGCAGTCTGGAGAGCTGATGACATTCGTCTGATGCAGAAATGGTCGTTTCGTGTCTTAAGACATCAATGTGTCGTCACGAGCCGCGGGGTTTAATTTAAAGTTGTCTGTCCATGTTTTTTTATTCTAATAGAGTTCGACCCCATTGACAAGAATTATGTTACTGACACACAGCAACGGTTGGACTTAAAAATCTTCATTTGTGTTCTACTGAAGAAACAAAGACACCTACATCTTGGATGCCCTGGGGGTAAGCAGAAAAACATAAAATTTCCATTTTTGGGTGAACTATCCCTTTAATGTTAATGATATCATTACAGATAATAATCTAGATGTGCTGTGTTTGACAGAAACCTGGCTAAAACCTGACGACTACATTACTTTAAATGAGTCCACCCCCCAAGATTACTGTTATAAACACGAGCCGCGTCTGAAAGGTAAAGGGGGAGGGGTTGCTGTAATTTATAATAATATCTTCAGTATTACTCAGAAGTCTAGTTTCAGATATAATTCCTTTGAAGTTTTGGTGATTTATGTAACGTTATGTTGTGTAATTTGATTGTATTTTGTTTAAATATTTGTAATTATGTAAATTTGTAAATATTTGTTATTTTGCTCCTTTTGAAATCTTCCCATTTGCTGCCATTTGTTATTTCATCCGCTTCAAACATTACATTGCTCATGATAAAGTAAATCCATTTCACCAGATAATTACTCTTCAACAGCGACACCATAGAAACATACAGAGATACCGCAAAAACACAAGTTCAAAGACAATATGCCGCATAACGTCTATACATATGAATATAATTCTTGTGCTGAATCTGCATTTTATTAAGAAAGGAAAAGAATGTTGAAGAATAAGAGGAACTGAGGTCTGTCAGAAAAAGTTTAATAAAAAGAACACATTTTCCACCACATTCATCTACTATTATGTGCTATTGCATGCTTGTTTTGTTTTTTTGAGTCTGTGGCCCTAAAAAGTTTTCAGTATTGACAAATGTTCACTGTTTTTGATAAAACTCTAATAGCATCAAATAAAAATTGGTGTGTTGTTGAAAAAGTTCCTCCCCCCTGTATAAATGTTATATAGCCATGAACAGAATCTCACATATTAGATGTGGTTCAAACTCTTTCTTTGGTAATTATTTTTAGCAAATCATTGAACAACACGCATTTAAATATGTATTTCACCAAGAATCCAACACCGCTGATATATGTTTTATTAATTGTATGTGAATTTCTATGCACATCTGTGACTTGAGCATGTGATCAGGACTTTTATTTTGCAGTGTACATGTGACGTCATAAGGCTGCCACGTTTAAAATGCAAACATTTAAAATGACTTCTGCAAACCAACTGCTAATGTTTTCATTGAAGTGTAATCTATTAAATGCTTTATAAATGTAGCATAAAATGTTTAAATAGGAACCTACTGTCTAGTTTGTGTTCTTTTATTAATTTGTAGTGTTAGTTTTGAGTGTTTTTAGTCTAATCAGGTGATTTAAGTCCATTAACTCTCACTCTCTGACTGACTCTCTTACTCAGAGATTTAGTTTGCATTTATTTTTGTAATTATTCTTATCTTAAAGATGGCGTTTATTAAAGAGGAGAGTGAAGACGTGAAGATTGAAAATGTATTTGTCACGGGGTGACAAAACAAATCTAACGGGACTAAGATCCTGGTGAATACTGTTGCAGGATTTTCCAGTGAACCTCCGGTCTATGCCCTGTGAATCTGTTGCCATGGCAGCGGGGCTGATTGCCTGAGTGACAGCAGGTGTGGGGCAATTATAGAGAACGCTGTGAGAGGGACACCTATTGAGATGAGGCTTTAAAAACAGAGAGAAAACAGACTGTTGTGTGGTTCTCCTCCGGTATGATGCTGTGTTTGTCAGCGGGTTGCTCTTTTTATTGAGGCTGGGCTGTGGAGTGGGGAAGATTGGAGTTGGGGAAGAGGAAGGAAGGAGTGAAGTATTTGGCAGCGAAGACTTGAGGAATATCGTCCGTAGTGAGAAAGACGCAAGTGATGAGTATTTGATCCGTTGTTTATATGCACTAACACTGAAGTGGTGTGGAGAGTTTGGAAAACGTTTGGCACGAGTGAACATTACACCGAGTGAATTAATGATCTGTCTCCAACTTCTGTCCTCTCCTTGCCGAATGTGGTGATCGCTGCATCATTCTTCTGCTTTCCCGGAGCAAAGTCAAGCCCTGATCGAGGACGAGATCCGATCTGGTGGAAGAAAAGACCGGTGGGTGAGTGCTGGCCCGAATGCACGGTGTGCGAGTGGAATTGCAGTGCCTGAAGTGAAGATTTACACGGTTTGTGCTGTGAAGTGAAATTTGTGTGTGGAGAAGTAATAGAAGTCTGCCGTGCACTCCTCTCCTACAGTCTTCCACCCGCTGTCTCTAACGAAGGGTCTTGATAAAGCAACTGCCCAACTTCCGGCTTGAAAAGACCCGGCCCCGCTAGTGCTGAGTGCTTCATATATCATGTACTGTTGAAACTGTGCTGTGTCTGTTCTAGTGCTCAGCTGAAGTGAGCGTCCCGCTCTAAGTGTCCTCCCCGCCTGGTGGTCTCCACACGCCCTATTGGAAGCCTTTACCCTGTTCAGAAGAAGAAAAGGTATATCAGTTGCAAGCTTCATATACTGTAGAACCGTTGAAACTGTGCTGTGTCTATCCCAGTGTTCAGCCGACGTGAGCGCCCCGCTCTAAGTGTCCTCCCCGCCTGGTGGTCTCCACACGCCCTTATTGGAAGCCTTGATCCTGTTCAAAGGAGGGAAGGTATATCAGTTGCGAAGCTTCACACACTGTTGAACCGTTGAGACCTTGCTGTACTGTTCCAGTGCTCAGCGGAAGTGGAGTGTTCCGTCCAAAGTGTCCTCCCCGCCTGGTGGTCGAGTGTTCCGTCCAAAGTGTCCTTCCCGCCTGGTGGTCTCCACACGCCCCTATTGGAAGCCTTGACCCTGTTCGAAAGGAGAGAAGGTATATCAGTTGAAAAGCTTCACATACTGTTGAACCGTTGAGACCTTGCTGTACTGTTCCAGTGCTCAGCGGAAGTGGAGTGTTCCGTCCAAAGTGTCCTCCCCGCCTGGTGGTCGAGTGTTCCGTCCAAAGTGTCCTTCCCGCCTGGTGGTCTCCACACGCCCCTATTGGAAGCCTTGACCCTGTTCGAAAGGAGAGAAGGTATATCAGTTGAAAAGCTTCACATACTGTTGAACCGTCGAAACTGTGCTGTGTCTGTCCCAGTGTTCAGCTGACGTGAGCGCCCCGCTCAAAGTGTCCCCCCCCGCCTGGTGGTCCCCACACGCCCTATTTGGAAGCCTTTACCCTGCTCAGAAGAAGAAGAGAGTGGCTCGCTTGCCCCCACCTCTGAGTACCTCCCTCCGGAGTAACCCCAGTGACTCGCTTCGCCCTCGCATCGGCATACTTACCTGGTTCCAGTCTGAATGGGGTGCGTATGACCACGGCCTCCCCTCTTGAGTCCCGTAGAGGAATACTCACCCTGTGACCTACCTGGACGGCGCGGGGATTCCCCCCTGATTCCCCTCCGACGAGCCTCCGGTCCGCCACGAACGTCCCTCCCGTCCCGGGAGGTTGGTAGACTCTTGAACTGTCCTGGTGGCAAGAAGATTTTAATTAGGACTTATCCAATTCATTGACCTTTTAACTATAATAAATAAACGGTATTATTTTATTCCCTTGTCTGTCTGGTCCTTGACACGTTCCTCGGGGTGGTTCCCGGGTTTCCAGGGGTGGGTGCAGTCTGGTTTGGCCCGCCCCGACCTGTGACATATTCAGTTTGAAACTGAGGAACAAACAGGTTGGTTTCATTATCAAAGCTGAACTCAGTCATTTGATCCTTATGCAAATGTCCAGCTCTACAGAAATGAGTGATGTTTTTGAAGAGAGTAATTAAATTAAAGCGCTTTTATTTAACATTATGTGGGTCTCCTCATGTGGACAGACATGTAGAGATCAGACAAATACTAATGCTGCCTTCACGCCATGACCTAGACATTTTATTTGTCTGTTTAATCTTTTTAAATGGTCTACGCAGCTTGAATGTTGTCTTCATTCTCACAGAACACAATTCGTTTAGAGCTTTTTGGATTCAACCCACTTTATATTTTACTGGTCGACAGTAATTTACAGCTCTCCTATGGTATGTTACAGTAATAATAGTTTCATTTCATCAACCGATTTTTAATGGACCCTTAAATGTATCAAATATAGCACACAGGACATGCAGTCCTGTCACAACGCTCCATTAATGTCTGATTTGTGACCTAATGAGTCCTTTGAACGGATTCATTTTGATGACTGGTTAAAACAGCTGATCTGTCCAACACTGAACTCACAAATCATTTACTCAGAACACCTCTGATTTGATTATATACAACAAATATTTTAAAATGAAGACAATTGTGTGTTGAGCTTCAGGATGCGACGCTGAACATTTAAGTTTTATTTGCGGCAGTCCGCTCATCAGCTGAAGAGATATGAGCAACTCGAAACTAGGGCTGGTCCGAATACCATTTTCTGAGCTTCGAAGCTTCGGTAGTAATCAACAGCGAATATTGGAAGTTTTGGAGGGAAGGGGCTGAACATATTCTTCTCTCTAATAAAGGCAGGAATCTGCAGAAGTAGCGCGCCTCACGCGGGCAGGGCTAATCTGCTCTGAGAACAGACACTGACCTAGTGACACAAAACACACCAGTCTGTTATGGCCCAGTGACAAGCTCCTATATTTCGCAGGAGATTCATTTAGATTGATAATAACGGTTAATAGGCTTGCTGTGATAGTCAGTGTTAAAAAAAGGAGTATTTAGGAGTATTGTATTTTGCCACATTTTATAATATAAACATATTCAATAATGTCACGATAGCATCGCGTTTAACACTGAGAATTTGAATAATTTGTAGCAAATTAGCTGAGGGGAAATATTAATCATTATTTATAACTCATTATGATTATTCATTATGAATAATTATTCATATTTGAGTCAGTTAATGAGATTAACTTGATGTAGCTACATTAACATTACAATCAGTCAGTTCATCCTGTGAACACTCAGTATTGATTATTAATTAATTCTAAGAAAATTATATTTTTCATGGCCACAGAAAAATTATTCTTCATTTGTATTTACATAAGCGCTTAGAGCACATAACAAGATCGATCATTTAAGGCACAATTTGTTTGCAGGCATGGAGTCAGAACCATATATTGTGCACCAACTTTAATAACTAAATCACGGACAAGACTAAACTAACATAAAATATACATACACATCACATACATGGAGTAAAAGTGGATGAAAAACCGGGTTAGAACAGATGGATGAAACTTTTGGAAACACCTGGGAGAAACCATCATTGGTAAGCTCCTTTGTCTGAACAAAGGGGTTTACAGTTTTACTAACTACCAGGGACATTGTTAGGCCTATTTTAGGGGGGCTGAAGCTACCCCAAAATGTTCCTAAGCCCCCCTAAATGATAAGAACAACAATAACAATTCGATTTATCAATAACCGTATCCTCATTCATATTTAGACGCAACAAATGATATATATCCAGCTACAAAAAAAATAGCCGAAAAGTCGGAAGTTGGACAGAAGTACAAAGAGTCGTTGTGCTTTCAAGATGATGCACCGCGTCTCGTTACATTGGGGTGAACTGTGGCAGCTTTCAGAGCGTTACAGACCGGAGCGCTACTGCAAGTAACTGGAGGATTCATCTCGTCGTTATAATCGTTAACGAAAAAACTAAAACTAGGTGGGTTGTCGTTAACTGAAATAAAAATAAAAACGAGGCATTAGAAAAAAACGATAACTAACCAAAACTGTAATGTGTGTTTGGCAAAACTAACTAAAATAAAATTATAGATTAAATGTCCTTAGTTTTCGTCTTTATCAATGTCTTTCGTAGAGCATTTCCTTTCCCTGTGTCTCTCACTCACGCTCTCTCTCACATACCCGCGCACCACCCAAAAACACACACACACACACACACACAGACACACACACACACACACACACAGCCCCTCCGTGCACACCACCTTCTTCATGAGAATGTGTTCGACTTTGAAAGCAAGTTCACGAAAGGTTGGTATCTTGTGCCTTTACACAATCACACATTAAAAAGTGGTATAAAATTTTTAATTCTGAATATAATTTTGTCAGTGTGTTAATGTCGACCCGAGAAGTGATTGCTACTTTAGAAAGTTAACTAGTCGCAAGTTTGAGGTAAAATGCACTTGGGTTGTCGATGTCAAAACACTATATAAGCTGTGAATTCAAAAATTAAATAATTTTATGTCATTAGACTATTGTATAGGGTAAATTTAGTATAGGGTGTGAAAATTGTACAGCTGTGGTATTTGTATAGGTTTAGCTCAATTTAGGTTTAGCTGTATATTTGTATTTTAACTAAAAAAATGGGTTGTGTTAAAAGGGATTAAGTAGAACTGTCTAGGCACTAGTCTAGGTGGGTGGGTGTTCGCACTGGTGTGTCGGTAAAGACACCTGAGGCAAGGATTCAGTTCCAGACTTTAATGAGTGATTAACAACTGACAGTAATTGACAGCACAGTCAGACCACAGGGCATTTCTTAGAGTAGTGGACATTGTATAGATGTGGTCTGAAATCAACAAAGATAACAATGAATAGACAACAATAATATATTGTCACAATAGTCAAGGAACAGTCGTATATAGACCTAATCCTACACAAATACAAGTATTCAAATATTTAGCACGTAATGCAAATAAGCATTAACGTAGTACTGTTTAAGACCGCTAGATGGCGCCTAACGCTCACAGATAGAAAGTAGGTGAAAGGTTGTTATATTTGCTGCGTCATGAAGTAGAACGGTAAAGATGAATAATGGCATATAATTAACTATCCACACAATATGCAATATCCAATATTATAAATTTACATTACATTTACATTTATGCATTTAGCAGACGCTTTTATCCAAAGTGACTTACAACTTGGGAGTACATGAAGCGATTGGTCATGAAGAGTCGGGTAAGTGCAACAAGTGCCTGATATACTGAGTCTGTGTACATTTCTCAGTGTAGCACAGGCTAGAGTAGGGAGGGAAAAGGGAAGAAAGAGGAAAAGAAAGTGTTTTTACAAACTGTCAATTTAGTATATACAAACCTCATATAAATCTACGAAGTGAAGAATTAAGCTTGTTGAGAAGACAATACAGTAGATGAACTTCTACACGCAAATTACTAACGTTGCCCCAGTGAGTAAACAAGCTAGCGGGAATCTTAATACTATTTATATACAGTCAGTTAAACATAAATAACGAGTTTCTAATGAAGTATAATAAAGCACACTTACATTGCTTCAATGACTCACGCAATGAATGTCCACTTTATGGAAAGTTATTGATCAGCCTCAGAACACTTGATGCTCCCTTCTCTTCAGCGAGCGATCACTGGCTGACGTCACACAGTAAAACAAATGCGCTTATTGGTTGTGACTTCTTATCAGGTTGAATACATGCGGTTCTGTGTAATTAAATAGCATTCTGTGGACAACTTATCTTATATAGAGAGGAATTAGATATAGTATGCTATTACTTTATCATACATTTACATGAGCAGACAGATAGCATTTAAGTCATTGCTTATAGTAAATCATCAGGAGCAAAGTCTGGCCTAAGTAAATTCCCCCATGCAGCTTTGATGTGTCTAAAATCTAACATTACAGCAACTTATCTTTAACAGAGTAGAAATGGAAGAAGAGGATATGTCTGTCAAAGATTTTGCAAAGACAAGTTACAAATACCCTGGGGGCTAAGCCCCCCCTGTCTTCCAATCCTAGTGACGTCCCTGCTAACTACACAGAGATTTGTATTTTGTATGTTACTCGTCTGATGTACAATCACAGGAGAAAGCCTTGATAGTTTGGTCCGATTTCTTCTGCATTGACTGGAGAAGATATGATGAACTTGCATGGTTGTTTTGACTCAGACGAGCCGATCTGGAATCTTCCCTGTATGTCGTCATATGGGGAAAGGTTACCTCCCCTTTCTCTAATTTTCCCGCCCAGAGAATTTGGAGGAAATGGATTTCTTTAAATTGATGTTTGATTGACACGTCCAATGATTGGTGATTTTCTTAAGCACAACTATGCGTGACTTGAGACGTTGGTGCAAAGCCTCCCGCCAGGTTCTCTCCCACACCCATGACCCGCCCGCTCTCGCATCTATTTTACACTGTGTCCATCTGCGTGATCCCGCTTTCTAGGAAGTCTCATTGCTACATTATTTTATACATTATATACAGTTGTGTTCAAAATAATAGCAGTCCAACATAACTCTAACCAGATCAGTCACTCTTTTTGGTAGAAATTATATTTCTTTATGGCGCACATTTTACTAGTAGGTGGAGTAGAGTAATAGAAAACCAACAGACCCAACAGTCATGACATGCATGCTGCTGATTTTGTGTAATTGAATCATTGTTTGAAAAGGGTGTGTTAAAAAAAAATAGCAGTGTAGAGTTCAATTAGTGATCAATTAGAGGTTATTTATTCTGTGAAGAAACTGGTGTCAAAAAAGTGGCCCTTATTTAAGGACAAAGGCAGCAAATGTTGTCCTGTGCATTTCTATCTGAAAATCTGAGTAAAATGGGTCGTTCCAGACATTGTTCAGAAGAACAGCGTACTTTAATTCAAAAGTTGATTAGAGAGGCGAAAACAAATAAAGAAGTGCAGAAAATGATAGGCTGCTCAGCTAAAATGATATAAAATGCTTTAAAATGGCAACCAAAACCAGAAAGACGTGGAGGAAAATGGAAAACAACCATTCGAATGGATCCAAGAATAGCCAAAATGGCAAAGATCAGCTCCAGGGAGATCAAAGAAAATCTAAAGTTACCTGTGAGTACTGTAACAATTAGAAGATGCCTATGTGGAGCCAAGCTATCGGCAAGAAGCCCCCGCAAAGTCCCATTGTTGAAAAAACGACACATGATGAAGTTGCCAAATTTGCCAAAGAACACATTGACCAGCCCAAAGAGAAATGGTGCAATTTTGCGGAATGATGAAAGCAAGATTGTTCTTTTCAGGTCTAGGGGCCGCAGACAGTTTGTCAAACGACTCCCAGATACTGTTTTCAAACCACAGTACACCGTAAAGACAGTGAAGTGTGGTGGCGCAAGCATCATGATATGGGGATGTTTCGCATACTACGGTGTTGGGCCTGTTTATCGCATTCCAGTGATCATGGATCAGTTTGAGTACATCCAAAAACTTAAAGAGGTCATGTTGCCTTATGCCGAAGAGGAAATGCCCTTGAAATGGGTGTTTCAACAAGATAACGACCCCAAACACACCAACACGCGAGCAATATCTTGGTTCCAGACCAACAAGATTAACGTTATGGAGTGGCCAGCCCATTAGAAAACTTGTGGGGTGACCAAGAAATCAAGAAATGGAGAGGAAATGTGGTATGCAGTGCAATCGTCCTGGGCTGGAATACCTGTTCAGATGCCAGAAGTTGATGACTCCATGCAACACAGATGTGAAGCAGTTCCCAGAAACTGTGGTTAGAAGACTAAATATTAGTCCAGTGATTGACAAGAAAGCTAAATCTTCAAGCATTTTTCAGTTTATGCAGTAAATGTTTGACTTTGTAAAGAAAAATGCAGAAAACATTTTTTTTGAACAGCCTAATATTTCTTTTTCTTCAATTTCTGTAAAATAAAAAATGTTGATACATTTTTCTTCATGTTTTGATTTAGAATAGAATGTGCTGTGAAATAAAAGTTCTTATAAGGATATTGAGCATTACTCACTTTTTTAAACACACCGCTATTTTGAACACAACTGTATTAGTTTTTTCATTATATATATGAAAATAAAATAAATAAATAAAAAATAAAACAACATTAGATACAATTAGTAGCAGATGATAGAATAATTGAAGTCATGATAATAAAGATATGTAAATAAATAATAACTGTAGAAATTGCATTGGGGAAAAAACAAACAGAGAGAAGTGCAACTATTGGGAGTTCCAACTATGGTCAAAAGCATGGTTGTATACTATGGGCGAATATTTGGATAGAAAAAAATACCTTTTATTTCTAAATTATGACATTTTATGATGTAAAAATCATACTAACATAAGTACACCTAAGGACACATTAAATAATAAACCCAAAATCCACGCTATGGGACCTTTAACGATGTCTTCACTACCTTGAAATAGTTGTTGTGTTGCTGTCTATGGAGGGGTCAAAGCAGTCTTTGATTTCATCAAAAATATCTTCATTTGTGGTCCGAAGGACTTACGGGTTTGCAAAGACATGAGAGCAAGGAATTAATGACAGAAATTTCCTTTTGGGTGAACTAACACTTTAGCAATTATTAAATGTTAAAATGACGGTTTTCTATTTTAATATATTTTAAAATGAAATTTCTTCCTATAATGGCAAAGCTGAATTTTCAGCAGAATCTTTCTAAGTTGCTGATTAAGTGATTTGCTGATTTTCTCTTCTGGGAAGGCTTTCCACAAGGTTTAGGAGTGTTTAAGGGAATTTTTGACCATTCTTCTAGAAGCGCATTCTTCTAGAGCCTGGATCACAGTCTCCACTCTAATTCATCCTAAAGGTGTTCTATGGGGTTTTAAGGTCCAGACTCTGTGCAGGCCAGTCAAGTTCCTCCACACCAAACTCGCTCATTCCCTGTCTTTATGGAGCAACGCTTTGTGCACTGGTCTGTCATGTTGGGACAGGAAGGGGCCATCTTCAAACTGTTCCCACAAAGTTGGGAGCATGAAATTCTCCAAAATGTCTTGGTTAAGCATTAAGAGTTCCTTTCACTGGAACTAAGGGGTGGGCCAAGCCCAACCCATGAAAAACAAACCCACCCCATAATCCCTTCACCAAACTTTACACGTGGCACAATGCAGTCAGGCAAGTCCCGTTCTCCTGGCAACCGCCAAACCCAGACTCGTCCATTGGATTGGCTGACAGAGTCCAGTGGCGGCGTGCTTTACCCCACTGCATCCCACACATTCCATGAAGCTCTCTACGCACTTTTTTTTAGCTCATCTGAAAGCCACAGAAGTTTGGAGGTCTGTAGCTATTGACTCTGCAGAAAGTTGACGATTCCTGCGCACTGTGACCCTCAGCATGCGCTGACCCCGCTCTGTGATTTTATGTGGCCTACCACTTCGTTGCTGTGTTGCTGTTGTTCCCAATTTTTTTCCCACTTTGTTATAATACCACTAACAGTTGAGCGTGGAATATTTAGTAGTGAGGACATTTCACGAATGGACTTATTGCACAGGTGGCAACCTATCACAGTACAACGCTTGAGTTCACTGCATGCCTAGTGCTTGATTTATACACATGTGGCCATGAAGTGATTGAACACCTGAATTCAGTGATTTGGAGGGGTGTCCTAATACTTTTGGCAATATAGTGTATTATGATGAACTCTGGAAGTGTGTGTTGCGATCTCCAGGGACAACTAGGAGAATAAGGGGAGGATGAGTGAATTTCCGTCTGGAAATATCTACGCTTTATTAATCAATCATGCTTAAAATGAATCAATGTTAAGGCCAGCTGTGGAAAACATAGACGCAACACACACACACACACACACACACACACACACACACACACACACACACACACACACACACACACACACACACACACACACACACACACACACACAAAACAGATAATGATTCTTTGATGAATAGAAATTGTAGAATAACATTTATTTGAAACAAAAATAGTTTGTAAAGGTATAAATGTCTTTATGGTATATTTTGACCAATTTCATACATAAATTGACTCCAAAACAGAGTAATAATCAACATAAATATTCAGGGAAAACAGTTAGACTACATTTTATTTGATGGGGTTGATGAGGGACCTGGGCAATGAGTAGGGGGAACCGCTGGTCTAAAAGCTGCTAAATGTGTCTGTCGTATTACGCCATTAAACTGGGGTTAACTTGTATTTGTCTCTGTTCACCTTAGGCCTGATGCCACTGAAAGAGGAGAGTCAAGAATTGAATGTAAAAGAAGAGAAAGATCTCTATGAACAGCATCATGATTTCCTAACTGAAGAAATATCTGTTAGTTGCTCACAGACTAAAAAGACATCCACACAAAAAAGAGCTCAGAAGACAGGAACTAGAACTTTCAGCTGCCCTCAGTGTGAGAAGAGTTTCACTAATAAAGGAAACCTTCAAAAACACATGAGAGTTCACACTGGAGAGAAGCCTTACACCTGCCAACAGTGTGGAAAAAGTTTTAATCAAATTAACAGCCTTAAATCCCACATGAGAATTCACACTGGAGAGAAGCCTCACACCTGCCAACAGTGTGGAAAGAGTTTTTCTGATAAAGGAAACCTTCAAAAACACATAAGAGTTCACACTGGAGAGAAGCCTTACACCTGCCAACAGTGTGGAAAGAGTTTCAATCAACGTGGAGACCTTAAAGCCCACATGAGAATTCACACTGGAGAGAGGCCTTACACCTGCCAACAGTGTGGAAAGAGTTTTATTGATAAAGGACATATTAAAGCCCACATGAGAATTCACTCTAGAGAGAAGGATTTCACCTGCCAACAGTGTGGAAAGAGTTTTATTGATAAAGGGCATCTTAAAGCCCACATTAGAATTCACACTGGAGAGAAGCCTTACACCTGCCAACAGTGTGGAAAGAGTTTTACTCAAAATGGAAACCTTGAGGAACACATGAGAGTTCACACTGGAGAGAAACCTTTCACCTGCCAACAATGTGGAAAGAGTTTCATTCAAAGTAACATCCTTAAAGCCCACTTGAGAATTCACTCTAGAGCAAAGGATTTCACCTGTCAACAGTGTGGAAAGTGTTTCCCTGATAAAAGTAACCTTAAAGTCCACATGACAGTTCACAAGGATTTCACCTGCCAGCAGTGTGGAAAGAGTTTCCCTGATAAAAGTAACCTTAAAGTCCACTTGAGAGTTCACACTGCAGAGAAGGCTTTCACCTGTCAACAGTGTGGAAAGAGCTTCACTGAAAAAGGAAACTTGGAGAAACACTTGAGAGTTCACACTGGAGAGAAGCCTTACACCTGCCAACAGTGTGGGAAGAGTTTTTCTGATAAAGGAAACCTTAATGCCCACATGAGAGTTCACACTGGAGAGAAGCCGTTCACTTGTGACCAATGTGGAAAGAGTTTCAGATTTAAAGCAAACCTTAATTTCCACATGAGGAGTCACTAAACAGAGAACTGTTTTGTCGTCAGTGTGGAATGAGTTTCACAGACCAGAATCATCTTAAGAAGCGCGTAATAACTCACACCAGAGATGGATACACTTGTAACTCATGCTGTGTTGTCTGATTTTGAGCCTGTTCTTTTAGATATTGTATGTAAGCTTAAGCCGACAGTCTCCCCTCAAGATATTGTTCCTATCCTACAATCCTTTTGAAGAGAGTCATTGAGTTGATTGGTCCATTTGTATTAACAATAATAAATTACCGTCTACTGTCCGGAATTGTTCCAACTTATTGTGAACATGTACATCCCTTGTTGAAGAAACCAAACCTAGATAAGAATGTGCTGTGCTATTACAGATCTATTTCAAAGCTTCCTTTTTTGTTAAAGATTTAGGAGAAAAGAGTTTTTAATCAACTTGAATCCTTCTTTAATGATAATACTATAGGTGAAGTTTTTCAATCGGGGTTTAAAAAACATCATAGCATAGAATCTGCATTATTGAAAGTATTTAATGACATTTTTATGGCCACTGACCATGGCGATGTGACCTTACTTCTGCTATTAGATCTTTCAGCAGCGTTTGATACAATTGACCATAATATTTTGATCTCACACTTATAATATTATATAGGTATTCGAGGAAATGCCCTGAACTGGATTATTTTAAAAACAGAAGTTTTGCTGTTGTTCAGAAGGGGAATGTACGTTGACTTCAGCGCTGCTATCGTGTGGTATTCCACAAGGATCTATTTAAGTACCAGTCTTTTTTTCAATTTATTTAATTTAATGCTTCCGTTAGATCAGACCATGAGGAAATACGGTGTATCTTTTCACTGTTACACAGGCAACACCCAGCTGTACCTACCTTTGACGCCTACCGTCTCTGCTGTAGAGAGACTTTAAGAGTCTGTTGATACATCCAAAATTGACTTGGGTGCACTATCCCCTTTTTAGATGCATCAGGTAAGAAATTTAGGAAAAGTCGCTGCTCCTAGGCTGTGGAATGGGTTACCTCAATTTATCCGGCAGTGTTCCACTCTTAGAGAGTTTAAACGAAACTTGAAATTGTATTTTTTTTATTTTGCCGTTTGATCATACATGAGTGTTGTGCTAGTGGTGTTAACAGGTATTTCCGTTTATGCTTCATTGATTTTAAGGCTTTACTTGTGACTGTGCCGTAATGTATTGAATGCGATTTTATTATTTTTTTTGTCCTTTTTATTGTACCTTGTACAGCACTGTCGTCAACTTTTGTTGTATTAATACGTGCTTTATAAATAAATCGAACATACAAATTCATTTGATTCAAGTGGTTAAGTATATGTATTTACTGAAGAGACTCAATCCCTTTTATGTGATGAACAAATTGAATGTAGTCTCTTATTCACATACTGTATAAACATTGATCAGCGAACATAAACAGAAGCTCAACCATTTTTGTTATCAACACACGAGAATGAACTTCATTGGTTCTTGCTGAAGCTCAAATGTGCTGCGTAACATGAGAATGAACCTCATTGGTTCTTGCTGAAGCTCAAACGTGCTGCGTAACATGAGAATGAACCTCACTGGTTCATGTGGAAGCTCAAACCCTGCTGTGTAACATGAGAATGAATGGTAAATGGACTGCATTTATATAGCACTTTCAACAGACCCATGGCCATCCAAAGCACTTTACATATTGCCTCACATTCACCCATTCATACACCGACGGCGGTGTCAGCCATGCAAGGCGCCATCCAGCTCGTCGGGAGCAGCTGGGGTTAGGTGTCTTGCTCATGGACACCTTGACACTTGGTCAGGTGGAACTGGGGATTGAACCACCAACCTTCCGGTTTGTAGACAACCTACATGAACCACTGCCGCCAAATGGAGGAACAGAACTAGTCTAAGTGAAGTGAGCGCCCTCAACTCTCCTAGGTGTGTCTATCCTACAACCCCTGGCAAAAAATATGGAATCACCACACTTAGAGGATGTTCACCCAGATTTTTTACTTCATAGCAAACAAACAAATCACAGATATGACACAAACAATTTTTTTGTTCAATAGCTTAAAATTCTGGCTTCATGAAGCATACTTCATAAAAAGTCACTGACATTTTATATATTAATGGCAAAGGATTCAGACTGTCATAAAAGCCAGAGGAGGAGCAACAAAGTACTAATTGGGATTTTCTTTGTTGATGATTCCGTATATTTTTCCTCAACATTGAGTGATTCCATACTTTTTTCCTCTACTTGATCTGGAAAAAGATATTCCATTAATATATAAAATGTCAGTGACTTTTTTTGAATTATGTTTCATGAAGCCTGGATGTTAAGCTATTGAATTTTTTTGTTGGTGTCATATCTGTTATTTGTTTGTTTGCTATGAATTAAAAAAGCTGGGCGAACGTAAGTGTGGTGATTCCAGAATATTTGCCAGAATTTAGATCCTAGATGCTAGAAACTGGATTAATTTAACCCCTAGAGGACTGCGCTTAAAGAAGATTAAAGAAAATAGTCCAATGCCATGGAACAACGAGCACATCATCAGGCCCTTAAAACAGCAGCCAGAAAAATGTATTGCAGCTAGTAAAAAACAAAACTGGAGGTTTTTCGCATTTCTTGGAAAGAGAGCATGATCGCATACAGAAAGGCCATAAAAACAGCTAGATCTGCTTATTTCTCAACTCTTGTAGAAGAAAACAACGCACCCCGTGGTATTTATTTGATACAGTGGCTAAATTAACCAAAATTAAAGCTTCAACTTCTGATGTTTGTAAACAGCACAGCAGTAATGACTTTATGAACTTCTTTAAGTGCAAGATTTATAATATTAGGGAGAAAATATTACAAATATTACGCCCTGACAACACTTACCAATTCACAAGATTAATGGAATGCACAACTGATATAAAAAATTTGATGACTAGTAATTTCCAACAACTTAATACTGTAAAAACAGAATTAATTATTGGACAAAAAAAGCTCTACAAGCAGTAACTTAGAATACTGTCTAACACTTGATGGCTGCTCTGTCAAGTCCTCGTTGTCAGTGAGGAACCTGGGTGTGTTCTTTGATACCAATCTTTCATTTGAAAGCCACTTTTCTAGCATCTGTAAAACTGCATTCTCTTTTTTTTCTACTGTAAAACTGCATTCTCTATTTTTATCTTAAAAATATATCTAAATTACGGCTCATGCTTTCAATGCAAAATGCTGAACAGTTAGTTCATGCATTCATGACCTCAAGGTTAGATTATTGTAGTGTTGTCATTGGGTGATCACATGACTGTTTGATTGCATCCACCGGTGGAGGAGCGCACAGAGATTTTAAAAAAGGGGCGCAGTGGAGAGCGCGTGGGTTTTCCGGAGGCGGTGACTTGTGGGCTTGTACGCTTAACGGTCTCTCGGGGGCAATAGGCTCTCCGGAGATGAAGATAGATAGTCAGGTAGTTGACTTTGTGTGAGAGAGTGGAGCTAGAGGGGGGAATTTACTTTAGTGTCACCAATCCCTCTGAACACCGCTCTGTTGATGCCTATAGACTGCCCTGCCAGCAGCAAAACTGACTTGTTTGCCTTTGTCGGAATTTTGGAACGGGGATTTTGCGCTGGGAAACGGACTGCAATGAACTGCTTATTCAAGCGCGGCCTCCTCATCGTGGATGTGTGCTCCCGTGCCAATGATACTGTTTACTGTGTGACACTACTAACCATCTACGGATGGGTCTCCTCGCCCTTGGGAGAGGGAAGTGTTTTAATTAATTCATGACATTCACATTTATTCATTCATGTAGTATTTATGTACTGCTGATTGTCTGACAGCATCAGGTGTGGGAGGGATGTTGGGGAATAGTTAACGGAGACACCCGCCTGAATTATTCACTGTGTGCTGTGCACTGTAGAATGATGTGCTGTTTTGAGTATGAGACATTTGATGCATGGAGCATGAAACTGTCACGGTTCATGAATTCACTGTCTCTTATCTTGTGTGTGTGTGTGTGTGTGTGTGTGTGTGTGTTGTGTGTCTGTGGATGGGGCGGAGCCACTGCTTTGCTGCTGATCGTATACACCTGTCGCAGCTGATCAGCGCACCAGCTGCAGTTCATCAGCACACCCTATTTAGTCTCCCTGTATGCTCCTTGTCTTTTTCAGAGCATTGTTGGATGTTTCCCGTGTTCCCGCCTATTCCTGTGTGTCTCCTGCCGTTGCCTGTGTCCTGCCTGTTCGTCGTCATTCCCTCACCGCCTACCTTCTCACGCCGGAGATCTGGGCTGCCTGCAGCGTCCTTGTGCTACCGAGTGTCATTGCTCTGGACTTACATCTCGCTTTCTGTCATCGTCTGTGCTGTTGTCTAAATAAAGACATTTTACTTGCATTTGAATCCTGCCTTTATCGTATCATTACAGAACGCTCTGACCAGAATGGATTCAGCGAGTACAGCGGACCTTTTTGGTAGCGGGAGTTTCTGTCACACAGCAGCGCACAACAAGGTCAACAGGAGGAGAACCTCGCCATCACAGGACGAGCAGTTCAGACCTTGGTAGCACAGGTGTCCGAGCTGACCCAACAGATTCAACAACTCGCTAGTCCCATTGTGCCCAGCCCACCGCCGATTTCCCCTACTCCCGAACCACGCCTACCGTCGCCTGAGGGTTATGTGGGTGAGACCAACTATTGTAGAGCTTTCTTGACAAAATGTTTCCATGTTCTTTGCTCTACAACCTCGGACGTTCATTACAGAGGCATCTAAGGTGGCGTTCGTTTTCACGCTTCTTACGGTGGAGAACGGCTCTGTGGGGGACGGCGGTGTGGGAAAAACATCTCTGGTGTTCCTCATTCCAGGAGCTGGCGGAGGAGATGAAACAGGTGTTCGACCGAGCGGTGACGGGAAGGGAAGTAGCTCGCCAACTTGCCGAACTTCGCCAAGGTAACCGCTCGGTCTCTGATTATTCCATTGACTTTCGCACCCTGGCCGCCGAGTGCAAATGTAACGAGGAAGCACAGTGGGACATGTTCCTGCATGGGCTGGCTGACCGCATCCAGAAGGAGATTTTCACCCTGGACTTACCGGAGAAGATCGATGGCCTCATTGAGCTGGCTTTGAGGGTGGACGCCCGTCTCAGCCATCTGGAACAACGATCCAGGACGGTTTTTCAGTACGGGAATGTCGAATGCCCTCAGGCCAGTGGTTGGGATGAGATGAGATGAGATGAGATGAGATTCAAGTTTATTGTCATTACACATGTACAAGTACAATGCAACGAAATGAAGTTTGGAGCAAGCCTCCGAGCCGCAGCTATTTAAAGCGCCGCCACACGCTCTCCTGAAATAAAGAAATGCAGATTGCTAAGCATACATGCAAACATTACATACATAGTACACACAGTACACGTAGTCACGTGATGGTATTTTTTGTTGGGAATAGTAAGGTAGATAGGAAAGGAGGAAAGGGGAGACAGACGGTTGTATGGGGGCAGGGATGGGGGTGAGGTCTGTATGATGCGAGTAAGAGTCTTGAAGCTTCCTGTGTTGTGTTAGAATGTTAGCCATAACTTAAGATGTTTTCAAAGTTCAGTTCTGTGGCTTGTCCTTGAAGGGAGATATGGCAGTGCACAGGGAATGAAAGCAAGATAGCAGGACCCAGCTGTCAAGCTGACCTCCCAACTGAGAGATAGGGACAAGTTGGACGTTGGGATGAGGGAAAATATCTTAATCCATTTAGCTGATCTTCGGTAATTTTCCGGACCATAATCAATCAATCCGTTCTGATCCTCAGCGTCAGTGGCGAGCGTCCGGTTCATGAATGGACTTGGACATTTCATCTAATTTCATGGTCAGACCAAACATACTGCGTAGCAGTTCACTAGCCTGACCCCCGATGGAGCCCACTCTTCCCTGCGTCTCCGCAGTCCGGGCTGAGATGTTACGATACAGCTCCTCAATCAATGTCACTCTTTGATCTAATACCTTTAGTCGGTCACACACATCCCGAAGCATTCTTTAATTTCCACAGACAGCAGCTGGGTGAATTTACTGGCAGCTGTCTTACCAATTTTCCGATAGGTCAGGGCAATCCCAAGGCCGAGAAATAGGAACCCCACTATCATAATGCCAATTATGAATAAATCCTCCACATCCTCCACGGACAGGACTTCCAGGCACAGCACTTGCCAGCTGTTCCAGGCGTCCCGCGTGTAGCCCGCGGGGAAGGTCCCGTCCGGGCAGGTGGGTTCTCCCGGAGCACCCTTCCTCAGTGAGAAAATCTTGTCAATCGCGCTGAGAGACCAGTTAATTAATTCCATTTCAGTATTTTCAGGAGTCCAGCAAGCAGGGAGTCAAGAAAAAAAGACAAAAAGATCAGCGCCAAAGCAGAGCGGGGAGGAGATAGAAGGCACGTCTGCTCTGTATGAGATCAGGATGCGGTCAGCCCTGTCTCGGATCCTGAGCCCATGCAGGTGGGTCTTGCTCGGCTTTTCCGGGAGGAGAGAGAGAGAGACGGAGATCCCATGATCTTTGCATGTACTGTGGCGGAGCTGGACATTTCCTTAATAACTGTCCTTTAAAAGACCACACCCGGCAGTAAGAGGAGGGCTACTGTTGGACGGGATCTCCATGGATAAGACCTCATCCTCTACTCTCCTTCCGGTTAGACTGCTGTGGGCAGCCCGGACTCACACCTGTCAAGCTCTTCTGGATTCCGGTGCAGAAGGTAACTTCATGGATTTATGTCTGGCACGAACTCTGGGTTTACCCATCACTCCTCTCAAGAACACCATATCTGTCAGTGCACTTAACGGTCAAGAACTTCAACCCATCACATTCACCACAAGACCCCTGACACTCATCACATCTGGCAATCACACGGAACAGATCTCCTTTCTTCTACTGGACTCACCCAAGCTCCCGTGGTCCTCGGTCATCCCTGGCTGATCCAGCACTGCCCCAGGGTTGACTGGGGACACAATTCTGTGTCATCCTGGAGCACTAAATGTTATGAGTCTTGTCTTGTATCTGCTTGTTCGTCTGTGTCCTGTTCTGTTTTTCAGAGTGAGGCAGTGGATTTGTCTAACGTGCCCTCGGAGTATCTCGACCTGAAGGAAGTGTTCAGTAAGTCCCGTGCTGCTTCTCTTCCTCCGCATCGTCCCTACGACTGTGCTATAGATTTACTCCCAGGTAAGTCTCCGCCTAGAGGCAAGCTTTACTCTCTTTCTGCTCCAGAGAGGGAGGCCATGGAGAAATATATTTCTAATTCTCTAGCCTCCGGATTCATCCGCCCTTCCTCTTCTCCAGCGGGGTGGGGTTCTTTTCTGTGGGGAAGAAGGATGGCACTCTGCAACCTTGTATTGACTTCCGAGGGCTGAACAACATCACGGTGAAGAATACCTATCCTTTGCCGCTGATGTCTTCAGCTTTCGAGAGGTTGCAGGGAGCATCCATCTTCACAAAATTGGACTTACATAACGCTTATCATTTGGTTAGTATCAGGAAGGGGGATGAGTGGAAAACCGCTTTTAACACCCCCAGGGGCCATTTTGAATATTTGGTTATGCCGTTCGGGCTATCCAACTCCCCAGCGGTTTTCCAAGCACTCGACAATGATGTGTTGAGAGACTTTGTTGACCAGTTCATATATGTTTACCTTGATGACATTGATTTTTTCTTCGTCTCTCCAGGAACACATTCAACACGTCAGACGAGTGCTTCAGAGGTTGCGAGAGAATGGGCTTTTTGTCAAGGCGGAGAAATGCGCTTTTCATGCACAGTCTGTTCCTTTCCTTGGGTACATCGTCTCGTCTGAGGGAGTGTGTATGGACCCTGACAAGGTTAAGGCTGTGGTAGTTTGGCCAAGTCCAGATTCCCGTAAGGCCCTACAGAGGTTTCTGGGGTTTGCCAACTTCTATCGGCGTTTCATTCGCAACTTCAGCCAACTAACCGCGCCTCTGACCGCCTTGACCTCTCACAGAACGACGTTCAGGTGGTCTAATACAGCTGAGGCTGTATTTGCTAACCTCAAAAGTCACTTCGTTTCGGCTCCCATTCTCGTTGTCCCTGATCCCTCACGTCAGTTCGTGGTAGAGGTTGATGTGTCAGAGGTGGGGGTAGGTGCAGTTCTATCCCAACTCTGTTCTTCAGACGATAAGATGCATCCTTGCACGTTTTTGTCCCATTCGTCTGTCACCTGCCGAATGTAATTATGACAATGGTAACAGAGATGTTGGCCGTCAAGTTAGCATTGGAGGAGTGGCGGCATTGGTTAGAAGGGTCGGGGTACCTTTTATTGTGTGGACCGATCACAAGAACCATGAATATATTAGTTCTGCCAAAAGACTCAACTCCAGGCAGGCTCGGTGGGCATTTTTTTCGGACGCTTTGATTTTTTTCTCTCGTACCGCCCCGGGTCCAAGAACATCAAACCCGATTCTTTATCTCGTATTTTTGACCCTTCCGAACGCCCGGTTACTCCCGAGTGCATTTTGCCTGAGAAGATAGTTATCTCTAGACTCACATGGGAGGTCGAATCGAACATCAAGTTGGCCTTAGAAGGGGTAACGCCTCCGCCCGGTTGCCCACCGAGTTGATTGTTTGTTCCGAAGGGGTTTAGGTCCAACGTCATTCAATGGGGCCACGGTTTCAACATGGCTTGTCATCCAGGAGTAAACCGCACTAGCAGTTTGATAAAGCAACGATTTTGGTGGCCATGTATGGCTCGCGACATTCGCAGTTTCGTCTTGGCTTGCTCGACTTGCGCCATTGGTAAGATGTCTAACCGACCTTCTGATGGGTTACTTCATCCGCTGGCTATCCCTTCGAGACCCTGGTCCCACATTGCGCTAGATTTTATCACCGCCCTCCTGCCCTCTAATGGCATGACGGTTGTTTTAACCGCAGTGGACTGGTTCTCGAAGGCAGCACATTTCATTCCCTTGCCCAAATTACCTTCAGCCAAGGAGACAGCGGTGTCTGTTATAGAGACCACGTCCATTGGGAGGCCACGTCCATCGGGAGGCCATGTCCATCGGGAGGCCATGTAACCGAAAGACGTGGTCTCTGACAGAGGTTCCCAATTTGTGTCCAAATTCTGGAAGGAGTTCTGTAAATTACTAGGGGCAACAGTCAGTCTGTCTTCGGGTTACCATCCCCAGAGCAATGGTCAAACCGAGTGAGCCAACCAGGAACTGGAGAGGGTGTTGTGATGTTTGGTCTCCAAGAATCCTTCATCCTGGAGTCAACAACTTTCTATGGTAGAGTATGCTCATAACTCGTTACCAGTGTCATCCACGGGCCTCTCCCCTTTTTTGAGTGTAGTCTAGGTTACCAGCCACCTATTTTTCCGAGCCTGGATTCCGAAGTTGCGGTCCCCTCCGCTCACGCCTTCGTCCAGAGGTGCCACCGCACGTGGACCAGAGCCTGTGAGACTCTGCGCCAGGTGGGGGTGCGCACTAAGGCTAAAGCCGATCGCCACGGGGCTAAGCCTCCCGTACACGTCGTGGGTCAAAAAGTGTGGCTTTCTACCAAGAATATTCCGCTCCGCTCCGTGTCTACTAAACTTGCTCCCAAATTTATCGGCCCGTTCACTGTCACCAAGATTATTAGTCTGGTGACAGTCCGCCTCAAACTGCCTCCAGCGTACAGGAGAATTCATCCCACCTTCCATGTATCCAAATGAAAGCCTTTTTTTAATTCTCACCTTAATCCGCCTGTCCCGGTTCCCCCACCTCCACAACTCGTAGATGGGGAACCAACATATTCGGTCAATCATATTCTGGACTCGAGACGGAGGGGATGCGGATTACAGTATCTGGTGGACTGGGAAGATTACGGTCCGGAGGAGAGAAGTTGGGTACCTGCTAGGGACATTCTGGACCACTCCCTTATTGATGATTACAATCAACAGGTAGGTTCTCCTGGGAACGTCAGGAGGCGCTCCTAGGGGGAGGGGTGAATTCATTGTCTCATATCTTGTGTGTTGTGTGTCTGTGGATGGGGCGGAGCCACTGCTTTGCTGCTGAACATACACCTGTCGCAGCTGATCAGCGCACCAGCTGCAGTTCATCAGCACACCCTATTTAGTCTCCCTATTCTCCTTGTCTTTGTCAGAGCGTTGTTGGATGTTTCCCGTGTTCCCGCCTGTTCCTGTGTGTTGCCTGCCGTTGCCTGTGTCCTGCCTGTTCGCCGTAATTCCCTCACCGTATGCCTTCTCACGCCGGAGATCTGGGCTGCCTGCAGCGTCCCTGTGCTACCGAGTGTCATTGCTCTGGCCTTACATCTCGCTTTCTGTCATCGTCTGTGCTGTTGTCTAAATAAAGACATTTTACTTGCATTTGAATCCTGCCTTCATCGTATCATTACAGAAACTCACTGTGTGCAGATGAATTGAGGTGGTGTATTGCGGGTTGTCCCGTGTTTCTTTTCTCCGCCTCTGTATCGAATGTTACACCTGTGCCTGCATTATTAATTTGATTGTTCTTCTTGAAATAAAATTTTAAAAAATACTTCTACGTCAGATTTCAGATTTCTATGAGGTTTATTACATTATTTTAATGCTCTACTGGGTGGTTGCCCTGCTCGCTTAATAAACAAACTCCAGCTGGTCCAAAACGCAGCATCTCAAGTTCTTACTAGAACCAGGAAGTATGACCATATTAGCCCTGTTCTGTCAACACTGCACTGGATCCCTATTAAACATTGCATACATTTTAAAATCTTGCTTATTACTTACAAAGCTTACTTACTTACTTACTTACTTACTTATAAATGGTTTATCTCCCTAGTACTTGAGCGAGCTCTTAACACATTATACTCCATCACGTCTACTGCGGTCTCAAAATTCTGGCCAGTTGATAATACCTAGAATATCAAAATCAACTGCAGGCGGTCGATCCTTGTCCTATTTAGCACCTAAACTCTGGAACAGTCTTCCTAGCATTGTTCGGGAAGAAGACACACTCTGTCATTTTAAATCTAGACTAAAAACACATGGCTTTACTATGGCATACACATACAAAAAAAAATTTATTAAATGATTGTTAGGCTGCATTAAAGGGTTAGTTCACCCAAAAATGAAAATTCTGTCATTAATGACTTACCCTCATGTCGTTCGACACCCGTAAGACCTCCGTTCATCTTCGGAACAGAAATGAAGATATTTTAGTTGAAATCTGATGGCTCTGAAAGGCCTCCATTGGCCCAATGGCACGGTTCACTCTCAAGACCCTTAAAAGGTACTAAAGACGTCATTACAAAGTCCATCTCACTACTGGTTCTAAAATAACTTTATGAATCAGCGACAATAGTTTTTGTGCGCAAAAAAACCCTAAATAACGACTAGCATAGTGATGACGATTTCAAAACACGGCATTATGAAGCTTCGAAGCGTTATGAATCAGTGAGCCGAATGATGATTCGGATCGCGTGTCAAACCGCCAAACTGCAGAAATTTGGCGATTCCAATCGCTGATTCGACTCGCTGATTCATAACGCTTCGAAGCTTCATGATGCCTTGTTTTGAAATCGTCATCACTATGTAAGTCGTTATTTAGGGTTTTTTTGCGCACAAAAACTATTGTCACCGATTCATAAAGTTATTTTAGAATCACTGTAGTGAGATGGACTTTGTAACAACGTCTTTAGTACCTTTTAAGGGTCTTAAGAGTGAACCGTGCCATTGGGCCAATGGAGGCCTTTCAGAGCCATCAGATTTCAACTAAAATATCTTCATTTCTGTTCCGAAGATGAACGGAGGTCTTACGGGTGTCGAACGACATGAGGGTAAGTAATTAATGACAGATTTTAAATTTTTGGGTGAACTAACCCTTTAACTAATTGACACAGTCTCTGCAGACACTTCAGGGGTGCGCTTGTTGTGTCTAAGCACAGGTCCGGCTGACTACAGTAAACCTTGGGAAAAACAGAGAGACTAACATTAGCGTAGATGCCATCAAACAACTGTGGTAAGTTGGATTAATCAACAAACACGGTAAGCCATGTCATCTCCTGTCATTGTCACCTGCACGTCCTGCTATATGTTCAGTATATCCTTCTCTGTCAGCGAACAGGGCTTCACATGTCATAAATGTAAGGAGATAGGCTGACAGAGAAAATTTCAGAATTAGAGACATGCATCCAGGCTTTATCTGAGAGTAGTGAGAATGTAACAGCTTTAGATACTGATTTGGATGCGAATAGCTTAGTGAACTCTGTACATTGTTCGGTTCCGGCTGAGCCTGTGCAGCAGGGCAACTGGGTGACTGTGAGATGGCATAGTCGCTGATCTAAAAACCACTCTTCCGTTCCGATTAGAACATCAAACAGGTTCTCCCCTCTCAGTGACGCACCCACTGAGTATCCTGTTGAAAATGCCGTAGTTATTGGCGCTTCTATTACACAGAATGTTAAAATAGAGACACCAGCCACCATAGTCACATGTTTACCGGGAGCCAGAGTGCCTGACATCAAAGCAAATTTAAAAGTGCTGGCTAAAGCTAATCGTAAATTCTCTAAGATTATTATTCACGTAGGTGAATGATGTTCGACTTCGCAAGTCGGAGATCACAAAAATTAACATTAAAGAGGTGCGTGAACTCGCAAGTACGATGTCTGCTGAAGTTTTTTGCTCCAGTCCGCTCTCTGTTCGCCGGAATGATGAGATACTTAGCAGACTATCATGACTCAATGGCTGGTTGTCTAAGTGGTGTTTACAGACAATTGGAAAAGCTTTTGGGGCAGACCTGACCTGTTGAAGAAGGATGGCATCCATCCTTCTTGGGGTGGTGCCGCTCTTCTCTCTAGTAATTTGGCACAGAGTCTTAGAGCTAAACCTTGACTCACTAGGGCCCAGGTCAGGAAGCAGACAAACTGGCTAAACCGACCGTCTGCTAGCTGTCTCACCTCACTGAAGTCAGATAAATCCCAACACATAGAACCTCTTTCACCTAGATATTATCACATTATCACTGTGTCTGTTCCCCGAATTAGCAAATACAAAAAACCATCAAAACCATTCAACAGTAAAAATGTAATTGATGTCCAACAAATAAACAACAGATATAATACAGATGAACAAATGATAAAGCTCGGGTTGCTGAATATTCGATCCCTCTCCCCAAAATTGCTTAATGTTAATGATATGATTACAGATAATAATCTAGATGTGCTGTGTTTGACTTAAAAAACCTGGCTAAAATCTGATGACTACATGACTTTAAATGTGCCCACTCCCCAAGATTATTGTTATAAACACGAGCCGCGTCTGAAAGGGAAAGGGGGAGGGGTTGCTGTAATTTATAATAATATCTTCAGTATTACTCAGAAGTCTAGGTTCAGATATAATTCCTTTGAAGTGTTGGTGCTTTAAGTAACGTTATGTTGTGTAATAGAATTGTATTTTGTTTAAATATTTGTAAATATGTAAATTTCTAAATATTTGTTATTTTGCTCCTTTTGAAATCTTCCCATTTGCTGCCATTTGTTATGACATCCGCTTCAAACATTACAATGCTCATGATAAAGTAAATTAATTTCACCAGATAATTACTCTTCAACAGCGACACCATAGAAACATACAGAGATACCGCAAAAACACAAGTTCAAAGACAATATTCTAAAGATGACTGCGTTTTTTTCTCTGCCGCATAACGTCTATACATATGAATATAAATCTTATGCTGAAACTGCTTTTTTTTAAGAAATGAAAATAATTTTGAAAAATAAGAGGAAATGAGGTCTGTCAGAAAAAGTTTAATAAAAAGAACACATTTTCACCACAATCATCTACTATTATGTGCTATTGCATGCTTGTTTTTTTGAGTCTGTGGCCCTAAAAAAGTTTTCAGTATTGACAAATGTTCACTGTTTTTGATAAAACTCTAATAGCATCAAATAAAAATTGGTTTGTTGTTGAAAAATTTCTGCCCCTGTGTATAAATGTTATTTAGCCCATGACAGAATCTCACATATTAGATGTGGTTCAAACTCTTTCTTTGGTAATTATTTATAGCAAATCATTGATCAACACGCATTTAAATATGTATTTCACCAAGAATACAACACCACTGATATATGTTTTATTAATTGTATGTGAATTTCTATGCACATCTGTGACTTGAGCATGTGATCAGGACTTTTATTTTGTAGTGTACATGTGACGTCATAAGGCTGCGCCACACTCCTGCATCTGTTGTGATTCTGCTGAAGAAAGGTTTGTGTTTTAAGCTTTTAAAGTGTTTAAATCAATGCAAACTGTTCAGGCAATTTTATAGTTTTAAAAATAACCATTAAATGAACGTTTGATTATTTTACATGTTGTATTATCTTATGTTAATGAACGTTATTTTTGTGAGTTAAGCTCATATTAGTAACAGCGAATGTGCGTCTCATTCTATATATTGGGAATCAGTTCATCATAAACACGAATTTAGTCACTGGCGAGTTGAGATAAGAGAAACTGAACTTTTGAAACTCAAGAGTCAACTGAATCAAACGCTACACAGAATGATTCACTGAGTCGACTCACTCGAATCACCTCAAACACTGACGGCCAAAACACTGTAAATGCAACAAGAACAACAAATGTAATGACTTCTGCAAACCAACTGCTAATGTTTTCATAGAAGTGTAATCTATTAAATGCCTTATAAATGGAGCATAAAATGTCTAAATAGGAACCTACTGTCTAGTTTGTTCTTGTTATTAATTTGTAGTGCTAGTTTTGAGTGTTTTTAGTCTAATCAGGTGATTTAAGTCAATTAACTCTCTCTGACTGACTCTCTTACTCAGAGATTTAGTTTGCATTTATTTTTGTAATTATTCTTATCTTAAAGATGGCGTTTATTAAAGAAGAGAGTGAAGATGTGAAGATTGAAGAAACATTGAGAGTGAAACATGAAGAAACTGAGGAACAAACAAAGATGACGTTTATTAAAGAGGAGAGTGACAACGTGAAGATTGAAGAAGACCTGAAGATTGAAAATTTATTCAGTTTGAAACATGAAGAAACTGAGGAACAAACAGGTTGGTTTCATTCTCAAAGCTGAACTCAAATGTCCAGCTCTACAGAAATGAGGGATGTTTTTGAAGAGAGTAATTAAATTAAAGCGCTTTTATTTGACATGATGTGGGTCTCCTCATGTGGACAGACATGTAGAGATCAGACAAATACTAATGCTGCCTTCACGCCATGACCTAGACATTTTATTTGTCTGTTTAATCTTTTTAAATGGTCTACGCAGCTTGAATGTTGTCTTCATTCTCACATAACACAATTCGTTTAGAGCTTTTTGGATTCAACCCACTTTATATTTTACTGGTCGACAGTAATTTACAGCTCTCCTATGGCATGTTACAGTAATAATATAATTTAATTTCATCATCCGATTGCGTCAAAACATTTTAATTTATGAAATGTATACAGTGTGATTTGAGTCCACTACAAAAAAGAATATTTCCTAATATAGAATTAACCAAACACTTCAAAACCCAAACATTTGACTGTAAACCAACTTTTTTTAATGGACCCTTAAATATAGCACACAGGACATGTAGTCCTGTCACCATGCTCCGCTAATGTCCGATTTGTGACCTAATGACTCCTTTGAACGGATCCATTTTGATGACTGGTTAAAACAGCTGATCTGTCCAACACTGAACTCACAAATCATTTACTCAGAACACCTCTGATATGATTATATACAACAAAAAAACAACTATTTTAAATGAAGACAACTGTGTGTTGCGCTTCAGGATGCGACTGAAAGGGGCAGGTCAGATACCTGTGTCTCTTCTTTTATACACCTATCCTTCTCAACGTTTCTTTTTATTATTTCCATAACCTGAATAATCAAGGATAATCTAGGTATCTCTTTCTCTGCTTTCATATATTTAGTTTAAAGATGATTGTAATTCTGTGTGATTTTATACTTTGCAATAAACATTTGTTATGCTTATGCCTATCCGTTCCTAACAACCCAATGTGTCCAGGCTTCATAGGAAAATCAATTAAACTAGCTAAAAAAACTGAACTAAACAAACATAAATCTACTCACTTGTTTGTAAGGAATTGTGAATTGTGAATAGACTGTAAAGGAATAAACTAATTTCTGTATCCAACACGGCTGTCACGTCACGTGACAAAAGAACGAGACTCGAGAGATGAACTGTTTCTGCATTCAGCCTATGGTGACTTGAACGAACGGTTTGAACGAGAGGACTCGAGAGATGAACTAATCTTTTTGGTTTCCGGTGACTGTATAACCTTGCCTATGGGCTGGGACTTGATGAACGAATGACTCAAGACTGGTGAACTAATCAATTCTGTTTCCTGTACAGAACATATGGAATGTTGCGCATGCACAGTCAACACAAAATGAACGAATCGCTCTCTGAGACAACACGTTGTTCTCGAGTTCAAAATGAACGAATCGTTCATGAACGACCAGTGAAGGGAATAACGGCGTTATAGATAAACGGCGTTACTAACGGAATTATTTTTTTCAGTAACGAGTAATCAAACGAAGTGCCCGAAGTGCTCCGCCAGCAGGTCCTGGAACACGTTCACTCTCTCCCCAGTTCTGGGAATCCAGGAATCACGGCCACCATTCAACTCCTCCAGAACCGCTACTGGTGGCCAACCTTGGCCCAGGACACTACAAGATACATCCAACAGTGCCAGGTCTGCAACACCCAAAAGTCCTCCCGCCTATTACCCTCTGGTCTGCTCCACCCTCTCCCTGTACCACAACGCCCATAGTCCCACATTGCCATTGATTTCGTTACTGACTTGCCCATCTCCAATGGCCACACCACCATCCTCACGGTCGTGGACCGATTCTCCAAGGCCTGTCGCCTCATCCCGCTAGCAAAGAGACCCACCGCTCTACAAACAGCCGAGCACCTCTGCAACCTGGTGTTCAGGTTTTACGGCCTGCCTGAGGATATTGTCTCTGATAGAGGACCTCAATTCATCTCCCGAGTTTGGGCAGCCTTCTTCCAGATGCTTCAAGTCAACATAAGCCTCACGTCCGGCTATCACCCACAATCCAACGGGCAAGTCGACGCCTCAACCAGAAGATAATCAGGTTCCTCCGGTCCTACTGTCAACACCACCAAGAGGACTGGAGTCGATACTTGGTCTGGGCTGAGTATGCCCAAAACTCCATTCGGAAACACTCCACGGGCTTGACTCCTTTCCAGTGTATCCTGGGCTTCCAACCACCCCTGTTCCCATGGTCTGGAGAACCCACAAATGTACCTGCCGTGGACGCCTGGCTGCGGCGCAGTGAGGAGACGTGGAACCTGGCACACACACACCTCCAACGTGCCGTACGCCGCTTTAAAAGACAGGCTGACCGCCACCGCCAACCAGGTCCAGGATATCAACCCGGCCAATGGGTGTGGTTGTCCACCCGAGACCTCCGCCTTCAGATCCCCTGCAAAAAGCTCAGTCCCAGGTACGTGGGTCCATTCAAAATGTCACGCAGACTCCATGACCTCCCTCTGGCGCCCTCGGCCGAATACTGACTTTCCCTTACAAACTCCAATTCCCATGATACATTCCTGCTCCGATTCCACACTCACCTGTAATCACTGATCACACACGCACCTGCTCCTTGTTCTCAACCCTCATAAAAACCCCACTCACATTACAACCATTGTGAAGTCTTGAGTTACTGTTGTGATCATTTCTGAGCGTTATCTTTTTATTCTGCCTGCCCGTGTATCCGAACTGACCCGATCGCTGCCTGCCTCTGTACCCCTGCCTGGTTTTCTACTACGTGTATACCTGCTCTTCTCCATTGTCTTTGCCCGTGCCTGACCCTTGCCTGTCGACGATTCTCTCAAATAAACCCTGTTACAAAATGGACCTGACTGATTCTGATGATTCCCAACAGTCTACCTGATATCTCAGACATACACCATTAAAATGTTCTCAAAGCTAAGGGCAACAAATAGCAGAACAAGCTGTAACTGTGATGTGCAGCGCTCCTGCATGATTTTATTGATTTGCATAATTGAAATCTCACACTTTAATCATATGTATACCTACTAACTTAATAAAACAAAATGTGTTACTATGATGAATGATTAGCTCAAAATGTAGATCTGTATGTGTGATGTAGCTACTTTATCTGAATTAAATACAAACACATCTCTCGCTTTTGCTCGCGTTCCAGCAGTTACTCCTCTGTGAGCTGTATAAGTTGTCTGCGCTGCTTTAGGTTATTTAAGAAATGTAATTTCACAGAGAAAGATTTTTTTAAAGCAACCTACTTCATTGTAGTTTATGTTACGATGGCATCGCGCTTAACACTGAGAATTTGAATTTTTTTTTTTGTGTGTGTTTTTTTTTCCAGAATGGCTGTACAGCTGAATAAAATTATGCTGCATTATTTTCCTGTTTAACACTATAAAGCTGCTTTGAAACAATCTACATTGTTAAAAGCGCTATATAAATAAAGTTAGAAAGATAGAAAGAAAGCACAAACTTTAATAACTAAATCACGGACAAGACTAAACTAAAAGACTAAAATTAGAACAGATGGATGAAACTTATGGAAACACCTGGGAGAAACCATCATTGGTGAGCTCCTTTGTCTAAACAAAGGGGTTTACAGTTTTACTAAGTACACAGCGATTTGTATTTCGTATGTTACTCTACTTATGTACAATCACAGGAGAAAACAGTTAGACTACATTTTATTTGATGGAGTTAATTAGGGACCTGGACAATGAGTGGGGGAACCACTGGTCTAAAAGCTGCTAACTGTGTCTGTCGTGTTACGCCATTAAACTTGGGTTCACTTTTATTTGTCTCTGTTCACCTTAGGCATGATGCTGCTGAAAGAGGAGAGTCAAGAATTGAATGAAAAGGAAGAGAAAGATCTCTATCAGCATCATGTTTTCATAACTGAAGAAATATCTGTTAGTTGCTCACAGACTAAAAAGACATCCACACGAAAAAGAGCTCAAAAGACAGGAACTAGAACTTTCAACTGCCCTCAGTGTGAGAAGAGTTTCAATCAACATGGAGACCTTAAAGTCCATATAAGAGTTCACACTGGAGAGAAGCCTTACACCTGCCAACAGTGTGGGAAGAGTTTTTCTGATAAAGGAAACCTTAATGCCCACATGAGAGTTCACACTGGAGAGAAGCCGTTCACTTGTGACCAATGTGGAAAGAGTTTCAGATTTAAAGCAAACCTTAATTTCCACATGAGGAGTCACTAAAGAGAAAACTGTTTTGTCGTCAGTGTGGAAGGAGTTTCACAGACCAGAATCATCTTAAGAGGCGTGTAATAACTCACACCAGAGAGAAGCTTTTCATGTGCCATCATGTGGAAAGAGTTTCAGATTTAAAGGAAACCTTCAGACGCACATAGGAGGTCACACTGATGAGAAGCATTTTACATGTACTCAGTGTAAAAAAGTTTCACAAAACTCAGCAAAAAAGAAACGTCCTCTGACTTTCAACGGTTTTTACTTTCAGTAAACTTAATGTGTGTAAATATTTGTATGAACACTAAAAGAGTCAACACCATAAGGCATAAACTAAAAATGTTTCACAGTCATGTGACTAACAGAAATAGAATAATGTGTCCCTGAATGAAGGGAGGCTCAAAATCAAAAGTACCAGTCAGTATCTGGTGTGGCCACCAGCTGCTTGAAGTACTGCAGTGCATCTCCTCCTCATGGACTGGACCAGATTTGTCAGTTCTTGCTGTGAGATGTTACCCCACTCTTCCACCAAGGCACTTGCAAGTTCCTGGACATTTCTGGGGGGAATGGCCCTAGCCCTCACCCTGCAATCCAACAGGTCCCAGACATGCTCAATGGAATTGAGATCCGGGCTCTGCGCTGGCCATGGCAGAACACTGACATTGATGTGCAGAAACTCACGCACAGAACGAGCAGTATGGCTGGTGGCATTGTCCTGCTGGAGGATCATGTCCGGATGAGCATGCATAAAGGGTACCACATGAGGGAGGAGGATGTCTTCCCTGTACCGCAAGGCATTGAGATTGCCTGCAATTACAACAACAAGCTCAGTCCGATGGTGATGTGATATACCGCCCCAGACCATGACGGACTCCCCACCTCCAAATCGATCCCGCTCCAGGGTACAGGCCTCGGTGTAGCGCTCATTCCTTCGACGATAAACACAAATCCGTCCATCACCCCTGGTGAGACAAAACCATGACTCATCAGTAAAGAGCACTTTTTGCCACTCCTGTCTGGTCCAGCGAAGGTGGGTTTGTGCCCATAGGTGGCGTTGTTGCTGGTGATGTCTGGTAAGGACCTGCCTTACAACAGGCCTACAAGCCCTTAGTCCAGCCTCTCTCAGCCTATTGCGGACAGTCTGAGCACTAATGGAGGGATTTTGTGTTCCTGGTGTGACTCGGGCAGTTGTTCTGGCCATCCTGTACCTGTCAGGCAGGTGTGATATTCGGATGTACCGATCCTGTGCAGGTGTTGTTACACGTGGTCTTCCACTGCGAGGATGATCAGCTGTCCTTCCTGTCTCCCTGTAGCTCTGTCTGGGCATCTTTCTTTGGGTGTTTTTCACAGTCGTTAGACAAGTCTCTTTAGTGTCCTGCGTTTTTAGAACTGTGACCTTAAATGCCTACTCTCTGTAAGCTGTTAAGGTCTTAACGACCATTCCACAGGTGCATGTTAATTAATTGATTATGGTTAATTGAACATGCATTGAAAACATTGTTTAAACCCTTTACAATGAAGATCTGTAAAGTTATTTGGATTTTTACAACATTATTGTTGAAATAGACTGTCCTGAAAAGGGGACGTTTCTTTTTTTGCTGAGTTTACAACAGTGTTCATATGTGCCTATGGATACACTTTTTTTCAAACGGATTTTGAGCCTATTTCTTTAGCCATTCTTTTAGATATTGTATGTAAGCTTAAGCCGACAATCTCCCCAAGATATTGTTCCTACAACGCTATTTAAGAAAGTCATTGAGTCGATTGGTCCATTTGTATTAACAATAATTCATTAGAGTCTACTGTCCGGAACTGTTCCAAATTATTGTAAACATGTACATCCCTTGTTGAAGAAATCAAACCTAGATAAGAGTGTGCTGTGCAATTACAGATCTATTTAAATTTTAAGGCTTTACTTGTGACTGTGCCTATTTTGAATTTTTATGTGATTTTTTGATTATTTAGTCTTGTCCCTTGTACAGAACTGTGGTCAACTTTTGTTGTATTAATATATGCTTTTGATTCATTTGATTCAAGTGGTTTATTATATGTATTTACTGTAGAGACTCAATCACTTTTATGTGATGAACAAATTCGAATTTAGTCTCTTATTCACATACTGTATAAATATTTATTAGCGAACATAAACAGAAGCTTAACCATTTTTGATATCAACACACACGAATTAACCTCATTGTTTCTCGCTGAAGCTCAAATGTGCTGCGTAATACGAGAATGAACCTCATTGGTTCTTGTGGAAGCTCAAACCTGCTGCGTTACATGAGAATAAATGGTAAATGGACTGCATTTATATAACACTTTCAACAGATAAAGCACTTTACATATTGCCGCATATTCACTCATTCATACACTGACGGCGGTGTCAGCCATGCAAGGCGCCATCCAGCTCGTCGGGAGCAGCTGGGGTTAGGTGTCTTGCTCACGGACACCTCGACACTTGGCCAGTTGGAACCGGGGATTGAACCACCAACCTTCCGGTTTGTAGACAACCTACATGAACCACTGAGCCGCTGCCGCCGAATGAAGGAACAGAGCTAGTCTAGGGCTAAGTGAAGTGAACGCATTCAACTCTCCTAGGTGTGTCTATCCTAGATCCTAGACGCTAGAAACCGGATTCATTTAACCCCTAGGCGTACGCCACTTTCGACGCATAAGTTGTTATTTTTAAAAACAATCTTGGCGGCAAAATTCACGCACCTGCACGCAAACTCTGACCTATGCGTACAAACATTTTTGGAGACGGAGCAGTTTGGCGACACTGATGGGGAGTTGAGGGACTGACGGCAGATGAAGGAAATTAACTTGAGACGTTGCTCATACCATAAACATACTAATCACTTTCAATTCTCATTAAGCGTCCTAATCATAATGCATGTTCACAATACCAATTTAAATAAATAAATAGCAATAAATGATCAAATAAAAGTACAGCAATTGATTTTCCTTCATTTTAATTTTCTTATGATCTCACTGTGGGCGTATGGGTTTACCACTCATTGTCTGATTGGTATGACAAAGTGTAGAGGATTGAATGTGATCGCTGTAAACATATAAATATGATGGATGCGCTGGCATTGCTAGAGGACTATGCCAATTGCAGACTTAGGAGGCAAAGAGTGTTTAGAGACCATGAAAATTTCCTGGCCCACGATGATGACTGGCCGATTTAGGCTCCCTAGAGCCATGCTCTTGGATCTTTGTGCTGAATTGGGCCCAACATTACAAAAGCCAACTGCACGAAACCGCTCCATCCCGGTACCAATCAAAGTCCTTTCAGTTTTAGGATTTTTGGCAACCAGGAGTTACCAGCGGGGGTTAGCCAATAGGTAAGTTTAAAACTATTGTCACATGGTGACGAGAAGAGTAACTAGTTTGCCCAATGTTGTTTCCTGGTGGGAGCGATTTCAATGTAACACCAGGCTGGTTCCGGGTCCTCCCGTGTAAACAGTGCGTCCGGGCTTAGTAAATGGGGAAATGAGCATTAGCTGTGTGACGAGCGGAGACTGAGCCGCGCGAGGGACATGCGATCGCGAGGGGGATTATAAAAGGATATGTTTGTGTGGATAGAGGCGGTCACACAGAGCGGGGAGAGACTGCATACCATAAAGAAGGAGCTTAAAATCAGCGGTTTGGCAGACCTGGATTCATAAAGGGAGGTAATACGAACAGAGGAAGAGAGGCCGTGCATCTATGTTACTTCATCAGGCAGTTAAGTGTCCTTTATAAGCTTTCAGCCAATCAGAATCAAATATTCAAACAGACCATGGCATAAATTACATTAGTTATTGTTAAACTAAAATGTTATGTTATGGTTTTGTTTGCACTAATAAATGCTGCTGCCTACCAGCTGCAATATCCAATAAAAATGTGTTCCATGTATTTTTTTTCTATATTGTCATAAATATCGTTATCGCAAATATTCTTGAAATATCGTGATATAATTTTGAGGCTATATCGCCCACCCCTAGTCCAGTATAAATGTTCATTTCAGTTCTCTTCAACGGCAGCTGTCAACAGTTGCTAAATATTACAAATAATGTAATGAAATACATTTACTCTGTATTTGAGTATAACTGTGAAGTACCTTTTATTCAACTTCATCTCAGAGGCAAATATTGTGGTTATATGAAAAACTGACTTTTTACACATGGATATTAGATTTTGATATTAGTTATTGTTTAAAAAAATAATATAAAATAAAATACACTAGAAATATGTCTTATAGATTAGGGATAGGCACCCTTGGTCTTGGAGGGCCACTGTCCTGCGGAGTTCAGCTCATAGAACAGTTATTGCATGTTAAATTATTTTATGGTTTGATTTGAGGATGTGAGTTAATTTAATTTATTCTTCCCTCTTTCTGAAAACAGCTTAGCGACATGGCAGCCGTCGAATAAGTCAGCACTGCAAACTGTTGGTAGACAGTAGAAAATGCACTGATCCCAGAAGATGTCCCGCTGACAGAGGCTTCACCAGAGTCTCCCAGCCCAGTTCAATAAAAGACTACATACAATTTTTTTCTTCCATCTGTATTTTGTACTGTTAATTTTAAAATGTATTTCGTTTTTCTAGTCTTAAACGTAACTTATGTAAATAGTTGTAAAAAGTACTGTAAATAAAAATGTATAGAACAATTTATTGTTTCATTTACAAATTAATTGACATGACAAAAATAAATGTACAGATTAATTTATTTCATTTACAAATTATAACTTGCATAACAAAAATAATGTGTAGAACGATAATACTGATATATGTTTTTTGCTCCGGTCCGCTCCCTGTTAAAAGGAGTGATGTCTCATAGGGTTCATAGATAATTGAAAAAGCTTTTGGGGCAGACCTGACCTGTTGAAGAAGGATGGCATCCATCCTTCTTGGGGTGGTGCCGCTCTTCTCTCTAGTAATTTGGCACATAGTCTTAGAACTAAACCTTGACTCACTAGGGCCCAGGTCAGGAAGCAGACAAACTGGCTAAACCGACCGTCTGCTAGCAGTCTCACGTCACTGAAGTCAGATAAATCCCAACACATAGAACCTCTTTCACCTAGATATTATCACATTATCACTGTGTCTGTACCCCAAATTAGTAAATACAAAAACCATCAAAACAAATGAACAAATAATAAAGCTCGGGCTGCTGAATATCCGATCCCTTTCCCCAAAAGCGCTTATTGTTAATGATACGATTACAGATAATAATCTAGATGTGCTGTGTTTCACAGAAACCTGGCTGAAACCTGACGACTTCATTACTTTAAATGAGTCCACCCCGCAAGATTATTGTTATAAACACGAGCCGCATCTGAAAGGTAAAGGGGGAGGGGTTGCTGTAATTTATAATAATATCTTCAGTATTACTCAGAAGTCTAGTTTCAGAAATAATTCCTTTGAAGTTTTGGTGCTTTATGTAACGTTATGTTGTGTAATTGAATTGTATTTTGTTTATGAATGAAACGCTCCTTTTAAAATCTTCTAATTTGCTGTCATTGGTTATGACCAGTGTTGGGGGTAACGAGTTACAAAATAACGGATTACAGTAACGATATTACTTTTTTGGGTAACGAAGTAAAGTAACGCATTACACTAAAAATATTGGTAACTACACTACTTTACTAGACTATAGGAACGCGCTTTCCTGCGTTACTCAAGCTGTGTTTGCCTGTGTGTAAAGATCCGATATGTTTAAGTGCTGCGTGCACCGTTGCCATAGAGCAGTGTTTCCCAACCGAGGTGCCGTCTGACAAGAGCAGGGGTGCCGTGTAAAAGTCCTTCAAATTCTCTCTTTGTAAACTTTGTTCAATGCATATAGTGCTGCCGTATGTTCGAATACTAGTCATTTTCGCCGTCATCACAAATGAGAAGTTGCGCGCGCTGTGAGAATATTTTGTCTATGTGCACTCATCCGAAAGCGCGCACACGTCTCACAATGCGCAAATATTGAGTTCTCTTTCAAGTTTTGCTCTTGAACGGACAAACTCACACAAAAACTATGTCAACATGCCCATCTTGATGAGTATCCTAGCAGACATAGTCTGTATATGCCTTAAAACGACGCATATCCGAGCATTAGGTCCAAGATTAGGTCTTAAAGGGGCAGTATTATTAGGTTTAAAAGGGGCAGTTTTATTAGGTCTTAAAGGGGCAGTAGCCTTTACTGCTGTCTGTTTAATGTCAAACAACAAAAGAAAAGGGCATCACTCACTGCTCTTGATTGAATAGATTTTGTAAATTTAATAGGATTAATGTTTAATTTAAACAGTCAAATATGCAATGTTATTTTACATTTGATTTCTGTACCTGAAAACTAATTTTAGACGTACCTGAAAAACCTGAAAAGCATTGTTTATTTTATTAGTGTCTTTGCTCAATAGTATTTATTTGTGCTGCTGCTTGTATTTAAATTATTTGTTCTTTTTATTTTCTTTATCTTTATTTGACAGTAGTCCTTTTTGTTTGTTTGGGGAAACTGCCATAGAACCATGATGTTTGTCCATATATCTACACGGTAAATTAAGAAATGGGAAAGTAAAGTAATAAGTAGTGTAGTTACTTTTCAAATACAGTAATTAGTAAAGTAATCTCATTACAATTTACAGATGTAACTAGTAACTAGTAACTAATTACTTTTTTTGAGTAACTACCCCAACACTGGTTATGACATCCACTTCAAACATTACAATGCTCATGATAAAGAAAATTAATTTCACCAGATAATTACTCTTCAACAGCGACACCATAGAAACATACAGAGATACCGCAAAAACACAAGTTCAAAGACAATATTCTAAAGATGACTGCGCTTTTTTCTCTGCCGCATAATGTCTATACATATGAATATAAATATTATGCTGAAACTGCATTTTATTAAGAAAGGAAGAAAATGTTGAAGAATAAGAGGAACTGAGGTCTGTCAGAAAAAGTTTCATAAAAAGAACACATTTTCCACCACATTCATCTACTATTATGTGCTATTGCCTGCTTGTTTTGTTTTTTTTGACTCTGTGGCCCTAAAAAAGTTTTCAGTATTGACAAATGTTCACTGTTTTTGATAAAACAGTAGCCACTTTCAAATCCAGACTCAAAACACATCTGTTCAGCTGTGCATTTACTGAATGAGCTATGCCACTGTACATCCGACTGATTGTACCTTATCTTATGCATTTACTGAATGAGCTCTGTGCTTTGTCCGAACTGCTTGCACTTTAATTATGTGTTTCAATTTAACCCTGTTTTATTTTTAGTTTTTAATTATACTTTTTATTTTTTATTATTAATTTTTTTGTTAAGGCTGTCTGGGTGGAAGAGGTTGAGAGACGGGGGAGCGATAAATCGAAATCCCTCCGGTGCGAGGACGATCCGTTTAGATCTGCTCTGACGGATAGATCTGTATAGCCTTGGTGGTAAGAGGAAGGACCGTGTAGATCCGCTCTGACGGTCGAACAAAGTAGAGATAGCCCTGGTGTTCCTGTCCAGGAAGATTTGTCTGTAAGGGTAATGTTTAAATGCACAGTTACCTGACAAATATTTTTTGAGTGCTCCCTCCGGTGTGAGGAAGACCCGTTTAGATCTGCTCTGACGGGTAAAACATCTAGAGAACGCCCTCAAGTTAGGCCAAGAAGATTTGTCTGTAAGGGTACTGTCTAAACGCACAGTTACCTGACAAATATTTTTAAAGTAAACCTGACTCTTCATTTTCTTCCACCACAGATAGGGGATTTCATCTTTATTTTTATTTCCTTTTAATTCCTATTATAACTGTTATACTATATATATATATATATTTTATTTTTTTTTATTTATTTTTTTTCACTTATGACTATTTTAACTTAATTTTTGAATTAAAAAAAGCACTTTGAATTGCCACTGTGTATGAAATGTCCTATACAAATAAACTTGCCTTGCCTTGCCTAAAACTCTAATAGCATCAAATAAAAATTGGTTTGTTGTTGTAAAAGTTCCGCCCCCGTGTATAAATGTTATTTAGCCATGAACAGAATTTCACATATTGGTAATTTTGGTAATTATTTTTGGCAAATCATTGAATAACACGTATTTAAACCAAGAATACAACACCACTGATATGTTTTATTAATTGTATGTGAAATTCTATGCACATCTGTGACTTGAGCATGTGATCAGGACTTTTATTTTGTAGTGTACATATGACGTCATAAGGCTGCGCCGCACTCGTGCATCTGTTGGGATTCTGCTGAAGAAAGGTTTGAGTTTTAAGCTTTTAAAGTGTTTAAATCAGTGCAAATTGTTCAGGCAATTTTATAGTTTTTACAAGAACTGTTAAATTAATGTTTGATCATTGAATGTATTTGCAGTACTTTATCTTACTTTAATTAACAATTGTTTTGAATATTTTTTGTGAGTTAAGATGCGTCTCATTTCTGTCTATATATCTTGAGTCAGTTTACCATAAACATGAATTCAGTCACTGGCGAGTAGAGATGAGAGAAACTGAGCTTTTGAAACTTATGATACAACTGAATCAATCGCTACACAGAATGATTAACTGAATCGACTCACTCGAATCACCTCAAACACTGACGGCCAAAATAATGTAAATTAGGGGTGTAACGATTCGTTTTAACAACGATTCGAATCACGATTTGAGGTTGTCGATACGATTCAAGGACGATATTGGTTAATTTAGAACGATATGATCCGAAACGATTCAGTGACTTGAAATCGGTTCAGTAACTTTTTAGCCAAAAATTGTGTGACTGAAATAAATATCTGGATACTGGTCAGTGCAGGTGAAGTTTCCTAGATTTCTTTTGTTTCTTGTAAGGGAATCAGGTATAAATTAATTATGGATATAAACAAACAAGTAAACAACAATTAATGGCAAATGCATTCAAATTTTATTTGAATAAAGTACAACCAACAATTTAGGTTGAATTAACAGGAAGTTAACCTTTTCTGCTCTCATTTTCAATATTCAATACATTTTCAATAAAAGCACAGTAAGTGCAACCAACATTTCAACAGTAGGTTAACTTGCTACTTCTGCTTTTGTTTTCCAACATAAAAATATTACAATATTAATATCAAAAATAAAGTGCAACTAACTTCTCTTCAGGTTTAATTAATAGTAGGTTTACCTGCTACTTTTGCTGTTGTGTTTCAACATTAAAATAATACAAATACAAATACAATATTAATATCAAAAATAAAGTGCAACCAACATTTCTTCAGGTTGAATAAACTGGCTGAACCTGGTACTACTCTCAGTTTAATAAACAAACAATATTTAACAAAAGATAAAATGTAACCAACTACTCTTCAATGACTCTACAGATTATTATTTTTTTTTCAAAAATATCAACTGATCAACATGATCTGAACACTTCTCTGTGTGTTCACTATGTCGCCAGCAGTACTAAAAACTCGCTCTGCTGGCACACTGGTGCCAGGAATGCACAGGTAACAAGCAAGGGTTGAAAGTACAGGTAGCTCTTTCTCCAGGTGGCTTGATCATTTCTCGCTCATTGGCTTCTCCTCTGCCATCCGCCATGCTATGTTTTGTTTTCTTAGCGCTGCTGCTGGTGCGTGGCGATGATGTCACAGATAGGCAGACTGAATCGAGTAACATTTAACGCCTTTATCATTAAAAGTGCTAAGAAAAAACATCCATATAAAGTCTGACGTGCTTAAATCCAATGCGTTATTTCCTATTATCGATACAATCGATTGATTACCTTTTAAAACGATGTTAGATCGATATATGTCGTCCGGAAGGCCAACTTGCCGAGCACAGATCGATGTAGTTAGATCATAGGAATATAAATCGATACATCGATGTAGTAGATGAATCGTTACACCCCTAATGTAAATGCAACGAGAACAGCAAACGTAATGACAACTTCTGCAAACCAACTGCTAATGTTTTCATAGAAGTGTAATCTATTAAATGCTATATAAATGTAGCATAAAGGGCCCTATTTTAACGATCTGAAACGCAAGTGTCAAAGCGCGAAGCGCAAGTAACTTTGTGGGCGGGTCTCGGCGCTGTTGCTATTTTCCCGGCGGGATAAATGGCTCTTGCGCCCGGCGCAAATCTAAAATGGGTTGGTCTGAAGTTGCTTCATTATTCATAGGTGTGGTTTGGGCGTAACGTGAATAAACCAATCAGAGCGTCATCCAACATTCCCTGTAAAAGCAGGTGCGCAAGTTCCATTATGGATTGCTATCATTATGGCGTATTTACCAGGCGCACGCCAGGAGCGGTTCACAGCCGAGGAGACTGATGTGCTTGTAAGAGCAGTGAAAGACAGAGAAGTTGTGTTGTATGGGGATGGGAGAAACCCACCCAAAATAGCGTCGGTTAAACAGGCGTGGGAGGAAATAGCCACAATTGTTTCATCAGCTGGCATCCCCAGGACGTCGCACCAGTGCCGCAAGCGCTACAATGACATCAGAAGACGGGGAAAGTCCAAGCTTGCCAGCATCAATCGGGCACGCCGTGTAACGGGAGGTGGATCTGCCTCTACTCAGGACCTGACGCCAGCAGAGGACATCGCTGCGTTCACCCTCACCGATTTTTTTTCCTGGTTCTTGACGGACAAACCAATTTGTTAGATGTCCTTATATAGATATATGTCTTGCCAGAAGTTGCCACTATTGGGCAAACAGGTCTCCTTAATTATTAGACTACAATTAGCCTGAATAATTTGTAAGCTAGATTTATGCCTATTTTTTCACATCTTCGTGGCACACCACAATGATTTCCGACATCTCATGTGTTAATATTTTTTAGTGTAACAATTTATGATTTGCAAAAATAACTGTTGCATCTGTGTAGATTACATGAGCAAAGTGTATGCGCGTTGTGCACGCTATACATTATGGTCAAGCATGCGCCCTTAAAATAGCATAATGAACAACGCGCAACGCGCCACTGACTTTAGACTAGGTTTTTTCTGGTCAGTGGCGCAATTGCTTAATGGAACAGCAAAATAGCACCAGGGATTGTTTGCGCCGGAACACGCCTCCTTTTTTGCGCTGAACCGCCCAGGGAGCGCAAGTTCATTCACTAGTTTAGCGACGTGCTTCTGTGGAGGGAAAAGCGCGCTTTGCGCGGGTGCAAAATAGGAATGACACATGCGTCAGTGTACAAAGTCAATTGCGCTGGGTGCAAGATAGGGCCCAAAATGTCTAAAAAGGAACCTACTGTCTTGTTTGTGTTTTTTTTATTAATTTGATAGTGCTAGTTTTGAGTGTTTTTAGTCTAATCAGGTGATTTAAGTCCATTAACTCTCTCTCTCTTTTTGTAATTATTCTCATCTTAAAGATGGCGTTTATTAAAGAGGAGAGTGAAGACCTGAAGATTGAAGAAGGCCTGAAGATTGAAAATGTATTCAGTTTGAAACATGAAGAAACTGAGGAACAAACAGGTTGGTTTCATTCTCAAAGCTGAACTCAGTCATTTGATCCTTATTCAAATGTCCATCTCTACAGAAATGAGTGATATTTTTGAAGAGAGTAATTTAATTAAAGTGCTTTTATTTGACATTAAGTGGGTTGCCTCATGTGGACAGACATGTAGAGATCAGACAAATACTAATGCTGCCTTCACGCCATGACCTAGACATTTTATTTGTCTGTTTAATCTTTTGAAATGGTCTATGCAGCTTGAATGATGTTGTCTTCATTCTCACATAACACAATTCGTTTAGAGCTTTTTGGATTCAACCCACTTTATATTTTACTGGTCGACAGTAATTTACAGCGCATGCGCGAGAATATTACGCAGATCAGGCATTCGAACACATGACCCTGAAGCGATTTGTTTACAAGCAGAGGAAGACGTGCGTATCTAAGCTGTTGAATTCAACATTGATCATGCTTTAGGTCTCGGCGTAGTGCTCAAAATGGGGCTAAAGTGTGCATTTCATGGATTCCCGAACGCCGGATCTGCGTAATATTCTCTCGAATGCGTCATGGAGGCATACACGGAAGACAAGAACAAGTTGGATAAAGGCGTTATTTAGATTTTTTTTTTTGCGCACAAAAACTATTGTCGTCGCTTCGTAAAATTATTGTAGAGCCACTGTGGTGAGATGGACTTTGTAACGACGTTTTTAGTGCCTTTTATGGATCTTGGGAGTGTGAATGTACTGAATGCCAATGGAGGCCTATCTGAGGCCTTTCTCAGCCATCAGCTTTCAACAAAAATATCTTCATTTGTGTTCCGAAGATGAACGGAGGTCTTACGGGTGTCGAACGACATGAGGGTGAGTAATTCATGACATCATTTTCATTTTTGGGTGAACTAACCCTTTAAGTTTTATTTGCGGCAGTCCGCGCGTTATCGTTAGCTGATACGAGCAACTCGAAACTAGGGCTGGTCCGAATACCATTTTTTTGAGCTTCGAAGCTTCGGTAGTAATCAACAGCGAATATTGGAAGCTTTGGAGGGAAGGGGCTGAACATATTCTTCTCTCTAATAAAGGCAGGAATCTGCAGTGTGGCACGCCTCACGTGGGCAGGGCTAATCTGCTCTGAGAACGGACACTGACCTAGTGACACAAAACACACCAGTCTGTTACGAGACAAGCTCTTATATTTTCACAGGAGATTCATTTAGATTGATAATAACGGGTAATAGGCTTGTTGGGATAGTCGGTGTTACCGGTGTACAGGCATAACACTGGTTACATCACTTGCCCACTTGCTCCACCATCGTTTTGATATTTTATAGAAATAAAAAACATTTAGTTCAGTTAGAGAATTAAAAACTGAACGTGCAGCGTGAGCCGAACGAGAGTCATATTTCATTCATCACGAGAGTGAGGAGCTGAATGACAAGATGATCGTGGAAGATTTGGTTTCACAGCGAAATGTAAAAGCGCCTATTTAAGGGAATTTGTCATTATTTTGTACCGTTTCGTTTTTGAGTGTCTATAATTCTATTTTCCACAATGTCAAACCAACGCAGCTTAACCCAAAATGCAAGCTCAGGCATGCGCTTCTTCCATATAAGCTTGTGTAGTCGTGCGCTCTAGAGTCTAGACAGAGAATACTCCGTTGCAGGGAACACTTAGGCTAAGAAGAAGCAAATATATTTATTAAGTATAACTAGGTTGGATTCCTATTCAACTGTTGGCTAGGCTATAAGATAATTGTAAAGAAAAAAGGAGTATTGTATTTCGCCAGATTTGATAGTATAAACATATTCAAGCACGAATGAGAACCGTTTTGTTTGCTCGCGTTCCAGCGGTTACTCCTCTGTGTGCAAAAGGCCATGTTCAAGTTCAAATTAGTTCATTATAATAGTTGTACAGTGTTGCGTCTGCCGAGTAGGTGGAGCTTAATCGGAAATCTCATGCATTCTGTGTAGAACAACGTGAGGCAGATGAACAGCAATGAAGGAAAGGAAGAAATGCAGTGCGTGTTATCATTGAAAATAAACTAAGCCAAGTGGATGAAGGCCATTAAACTATAGATTGATCATAGAGCACTCAGATGTTGATCAGATTGGCATTTTCAGATGTGATGTTCGGTCAATGTTGTGTGAACGCTCCGGTGGTCGGTGGAATCGTATGGTGAATGAATACCATTAAGTGCGTCATTGCAGACTGTAAGTGTTCCATTTCATCATTCAGTTTAATAATCATTATATGATATGCTGTTAGATGGATCAATAAGACATTTCTTGAGTTGTAAATGAACACATTAGGCTACATTAGGCATTTAACATATGTTTGCGATGTCTCGCATGTTCACGTGAAGTGATAATTACGCAGCACTATGTTGTATGGATTGTATCACGAAACAAATTGAGATTCTATTTGTTTCATTGTAGAACCACTTTTATGTTTATCCAGTTGACCATGCTCTGCACATATCACACACCCATCACGTGCATTCGCTGTTAATATCTCATCGCATTAAGCCTATCAGGACCAGAGAAGGATACATACAGACGTGTGACCGCCTGTTTGCGTTGTGATGACATCGGCTATGTGGATCAAAGTTTGAGGATATCAGCACCCTCCTTCCATTAGGTGGACTTTCTCTGGAGCACTTTGGACTTTCTAAGACTGAGTACACTTATTTCCACCCCATCACTGCCTGATATCAATATATCATTGTATCTTTTGAATCAAAACACCCTGTTATATTGTTTGGTTATTTCCGTAGGCCTACGGTATTGTATTTGTTTGTATTTGTTGACATTGTGAGCAAATGATTTATTCTTGCATTTAACCAATCAATACATTGAGTTAATCTGATCTATTTCTCTGGCGTCTTTACTCCTCTCCTAGTCACTGGACATCAATTGAGTAAATAATTCTCTATGGTGATTTAGCACCGTAATAGTAATCAGTGCATTCTACAGTCTTCATTACACTCTGTGTGCTGTATAAGTTGTCTTTGCTAGTTTAGGTTATTTAAGAAATGTAATTTCACAGAGAAAGATTTTTTAAAGCAACCTACCTCAGTGTAGTTTATGGTACGATAGCATCGCGCTTAACACTGAGAATTTGAATAATTTGTAGCAAATTAGCTCAGAGGGGAAATATTAATAATTATTCATAACTCATTATGATTATTTATTAATATTTGAATCAGTTAATGAGATTAACTTGATGTAGCTACATTAACGTTACAATCAATCAGTCAGTTCATCCTGTGAACGCTGGTTACCGACGTAACCGTGGTTCTATGAATGGTGGAAGACCGCCAGAGACGGTCAAACATGGTGGAAAAGGTAGCGTCTCGCGCGTCACATCGAGAATCTCGTATTTAACTCGTATCGTATTTAACTCGTATCTATTTAACTTGTTCCAGACCGCCAGAGACGGTCAAACATGGTGGAAGATGAATGTAACCAAGTCACGAGGAAATGAAGCTCAAGCGTTCCCTGGCAATACAGCAGAACTAAAAGGTAGTGGGAGCCACATTAAGTCTATAAAACCTTGTGAACGTGCAAGGTGATGCCCATGTAGCCGCTGCACATATTTCTGAAAGAGGCACACCACGTAGTGCTGCCCAAGAAGTGGCCACTGCCCGAGTCAAATGACACTTAACAGATGTAGGCAACTCATGGCCTGCCGAACGGTATGCCTCACTAACAGTGTCCGCCACCCAGTGAGCAAGCCTTTGCTTCAACAAAGATGCACCTTTCCTTCCGGGCCCAAAGCAGACAAAAAGCTGGTCTTTAGTACGCCATGAGGCGGTCTTTGACACATACTGCCTCAACACACGGACTGGACATAGGGCCGCCTTGTCCTTCTGAATAAACGCCGCCAGACGAATAGGTTGATTTGCGAATTGAGGCGACAACACCTTGGGCTGAAATGCTGGATTCGGCCAAAGCGTAACCTGATTGCCCTCTGGACCCCACCTGAGACACTGCGGACTCACTGACAGAGAATGCAACTCACTTACCCTTCTGGCTGATGTTATGGCCAACAAAAACGCTGTCTTCATAGAAAGGCTTCTAATATCTGCCTGTTCCATAGGTTCATAGGGTGCTGAACACAAACTGTCCAACACCACATGTAATTCCCACTGGGCACACACCGCCCATACTGGTGACTTAAGACGCTCAGCTCCCTTAAGAAAAGCCACCACTAGCCTATTTGCGCCAATTGACCCTTGTTCCATAGGATCCCGGTAAGCTGACAGGGCAGCCACAAACACTTTAAGCGTGGCTGAAGCATGTCCAGCATCCAACAAGTACTGCAGGAAGTCCAACACCACATTGATAGGACAATCAACTGGGTTGAAAGCATGATCTGTGCACCAAGAGACAAACATCTTCCACTTACTGGCGTAAGTGCGACGTGTTTAAAGCGCTCTAGCACTCATAACCGTATTCTTTACTCCCGCTGAACACTGAGAGAGCACCTTCTCAACCCCAGGGGCCATACGCACAGCTTCAGCCTGTCCGGAAGGGGATGTCACAGTGCCCCCTCCATCTGTGACAGCAGATCCTTCCGCGGTGGCAGGGGTTGAGGCGGCCCAGTTAGAGATGATAGGAGGCTGAACCAAGGCATTGCTGGCCAACAAGGAGCCACTAGAATGAGTCTGTGATGCCTCTCCTGCACCGTCTCAGGACGGACCAAAGGAGCGGAATTGGGGGAAAAGCATAGAGGAGAACATCCGGCCATTCGTGGGCAAGGGCATCCTGGCCCAATGAACCTTCCTCCTCCTGCGCTGAAAACCATAGTGGGCAATGTCTCGTTGTTCTGCTGGCAAAAAGGTCTATGGCTGCCATCCCGTAACTCCTCCAAATTGACAGAACAACATCCTTGTACAGACGCCATTCCCCCGGCCTTGGTTCTGCACGGGAAAGTGAGTCCGCCACTCTGTTGTAGCAACCCAGAATGTGAGTTGCTCTGACTGAAAGAAAGTGCTTGTCTGCCCACAACAGAAGCCTTCTTGCCAACCGGAGACATGATAGGGACCTGGTGCCCCCTTGGTGATTGATTAAAAATATCACTGTGGTATTGTCCGTCTTCACCAGAATGTGTCTCCCTGATAGTTCCAGCTTGAAATTCGGCCCACAGTTCCAGAAGATTGATATGAAGTGTCTTCAACTGTGGGTCCCACTTGCCCTGTATACCTCTGTGCTGCCAAAGTCCTCCCCACCCGCTGAGGGAGGCATCTGTGGTTACCACCTCCCTGCGTGCTGGAGGTGGCCCCATCGGCACTACCCTCTGAAGAAATTTGTCCCCCCTCCAAAGTCTCAGAGAGGCAGCACAACTGGTAGTGACTTGAACCAGTGTGCATCGATTGTGAACCGGTGACAACCGTTTGGCTATTAGCCAGCGTTGGAACGGATGAAGATGCAACAGGCCCAGCTGAATGACAGATGCCGCCACTGTGAGAAGGCCTGCTAGTCTTAGAAAGCTGATAAATGGCAGCTTGCGATGGACCTGGAACTTTGCTAAAGTTGTCCGCTACACCTGCCTTCTGCCTTCCGTGAGGGTAGCTCTCATTACCCTGGAATCCAGTTGCATGCCCAGAAAGCACACTGACTGACTTGGAGTTAAGTAGCTTTTCTGAAAATTCACTTTCAGACCGAAAGCAGCGACATGAGACAATAGACGGTGCGTGTTGTCGACAGCTTGCTGAGGTGATCTGCCGCACAACAACCAATCGTCCAGATACGTAAGGATCAGAATGCCCTCTCGTTGAAATGGTTCCAGTGCCACCTGAATGACGCGTGTGAATACCCGGGGAGACCGAGAGAGGCCGAATGGGAGAACCTTGAACTGATACGTCCTGCTCTGAAAAGTGAACTGAAGAAACCTTCTGTGGTGCGGGGCGATGGGCACATGAAAGTATGCATCCTTCAGGTCCACCAAGGTGAACCACATCCCGGGTTCTATTGCACGACAGACATCTACAATCCGTAACATGCGGAAAGGAAGATGCTTGAGACTCTTGTTTAAGCGCCTGAGGTCCAAGATGGGCCTGAAGCGCCCATCTTTCTTCCGGACAAGAAAATATTTTGAATAAAATCCCCCGGGATGGATGTGGGGGTCTACTAACTCTATTGTACCGGTGAGTAGATGTTGGGTGAATAGGTGGCCTGAACTGAGATCGAGGTGGTTCCCTTCTCGATGACAACCTAGGCCGATAATCCTGTTGTGGCGGCTTGTAGGATTGCCCATGTCTATGCTGCTGCGGAATGGAATGACGAACAGGAGCCCGTTGTGCAGCCAGTGCAGGATAACTCACACTGCGCCCAATATGCTGGGATCGAGATTCCGCAGCCCGTGCCCTGCGCTCAAGAGCCTCAGGCCGAAGACCTGACCAGGTACTAGAGGTAGGTGACGAAGGTTGTTGCGACATACCTCTGGAAGCTTGGACTGAGCTAGCCACACTTGCCGTCTAGCCTGTGTAACAAGCCCAAGAGCCTTCCCACTGGAGAAGGCAATTGACCCCAACGCCTGCAGAGAAGCGTCAAGCAGTTCCAAGCAGTATTATCTGGTGTTTCTGTAGACAAGGTCGAATGAAGCGCCAGTAAAAGATGAGTCATTGAATTCCCCACACGAGTCAATCCTGACAAAGCGTTATATACACGAACCAATAAATCATCAGTACGCCTGCATTCCGGGTTGGGGCAGCGTAACTGCGGCTTAAGGGCCTCATCCGGACATACCACCAAAGAAGAGATACATGGCTCCACAGGCGGCATGTTACCGAACCCTTTTTCCTGGGCTTCAGCCATTGATGCTAAAGTGCGTGCTACATGATCCGGTCTGGAAGTAGTGGCAGAACGAAATGATGAAAAAACAACCTCCGTAAAGTCTGGACAGCTAGGTATCAGAAAATCCTCTGGTCGAACAACCGGACGACGCAAGAGGTTCGAAGGCCCCAGTATCGGAGAAGGTAGGTCCAAATTCAACTTAGCAAGGGCCATCTTGACTGTGTCCTGCAATGAAAATGCCACTGAAGAGCCAGCACCTTGAATACTTGAGCTCTCATCACTATGAGAGTTTTGAGACTGAGCATGAGCAGAAGCCTCCTCCAAGGGTGTATAACGGTCCTCCCCATCAGCGACTAAAGAATCTGAGGCTGCCAAAGACAACGTATCCAAATCCTCCCCAGAACCTTCAGCTGCTGATTCAAACCTGGCCAATAAGGAATTGGGCACCGGTGCTCTCACTTCCTCAGTTGTGTACCGAGTAGTAGAAGTAAACGACCCTGCCAACAAAGCCTGAATGCCCTGTACAGCATTAGATAGCTCTGCAACCTGGTGCGATAGTGTTGCATCTGGGATCTGCTTCTTACTTGGAGGCCCCGCAGTTTTGCTAGCTGAGCGCTTACTACCAGTCTGAACTTTGGTTACCACTGATGTCAAAAAATCTTGAACGACAGGCTCAAATTTTGCCAACCTTTGTCGCCTAACCTCCAGAGGCATTAAATTACATTCTGGGCATCCCTAAGATGTTCGATGCCTAGACAAACAGGGCATTGAACATGGACATCCATAAGATCCATAGGACCTGAACATAGAGCACATGAGGCAGCCATCAGTCTATTCCTTTAAGAATAACCCTGGTCAACCAATGGGTTAATAATAGCAACGATAAATATAATACTCAACAAAAGCGCGTTGAGTGGTTGCCACAGCAACTGCACGTGAACACTAACGCCCTGGTTTACCAATAAGCGCAGCTGTAACACAATTGAGCGCAACAGGTATTCCCACGCAGTGAAAACAAGAACCCTGGTTAACCAATAAGTTCTCACAACACTCACCTCAACTCCAGTGGCCGGAACACCGCGTTTGTGAAGACCCTGGATAAACAATGGGTCTGAACCAGTCCTATCCAATCCAATAACTGCAAGTAATAATCAAACACAATCACGTATCTTGTACTCCTTGTTTCTCGAGACACCGCTACAGCGGGGAGCAAACGCCAACCCAAAAAGCTGTGCACACCCGAGTGAGATCTCTCCGCGAGAATGACAAAGAGACCGACCGTGACATAGTCGGAAGCTGATATAGCTTCTGACATGTCATCGGTTGAAGTCACGTGTGACTGAATAATACGAGATTCTCGATGTAACGCACGAGACACTACCTTTTCCACCATGTTTGACCGTCTCTGGCGGTCTGGAACAAGTGAAATAGAACACTCAGTAAAAATTATTAATTAATTCTAAGAAAATTATATTTTTCATGGCCACAAAAAAATTATTCTTCCTTTGTATTTACATAAGCGCTGAGAGCACATAACAAGATCGATCATTTAAGGGACAATTTATTTGCAGGCAGGGAGTCAGAACCAAGCATATATTGTGCACAAACTGTAATAACTAAATCAAGGACAAGACTAAACTAACATAAAACATACATACACATCACACATACATGGAGTAAATGTGGTTGAAAAACCGGGTTAGAACAGATGGATGAAACTTAAGGAAACCTGGGAGAAACCATCATTGGTGAGCTCCTTTGTCTGAACAAAGGGGTTTACAGTTTTACTAAGTACACAGCGATTTGTATTTCGTAAGTTACTCGTCTGATGTACAATCACAGGAGAAAACAGTTAGACTACATTTTATTTGATGGGGTTAATGAGGGACCTGGACAATGAGTGGGGGGAACCACTGGTTTAATACCACTAGGAGCCGCTTGAGGGTGCTAGTGTGTAATTGTTACAGGATATCAGCCGGGTAATCGATGAGCAAGTCAGTTCGTTTGGTAGAGGGAAACTGTATGGTTGAACTAACGCTACCTGCCTATTCGTTTGAAGTCCTAGTTTGAGAACTCTTAGAGTTTACGCTCAATCGTGAGTATATGACTGTGCTAATGTTTCGATATATTTTTTTAATGAATAACGATTAATGGTAGATATTTTGCTTTCTCTTTGTAGCAAAGTTCGGTATAGGGAAGGAAGGAAGGAAGGAAGAAGACCGGGTCGGCTTGACTGAGACTCGTGTTTGAGCAACTAGATTAGATACATGTATATTGATTAAAAAGCCGTAAAGGCACCAGTGGGTAATGGCATTACAAATGGAAATTATAATTTTTCAAGCCACAAAATGACTCTAATTTGCCTCTTTGAATAAGAATTCGCTAATTTAACCTTAATTATTATACTAATTGTAATATAAGTAATACAAATATTAGAAGAAAAATATTTTAAGTGGTCATTAATGAAACATAATTATTGCACAAATAGTATTTAGTACCAAAATATCTCAAAATATTCAATAAATATTATTGAACTAAAATATAGAACATTTATTCAATTGAAAAATAGTTAAGGTGTATGGTCACATTTGAGTGTGACCAATTAGTAAGGAATACCTGAGGGCTAAATACAACCCCAAATCAGAAAAAGTTGGGACAGTATGGAAAACGCAAATAAAAAAAAAGAAGTGATTTCTAAATTTACTTTGACTTGTATTTCATTGCAGACAATATGAACACAAAATATTTCATGTTTTGTCTGGTCAACTTCATGTCATTTGTAAATATGCATCCTTTCCTGTCATTCAGACCTGCAACACATTTCAAAAAAAGTTGGGACAGTAAAGCATTTACCACTTTGTAATGTTGCCATTCCTTTTCACAACACTTAAAAGACGTTTAGGGACTGAAGACACCAAGTGATGAAGTGTTTCAGGTGTAATTTTGTCCCATTCTTCCTGCAAACAAGTCTTAAGGTGGGAAACAGTACGAGGTCTTCGTTGTCGCATTTTGCGCTTCAAAATGCGCCACACATTCTCTATTGGAGACAGGTCGGGACTGCAGGCAGGCCAGTCAAGTACCCGTACCCTCTTCCTCCGCAGCCAGGACTTTGTAATGTGTGCAGAATGTGGTTTTGCATTGTCTTGTTGAAATATGCATGGACGTCCCTGGAAAAGATGTCTTCTTGAAGGCAGCATATTATGCTCCAAAATCTCTATGTACTTTTCAGCGTTAATGGTGCCTTCACAGAAGTGCAAGTCACCTTTGCCAAGGGCACTGACACAACCCCATACCATGACAGACCCTGGCTTTTGGACTTGTTGCTGGTAACAGTCTGGATGATCCTTTTCTTCTTTGGTCCGGAGCACACGGCGTCCATTCCTCCCAAAAAATACCTCAAATACTGATTCATCTGACCACAGTACACGTTTCCACTGTTTGATGGTCCATCCCAGATGCCTCCGAGCCCAGAGAAGTCGACGGCGCTTCTGGACACTGTTAACATAGGGCTTCCTTTTGGCACAGTACAGTTTTAGTTTTTGGCATTTGTGGATGTAACTACGTATTGTGGTACTTGACAAAGGTTTGCCAAAGTAGTCCTGAGCCCATGTGGTGATATCGCTTATAGATGAATGACGATTCTTGATGCAGTGCCACCTGAGGGATCGGAGATCACGGTTGTTCAGCTCAGGCTTGCGCCCTTGTCCTTTACACACTGAAATTCCTCCATATTCCTTGAATCTTTTAATTATGTTATGCACTGTTGAATGTGAAATATCCAAATCTCTTCCTATCTTTCTTTGAGGAACATTGTTTTTAAACATTTCAATAATTTTCTCACGTATTTGTTGGCAAACTGGCGATCCTCGGCCCATCTTTGCTCCTAAAGGATTAGACCTTTTTTGGATGCTGCTTTTGTACCAAATCATAATTACAATCACCTGTTGACATCACCTGTTTCAAATCACATCATTATTTAACCATTTTACCTCATTACTAGCCCTAAATTGCTCCTGTCCCAACTTTTTTTGAAATGTGTTGCAGGTCTGAATGACAGGAAAGGATGCATATTTACAAATGACATGAAGTTGACCAGACAAAACATGAAATATTTTGTGTTCATATTGTCTGCAATGAAATACAAGTCAAAGTAAATTTAGAAATCACTTCTTTTTTATTTGCGTTTTCCATACTGTCCCAACTTTTTCTGATTTGGGGTTGTACAATAAAAACACATTAACATTAATGTTAACAATGTTGCATCTCCATCACTCTCCATTATAAAACGATCCTGTATGGTTGACGTAATAATCAATGCACACTATGCTGTACTGTTTACCAAAACTTGCTCCAAACACCTGTAAAGTGGAGCTGTGGTGTATCAAGCCATTCAAATGTATTGACAGAGCGCTAGAAGTATTGAGAGCTCCGTGAAGCACGTGACCGTGTGCGCCCCCGGGAGATGAGAGAGCATGTCACAACTCCATTTTTCAACACTCTGGCTTTAACTGTAATGCCACATTAGCGCCACAACGCTATTTATTGTTTGAATTTCGCATTAAAACTTAAAAAAATGTAAAAGCTTAGACTTTGTTTAATATCAAAAGCAGGTTTGGCAATTTGGCGTGAGATTAAGTTGGGCAGCGTGAGAGCGTGAGACAGAGCCTGAAAGCGTGAGCATCACGCCAAATGCGTGAGAGTTGGCAACCCTGTTGCTTGGAAGTAGGAAACTGAGTATTACCACACGTAGCGTAGCGTAGCAAGGCTGCGACGCATGGCCTTCATCAGCACGCATTGACTTCACTTCCCTCTCACTGGATTATGGGATTATAACATTGCATCGCTTTCAAATAACCTTGTGGGTGCATCTCATCATCATTTCAGCTCACCTAAAGACAGGACTTAACAGGACGATAAGTTTCATTGTACTTTATTGACTAATTTGCACAAAGACAAAGACTGCTCTATTGGTATATTGTTTATTTGTTTTGTGGTAATTATATATACATCTATATCTATGCACTGGTGAGAATAAAAAAAAAAGGAAAAGCAAGAATATTTGGTTGATGAAGTGTTGATACTTTTCAGTACCATTCGAATTTCTTTTGAACCCCCTCAGTGTAACATGTTTTAAAGAAAAAGGGAGGTGTTGCAGAATGGTGCCCGAACAGGGACTCCTAAAGTTTTTTAAAGAATTTTGCCATTAAACTGGGGTTAACTTGTATTTGTCTCTGTTCACCTTAGGCCTGATGCCACTGAAAGAGGAGAGTCAAGAATCGAATGAAAAGGAAGAGAAAGATCTATATGAACAGCATCATGATTTCATAACTGAAGAAAAATATGTTAGTTGCTCACAGACTAAAAAGACATCCACACGAAAAAGAGCTCAGAAGACAGGAACTAGAACTTTCACCTGCCCTCAGTGTGAGAAGAGTTTCACTAATAAAGGAAACCTTAAAGATCACATGAGAGTTCACACTGGAGAGAAGCCTTACACCTGCCAACAGTGTGGAAAGAGTTTTTCTGATAAAGGAAACCTTCAAAGACACATGAGAGTTCACACTGGAGAGAAGCCTTACACCTGCCAACAGTGTGGAAATAGTTTTAATCAAAGTAACAGCCTTAAATCCCACATGAGAATTCACACTGGAGAGAAGCCTTTCACCTGCCAGCAATGTGGAAAGAGTTTCAATCAACATGGAGACCTTAAAGCCCACATGAGAATTCACACTGGAGAGAAGCCTTACACCTGCCAACAATGTGGAAAGAGTTTTAATCAAAGTAACAGCCTTAAATCCCACATGAGAATTCACACTGGAGAGAAGCCTTTCACCTGCCAGCAGTGTGGAAAGAGTTTTAATCAAAGTAACAGCCTTAAATCCCACATGAGAGTTCACACTGGAGAGAAGCCTTTCACCTGCCAGCAGTGTGGAAAGAGTTTTAATCAAAGTAACAGCCATAAATCCCACATGAGAATTCACACTGGAGAGAAGCCTTTCACCTGGCAGCAGTGTGGAAAGAGTTTCAATGAACATGGAGACCTTAAAGCCCACATGAGAATTCACACTGGAGAGAAGCCTCACACCTGCCAACAGTGTGGAAAGAGTTTTTCTGACAAAGGAAACCTTCAAAAACACATGAGAGTTCACACTGGAGAGAAGCCTCACACCTGCCAACAGTGTGGAAAGCGTTTTTCTGATAAAGGAAACCTTCAAAAACACATGAGAATTCACACTGGAGAGAAGCCTTACACCTGCCAACAGTGTGGAAAGAGTTTTAATCAAAGTAACAGCCTTAAATCCCACATGAGAATTCACACTGGAGAGAAGCCTTTCCCCTGCCAGCAGTGTGGAACGAGTTTCAATCAACATGGAGACCTTAAAGGCCACATGAGAATTCACACTGGAGAGAAGCCTTATACCTGCCAACAGTGTGGAAAGAGTTTTAATCAAAGTAACAACCTTAAATCCCACATGAGAATTCACACTGGAGAGAAGCCTTTCACCTGCCAGCAGTGTGGAAAGAGTTTTAATCAAAGTAACAACCTTAAAGCCCACATGAGAGTTCACACTGGAGAGAAGCCTTACACCTGCCAACAGTGTGGAAAGAGTTTTACTGATAAAGGAAACCTTCAAAAACACATGAGAGTTCACACTGGAGAGAAACCTTACACCTGCCAACACTGTGGAAAGAGTTTTACTGATAAAGGAAACCTTCAAAAACACATGAGAGTTCACACTGGAGAGAAACCTTACACCTGCCAACAGTGTGGAACGAGTTTCAATCAACATGGAGACCTTGAAGCCCACATGAGAGTTCACACCGGAGAGAAGCCTCACACCTGCTAGTAGTGTGGAAACAGTTTCACTCAGGAAGGAAACCTTAATGCCCACAAGAGAGTTCACACTGGGGACATGGCATTTACTTGTGACCAGTGTGGGAAGAGTTTCAGATTTAAAGCAAACCTTAACTTCCACATGGGAAGTCACTAAAGAGAGAACTGTTTTGTCGTCAATGTGGAAGGAGTTTCACAGACCGGAATCATCTTAAGAGATGCATAATAACTCATACCAGAGACAAGCCTTTCATGTGCCATCATGTGGAAAGATTTTCAGATTTAACCCTCTCGAGTCGGCCATCGCGCCAGTGTGATTGGCTTGCTTTTTTTCTTATCAGTGCCAAAGAGACGCAAATAATTCAGGCAAGTGTTATACATCATTATAATCTGTTAAGTTTCTATTTTTTTGTGTACAGTCACAATAAAAACAAATTGTTGTGCTTTTTGCAAAATAAGGGAAACAAACATGATTTGCGATCTTCAGCCTCTCTCTCAATGATGTCTAATCTAATTCTCTTCAGAAAACCTCTAGCTTAGTGAGAACTTGACACACAAACATGAGACAAATGTCTAAAGAAATGTTGAAATGTCAGGTTTTAATCATGTAAATCAAAACGAAAACAAATATTCTGTGTTTATGTAATCTGTGTGAAAAGTGGGAGATATCAGTCAACTCATTACTGTCTCATTACCCGCTAATGCGGCCACGCCCACCGACCGCGCGCTCATTCAGATTCAAATACAGGCGATCCATGCGTCGACGCCCACACACACATCAGCTCATGCAAACAACTAGTGAAGCTATGGGTCAGAAACATCGCTTTGATAAAAATCCTGGAATAATTCTCCTCATGGAAAGCTGATTGAGAGTTCATTGAAAGGTAGACTAAGTTTAAAAGGCTCAGTTAGCATCTGTGAATATTAAATGCAAAAAGACTGTTTAAATATAAATCCTTTTTGGAATTTTTTTTTCCAAAAATTATGCATAAACATTATTCTCTCAAAAATACAAGCATGTACATACATGTTGCTCACATATTATGGTAGCCCAGTTTGTGCTGAATACAGTGTAATTACACTTTTGCCATTAATATGTTTATAAGCAACTGAAAAATGCACAAATGTCAGAGCATGTCAAAACTTCTAAAGGGCCCCAAAACAGCTCAGACTCCTAGGGGTTAAAGGAAACCTTCAGACGCACATTAGAGGTCACACTGATGAGAAGCATTTTACATGTACTCAGTGTAAAAAAGTTTCACAAAAGTATATACAACAGTGTTCATATGTGCCTATGGATACACTTTTTTCAAACGGATTTTGAGCCTATTTCTTTACCCATTATTTTAGATATTGTATGTAAGCTTAAGCCGACAGTCTCCCCTCAAGATATTGTTCCTACAACGCTATTTAAGAAAGTCATTGAGTCGATTGGTCCATTTGTATCAACAATAATTATTTAGTCTACTGTCCGGAATTGTTCCAACTTATTGTAAACATGCTATAGTACATCCCTTGTTGAAGAAATCAAACCTAGATAAGAGCGTGCTGTGCAATTACAGATCTATTTCAATTTTAAGTTACTTGTGACTGCCTTGAATTTGAATGTGATTTTATGATTATTTAGTCTTGTCCCTTGTACAGAACTGTGGTCAACTTTTGTTGTATTAATATGTGCTTTATAAATAAATCGAACATAAAGAGATCAAAAAACAAATTAATTTGATTCAAGTGGTTTAGTATATATTTACTGAAGAGACTAAATCACTTTTATGTGTCTTATTCATATACTGTATAAACATTGATCAGCGAACATAAACAGAAGCTCAACCATTTTTGATATCAACACAAGAATGAACCTCATTTGGTTCTTGCTGAAGCTCAAATGTGCTGCGTAACACGAGAATGAACCTCATTAGTTCTCACTGAAGCTCAAATGTGCTGCGTAACATGAGAATGAACCTCATTGGTTCTCACTGAAGCTCAAATGTGCTGCGTAACACGAGAATGAACCTCATTGGTTCTCACTGAAGCTCAAATGTGCTGCGTAACACAAGAATGAACCTCGTTGGTTCTTGTGGAAGCTCAAACCCTGCTGCGTAACATGAGAATGAATGGTAAATGGACTGCATTTATACAACCCAAATCAGAAAAAGTTGGGACAGTATGGAAAACGCAAAAAAAAGAAGGGATTTTTAAATTTACTTTGACTTGTATTTCATTGCAGACAATATGAACACAAAATATTTCATGTTTTGTCTGGTCAACTTAATGTAATTTGTAAATATGCATCCTTTCCTGTCATTCAGACCTGCAACACATTTCAAAAAATGTTGGGACAGTAAAGCATTTACCACTTTGTAATGTTGCCATTCCTTTTCACAACACTTAAAAGACGTTTAGGGACTGAAGACACCAAGTGATGAAGTGTTTCAGGTGTAATTTTGTCCCATTCTTCCTGCAAACAAGTCTTAAGGTGGGCAACAGTACGGGCTCTTCGTTGTCGCATTTTGCGCTTCAAAATGCGCCACACATTCTCTATTGGAGACAGGTCAGGACTGCAGGCAGGCCAGTCAAGTACCCGTACCCTCTTCCTCCGCAGCCAGGACTTTGTAATGTGTGCAGAATGTGGTTTTGCATTGTCTTGTTGAAATATGCATGGACGTCCCTGGAAAAGATGTCTTCTTGAAGGCAGCATATTATGCTCCAAAATCTCTATGTACTTTTCACCATTTATGGTGCCTTCACAGAAGTGCAAGTTACCTTTGCCAAGGGCACTGACACAACCCTATACCATGACAGATCCTGGCTTTTGGACTTGTTGCTGGTAACAGTCTGGATGATTCTTTTCTTCTTTGGTCCGGAGCACACGGCGTCCATTCCTCCAAAAAAATACCTCAAATACTGATTCATCTGACCACAGTACACGTTTTCACTGTGTGATGGTCCATCCCAGATGCCTCCGAGCCCAGAGAAGTCGACGGTGCTTCTGGACACTGTTAACATAGGGCTTCCTTTTGGCACAGTACAGTTTTAACTGGCATTTGTGGATGTAACTACGTATTGTGGTACTTGACAAAGGTTTGCCAAAGTAGTCCTGAGCCCATGTGGTGATATCGCTTATAGATGAATGACGATTCTTGATGCAGTGCCGCCTGAGGGATCGGAGATCACGGTTGTTCAGCTTAGGCTTGCGCCCTTGTCCTTTACGCACTAAAATTCCTCCAGATTCCTTGAATCTTTTAATTATGTTATGCACTGTTGAATGTGAAATATCCAAATCTCCTCCTATCTTTCTTTGAGGAACATTGTTTTTAAACATTTCAATAATTTTCTCACGTATTTGTTGGCAAACTGGCGATCCTCTGCCCATCTTTGCTCCTAAAGGATTAGACCTTTCTTGGATGCTGCTTTTGTACCAAATCATAATTACAATCACCTGTTGACATCACCTGTTTCAAATCACATCATTATTTAACCATTTTACCTCATTACTAGCCCTAAATTGCTCCTGTCCCAACTTTTTTTGAAATGTGTTGCAGGTCTGAATGACAGGAAAGGATGCATATTTACAAATGACATGAAGTTGACCAGACAAAACATGAAATATTTTGTGCTCATATTATCTGCAATGAAATACAAGTCAAAGTAAATTTAGAAATCACGTCCTTTTTTTTTTTTTGCGTTTTCCATACTGTCCATACTGTATAATTTTTCTGATTTGGGGTTGTATATGCAACAGACCCATGGCCATCCAAAGCGCTTTAAATATTGCCTCACATTCACTCATTCATACACCGACGGCGGTGTCAGCCATGCAAGGCGCCATCCAGCTCGTCTGGAGCAGCTGGGGTTAGGTGTCTTGCTCATGGACACCTCGACACTTGGTCAGGTGGAACCGGGGATTTGAACCACCAAACTTCCAGTTTGTAGACAACCTACATGAACCACTGAGCCGCTGCCGCCGAATGAAGGAACAGAGCTAGTCTAGGACTAAGGGAAGTGTGCGCCCTCAACTCTCCTAGGTGTGTCTATCCTAGATCCTAGATGCTAGAAACCGGATTAATTTAACCCCAAGAGGACTCCGCTTAAAGAAGATTAAAGAAAATATTCCAATGCTTGTGGAACAACGAGCACACCAGGGATCTCATTTATACCTGTTGCGTAGGCACAAAGCAGGCCCTGAAAGAGTTGTACGCCACTTTCGATGCATAAGTTGTGATTTATAAAAACAAACTTGACGAGAAAATTTGCGCACCTGCATGCATACTCTGACCCATGCGTACAAACATTTTGGAGACGGAGCAGTTTGGCGACACTGATGGGGAGCTGAGGGACTGACGGCAGATGAATGAAATTAACTTGAGACGTTGCTCATACCATAAACATACTAATCACTTTCAATCCTCATTAAGCGTCCCAATCATAATGCATGTTCACAATACCAATTTAAATAAATAAATAGCAATAAATGATCAAATAAAAGTACATCAATTGATTTTCCTTCATTTTAATTTTCGAATAATCTCACGGTGAGCGTATGGGTTTACCACTCATTGTCTGATTGGTATGACAAAGTGTAAAGGATTGAATGGGATCGCTGTAAACATAAATACTACGGTGACACTTCTACATGTAGTATTGCATGATGGATGCGCTGGCATTGCTAGAGGACTATGCCCATGGCAGACTTAGGAGAGAAAATGTGTTTAGAGACCATGAAGATTTCCTGGGCCACGATGATGACTGGCTAATAAGCCGATTTAGGCTCCCTAGAGCCATGCTCTTGGATCTTTGTGGTGAATTGGGCACAACATTACAAAGGCCAACTGCACGAAACCGCTCCATCCCGGTACCAACCCAAGTCCTTTCAGTTTTAGGATTTTTGGCAACCAGGAGTTACCAGCGGGAGTTAGCCGATAGGTAAGTTTACAACTATCATGATGCGATTTGTTTCTGCACAAAGCTTCTTGGATTTCACAGCCATCCCTGAGCTGCTTAATGCCTGTTGTTTTGAAAGGGATTACTAAAATGTCAAAGCAATACATACAGTTTCCTTACATTGTTTTGGAACAGGCCAATATCAAAAGGCAATTTGCAGCAATGTCCGGATTCCCAAATGTAATTGCCGCAATTGACTGCACTCATATTGCTATAAGGGCTCCACATGAGAATGAGTTCATTTATGTGAATTGAAAACGTGCAAGTTATTTGTGAAGCCAACATGATTCTGATAAACGTTGTGGCACGATGGCCTGGTTTAACACATGACTTGTTTATTGTAGCGCACAGCAGTGTAGGGAATAGACTTGAGGCAGGTGCCGTGTGCGATGGGTGGCTTCTTGGTAAGTGAAAAACTACATATAATGGTATGTTTTCTGACATTCTAGCCTACTGTACAATTGATCTGTTATACTGTGCCAGGTGACAGTGGTTACGCCCTGAGATGTTGGCTCCTCACCCCATTTCCAAACCCTCAGAGTGCAGAGCAAATGCACTACAATGATGCCCACACTCATGCACGCTCAGTAGTTGAGAGAGCCATTGGTGTCCTCAAGTGTAGATGGCGTTGCCTTGATGTTTCAGGGGGTAGGCTTTAAATCAACCAAAAAAAGTCTGCCAGATCATCATGGCATGCGCCATCCTACATAACATGGCACAGAGGAATGGTGTCCCTTTCCCCCCTGACCTCCCTTACCAACAGTATGAGGAGCCTGACCCACACCCCACTCCCCAACATGAACGGGGTCATCAGGGAGGCTCCATGATTAATTAATACAGCGTTTGTGAAGGGACAACAATGCAAAGTTTCATTTTTTAACAAGATCTTTTAATGTTGATGCAATGTCACACAACACAGCCATTATTTGTTTCAGCTCATCTGCTATGACTGTAATTGCATTTATTGTGTCCCTCTGTGTCTGAAGAAACGCCTCAGTCAGCACCTGGCCACTTCCAACGGTGCCATGTGCTCTGGACACACTTGTGCTGGGGACCTCCGGACACTCCACAGCCGCTGCAGACTTAGCACTGGGAGTCTCCTCAACCTGCGCTCCCATACCCTCTGGAAGAACAATGCCACAATAAAAGATTGTGCTATTTTTTTTTGTTTAACTGTACTCATGCAATAAAATGTACCTGGTTCCCCTGTCTCCACCATGTCTGTGTCTCCCTCCCTGTCAGACAATGCCACACACACTGGTTTCTCCAATAATTGATGCCATCTGAGTTTCGGATCTTAACGCCGGCTTCACACCTCACGCGCAAGCGTTGGCAGGGCAGAAGCAGTGCGGACAGCCTCTCCTGGCAGAGCGTTCAGCGTTGTTGAAGCACCCATCTGTGGACTCGTTCCTCCAGCTCTGGCCATCTTGCTTTCAGTCCGCGATTAGCTTTCTTTGTTTTCTTCATTACAGTTAAAGTAACCTCTGCTTTTTGCCAGTCCCTCACAAGTTTCTCACTCACTCCAAACTTTCTTTCTGCTGCTTGATTACAGTCTTCGGCTGCATATTTTACTAAAGTTACCTGCAGTTTGTAATTTGCAGAATAGGATTTTCTTTTTGGGGGGCATTTGTCTTTAAGTTAATATTTCAGTTAAAAGGTTTTCAGTTTTCAGTTGTTTTCAGTTAATATTTCCAGAGGTAGGCTACAGGAGCAGCATAGAGCGCCCTCTCGCGGCTGTAGTCATAGCTAAATGTTTATTCTTGTCAGTCGGTATGAATAAATTTTGATATATAAGTCGCACCTGACTATAAGTCGCAGGACCAGCCAAACTATGAAAAAAAGTGACTTATAGTCCGGTATATAATATATAATACGGTATATATATATATTATTATTATTATTATTATTTATTTATTTATTTTCTGAAACGGACATGCCAGGACCCTAAACTGGACAGTACTGACACTGGTGCTGATTCATGTTTCTCTCCTTCTCCTTCATAGCAAACTCAACATGATGTATTTTGAAATTCCTCTTTTTCAAATTCACAGAAATTCTTTGAACAACCTTTGGCCATTGTTTGACCTTCAGTTCCACACAACGCTACTGTTTGTATACGCGTTTCCTCCAGACAGACCCGCCGTTTTGGGGAGCCTGAAACAGGTATTTTTTGAAACCGGGTCCCAGAGTGGATCAATCTGAAACCGACACCGTTGTGTTTTTATGTGTACAGCCAATCCGTGTATTTTGTGAAATTATGTCATCACACCACGTCTCCAAGTCTTCTTCTCTGTTTTCATTGCATCTCTGTGGCAGAATTACAGCGCCACATACTGGTCTGGCATGAATACTACATTTTGAGTCAGTATCAGTGGTTTTGTGTGTACGCAGATATTTCTTGCGACAAAGGGAAAAAAAGATTGGATAGGGAATCGTTTGGATCGTGGCCTTAGTCTGTGACCCCCTAGTCTAGAAGAATTTAACCTCAAATTAAGAGATGTCTCATGAAGCCATTTTTATTCTGGATTCATTTAAGTAGATATTTATATATAAAATATATAATATACAAGCTGTGCTCATCATCTTTTGTATTTTGTTCATGAATGAAACGCTCCTTTTAAAATCTTCTAATTTGCTGCCATTGGTTATGACCTCCGCTTCAAACATTACAATGCTCATGATAAAGTAAATCCATTTCACCAGATAATTACTCTTCAACAGCGACACCATAGAAACATACAGAGATACCGCAAAAACACAAGTGCCTAAAAGATGAGACAATTTGACGATTTTCTAAAGATGACTGAATGCGTTTTTCTCTGCCACATAACGTCTAGACATATGAATATAAATCTTGTGCTGAAACTGCATTTTTTTAAGAAAGGAAAAGAATGTTGAAGAATAAGAGCAACTGAGGTCTGTCAGATTTCTTCATTGAGAAAAAATATATAATATTTAGTTTTCCACAACATTCATCTACTAGTGCTATTGCATGCTTGTTTTTTTTAGTCTGTGGCCCTAAAAGAGTTTTCAGTATTGACAAATGTGCACTGCTTTTGATAAAACTCTAATAGCATCAAATAAAAATTGGTTTGTTGTTGAAAAAGTTCCGCCCCCCTGTATAAATGTTATTTAGCCATGAACAGAATCTCACATATTAGATGTGGTTCAAGCTCTTTCTTTGGTAATTATTTTTAGCAAATCATTGATCAACACGCATTTAAATATGTATTTCACCAAGAATCCAACACCGCTGATATATGTTTTATTAATTGTATGTGAATTTCTATGCACATCTGTGACTTGAGCATGTGATCAGGACTTTTATTTTGTAGTGTACATGACGTCATAAGGCTGCGCCACTTCCTGCATCTGTTGTGATTCTGCTGAAGAAAGGTTTGTGTTTTAAGCGTTTAAATAAATGCAAACTGTTCAGGCACTTTTATATAAAAGAACCGTTAAATGAATGTTTGATTATTTTACATGTTGCATTATCTTACATTAATGAACGTTATTTTTTTTTGAGTTAAGCTCATATTAGTAACAGAGAAGGTGCGTCTCATTCTCTCTCTCTCTCTCTCTCTCTCTCTCTCTCTCTCTCTCTCTCTCTCTCATTTCTGTCTATATATCGTGAATCAGTTTATCATAAACATAAATTCAGTCACTGGCGAGTAGAGATGAGAGAAACTGAACTTTTGAAACTCGAGTCAACTGAATCAATCGCAGCACAGAATGATTCACTGAGTCGACTCACCTCAAGCATTGATGAGAATAACAAACGTTTATAATGACAACTTCTGCAAACCAGCTGCTAATGTTTTCATTGAAGTGTAATCTATTAAATGCAATTTATAAATGAATGTTCTCTGGGGTCAAATAAATATTTTACAAATAATTTTAAAGCAGTGTGACCCTTCTTTCGAAAGCTATTGAACTGGATGGTGTGTCAAACACATAAAACATCGTGATGGTATATATGTGAGGCACAAATTCTTTATAAACCATCTTAAAGAAATATCTTCCACTAGTTTTTAAAGTGTTCACCAAAAATACTGTGATATTGTGAGAGTTTTATGTTAAACAGATGTGATACAACAGGAAAACATCATAGATAATTTAGCTATTCTTTTAAATGTTTTATTCAACACCTGGAGAACACTATTACTTAAAGGTCCCATGTAGTGTTGGCCATTTTGATCGATTGTGAAAAATGTAGTAGGCTGACAACCATTGGTTGTCAATATCATGTCGCTGCTTAGAATTGGCAAACATTAACTTAAATGCGTAAGTCCGAATGAGCGAATATAAAACCAACTTTACCTAAGTTGATTTAAGTCCATTAACTCTCTCTCTGACTGACTGACTCTCTTACTCAGAGATTTATTTTTGTGATTATTCTCATCTTAAAGATGGCGTTTATTAAAGAGGAGAGTGAAGACGTGAAGATTGAAGAAGACCTGAAGATTGAAAATGTATTCAGTTTGAAACATGAAGAAACTGAGGAACAAACAGGTTGGTTTCATTCTCAAAGCTGAACTCAGTCATTTGATCCTTATTCAAATGTCCATCTCTACAGAAATGAGTGATGTTTTTGAAGAGAGTAATTAAATTAAAGCGCTTTTATTTGACATTAAGTGGGTTGCCTCATGTGGACAGACATGTAGAGATCAGACCAATACTAATGCTGCCTTCACGCCATGACCTAGGCATTTTATTCGTCTGTTTAATCTTTTTAAACGGTCTACGCAACTCAATTCAATTTTAATGCTACTTTTATACCAAAATAATTATGGACCCAGGGAAAAAAAAACGTTTTATATAGTTTACAGCAGTGGTTCCCAACTTTTTTTACTCAAAGGCCCCCCTCCTCTCCGAATCAATACCACATTTGCCTGAATATTTTTGTCTTTGTTTAACATTTCTGACTTAAAGAAGCAGCTGTCTTAGCTTACATTTCTCTCACTTGACGTTGAGTCGCGCTGCTAAAATTTGCGTTCAGCCTCAGCAAATTCTGTGTGAACATAAAGCCCGCCTACTCTGATTTGATTGGTTTTCTCGAATATTTTGGCATTGACGAGCGATGACAGACCAATGAGGCTCAGATGAACGCAGACACCTCTGCTTCTGACGTGCGCTCTGCTCGGCGCCGCTGCGGATTGAAGAACACGCTGACTAAAGACTAAAGCCTCCCGCCAGTTTCATATGCTTTAAAGGTTAATCACATATTTTTTCCCCCTAAAAACGGTCTAGAACCGCCCCTGATCTAGCCGTTTATATATATAGGACTCAATTTAATTGTCCTCAATAAATGTTAAATTAATGGAAAACCTGGCTGGTTTCTTTTTCAAATAATACTTTATTTTAATATAATTTTCACAAAACGCATTCGACAATTTGTTAACTTATAATTTGTTGTACTTGTAAAACAAAGTTACAATACATTTGTGCCGATTTAGGTTTTAAAGCGAACAAATAATTTAACACATTTTATGCATTAAATAGGCCTATTCTTAAAGGGTTAGTTCACCCAAAAATGGAAATTCTGTCATTAATTACTTACCCTCATGTCGTTCGACACCCGTAAGACCTCCGTTCATCTTCGGAACAGAAATGAAGATATTTTAGTTGAAATCTGATGGCTCTGAAAGGCCTCCATTGGCACAAGGGCACGTTACACTATCAAGACCCTTAAAAGGTACTAAAGACGTCGTTACAAAGTCCATCTCACTACAGTGGTTCTAAAATAACTTTATGAATCGGCGACAATAGTTTTTGTGCGCAAAAAAACCCTAAATAACGACTTACATAGTGATGACGATTTCAAAACACGGCCTCATGAAGCTTCGAAGCGTTATGAATCAGCGAGTCGAATCAGCATTATTTTAGAACCACTGTAGTGAGATGGACTTTGTAACGACGTCTTTAGTACCTTTTAAGGGTCTTGATAGTGTAACGTGCCCTTGTGCCAATGGAGGCCTTTCAGAGCCGTCAGATTTCAACTAAAATATCTTAATTTCTTTTCCGAAGATGAACGGAGGTCTTACGGGTGTCGAACGACATGAGGGTAAGTGATTAATGACAGAATTTTCACTTTTGGGTGAACTAACCCTTTAATTTCCCCAATCCATCACATTTATTGTGTAACCTTTTCAACATTTAATGAAACAAGTTTTCATGAATTTTGCAATAATTGAAGCTTAGATTTCATAGCCTTTTCTTCGGTTCTAAATGATAGCACATTAACTGTGCAACACTTTTATCTTTAACTATTTAAAAGAACACATTTTATTTATTTTATGGCTATATAATGAAATTTATGCAACTTAGATATGCATGTTTATTTCCATATATCACAATAACTTTGTCTACACGAAGTTCAGGATACAGCAGGTGCACATCATTGGTTTTTGTTTAAAAAGATCAACATGTTAACATGTTCCGGGGTTAGTCTTGTGCGAAGTCTGTTGACCGTCAGGCCAGCTGTTGAGAACACGCGTTCTGATGGGACGGATGTTCCCGGTATGCATAAATACCCTTTTGCCAGCCGAGACAATCTGGGAAACCTGGTGGCATTTGCTTTCCACCATTCTAGTGGACTTGTGTCAAGCGACGGAGGCTGTTCTCTGAGAAAATTGTTCACCTCGCTTTCAGGGTCATTGATACACTGTTCATTGTAATTACTTCCGAGAAGCGTTCGAAGGGCTTTTTTCCCGTCATCACAATTAGCTTTGGCCTGCTGCGCATCTCGAGTAACCCCACTATTTGCATTTTCTGTATTGGTCCCGGTCAGAACCACCGCGGAGGCCATTTCGTACAGCTTTGCGTTGGCAGCCAGCCTCTCTGATGTCGATAGAAAGCCTAGATGCTTGTGCCTAGCATCCAGCATCATCGCTATCATGGATAGTTTGGATGGGAGTGTGGTATAGTGAACCTAAAGTTATAAATGTAAACGATTAGGTTGCGCATCCACAATGAAATTATTTTGTATACGTTTCTCAATACTTCTCTTACCTGCATTCGTTGCGCCAATGAGTCATGCACTTTTGCTTTGAACTCCAAAACCCGAGTGCTGTCCTCGTCGTTTCTTTTAAGATGTGACCGTAAGAGGCCGTAAGTAATAGGATAGATATTTGAGATGGACACATCACATTACAGTCTTCTACACCACGAGATCAAGAATTCTGGCATCCGCTAACTTTGTGACAGTGTGGTCAGACAGTACGGCCGTCACTGCCCACCTTTGTTCCACGAGCCGGGCAAACATGTCACTGACTGAATTCCACCGTGTCTTGTAGGACTGTATCAGGCGATGCGGTGGAATTTTCATCTGTGCCTGTTTGTCACAAAGTACTTTGGTAGCTACAGTACTATGATTGAAGTGCGAAGCGAGTCTTCCAGCAGATGCGATGATCCTGTTCAGGTAAACGTTGAAGACATCGTTTATGGCGAGTTGTAATGTGTGAGCAAAGTACGGCACGGAATCCCCGCTTACACGAGTTTGATCGTTCGCTGCCACTATGTTTTTTGCGTTGTCGTGAACGCATGCTATTATTCTCCATGCGATGTCCCATGAAGCTGCGGCCTCGTTTAACTTTTCTGCAAGTCTGTCAGAGGTGTGTTTATCAGACAAGCTCTCTGTAAGCAGGACCGCGCACCTCATTTGCCATTCAGGATCTACGTAATGACATGTTATTGTTATGTAGCTTTCCCTTGTTAGGGCGGTCCAGCAGTCAGTTGTGAGGGCGATCTTTTCAACTGAACTCAGCGCCATCTTTAGCTCTTCTTTTTTCTTTTCATAACGATCTTCTAACCGGCTGGTTATCGTGGCTCTTGATGGTATATTGTACTCCGGCTGAATGAAGTTGATTAACTTTCGAAATCCACCACCTTCGACGACGCTTACGGGCAACAAGTCATTTGAAATCATTTCACAGATTCGTTCGGGAATAGCTTCTGCCTTCTGAGCGCCAACTTTTCTCCCGGCTAAAACAGAAGTAATTGTAGTGTAGTGATTATTACTCAATTCACCGATGACGTCAGCGATTTTTAGATCACGTGTCACTTAAGGTGTGGTTATGAGTGTATCAGATGACCCCTCCCCCTTTTTGATACGGGGCACCAGCTAAGAATACTATCTTAACAATATAAGAACACTCTCAAAGGAGCTGTTCAATAGTAAATTAGAGGGAGTTGGTCAGCTGATTTATCTGAAGGATTTGTGAGTCTAGATAACTAGTAGAGTCTTTGATCATCAACACAATGAAGATACAGTGTAATAAAATGAATGAAGTTTATTAACAATAGATATGCAAGAGTAAATACTTGATGATTAATGATTTGATACAATGATTAATAATGCTAGTAATTAATATACACTTCTAAAGGATAGTAAACTAATAACCAAAAATAAAAGTAATGAATGAAACAATAAACTGATAAATGATGTGAACACAGAATGGATAAATGCAATGCTGTTGAACAGAATGTAGCAATGGAAGAGACTTGTATAGGAATGCTTCTTTATGGCAACCACCTAATGGTTCTAGCAAATGGTGATAAATAAATGCTTATTTATCGTTAAACAAATAATAAACCTATTATTTGTAACAAGCTGACCTCCGGTAACTGTTATCTAAGCAGGTTAGAAAACATATGCTGCATGTATAAACTAATGCCAAGGTCTCTAGACAGAGGTTTGGTAAGTTTATATTTACGTTCCACACAGTTGGGTGATCGGTGCAGCAGTAGAGACATCTTCCACTGGTTATGCGGGTAGCGTGCAGTGGGAAGGCGCAGAGCTGCGATCCAGTAGTCGTTGCCACGCTGGGCTGAAGGATGCAGAACTTTGGTTGCGCCGAGAGGGTCCTTAGGAAATGGACCAGGCAGCTGGGTCAGTCGAATCTTCACAGGGTCCGTTGCAGGCTGGCTGCGTCACTGAGGAGCCGTGTGGGACAGGCAATGTCTGCCGATGCAGAGGTCCTTGGTGGACTGGGCTGTGTCGCTGGAGGAGTCGTAAGGGTCAGATAAGATCTTTCAGTGAGAGAGCCCTTCTTGCAGCTAGAGTGCAGCCAAAAGCAATATAAAAGGTTTTGCTCGCAAAAGCTTAACCTCAACAGTCTTGTAGTCTCTTTCCTCGTCAGGTCAGAAACTCAGGACGTGATGTGTCTGTTAGTGTCTCCTTCCCCGTCGGGTTAGAAACGCAGAACAAGGGTGTGTCTATCCGGGGGACATATTTATCCCTTTCCGATGAGGAGGAGATTGAAATCCGGCGCCTTTCCGATCCTGGAGTGTGATTGGCCACTGATGTCCGAAGTAGCCCCGATGTTTCCCACAATATTTGTGTGGAACTCATTTGCATAGCATAAAGTGGCATGTCAAGACAATGTCTTTAATGTTTTACCCATGCATTATTTCTTTACCAAACTTCTTTTAAAATGTAAAAGGCATCATATGGAACAGATAGAGACCAAACATGATAAGAAACAGTTAAGTCATCATCCACACATTTGTTTGTCTGTTAATGGATCTGTCCCTTGGACTGTTGTGTTTACAGTCAATGGCCATTAACATAAACACTGCTTGGTGTGAAGATGAAGTGGATGAGTTGCAGTTTATATACATTTAAGGCCTCCAAACATGTGTATGAATGGATTTAGATAGATCTCTGTGGCCTCTCTTTTGCTGCTGCATCCAGGAGGTCCTGAAGGAATTTTTATGGCAGCTCTTGCCTAAACCTTAGGAATGAGTTTGGTGGTTAAAGTCAGCTTTTAGACCAATGAGAGTCCTCTCCTTGGTGGTGGTGGGTGCAGAAGGTCCCCCTTCCTGCCCAGTAAGAGGTGTCTGGCAGTTGTCTTGGCATCTTATCTGATGTTGCTGAACATTTGTTTATGTTCATTCACCAAGGGTCCAATCACAGTGTGGCACATCTTCCACCACACCGGTAGTTGGAGAGGGGCCTTGCCATAAACTGGTCTCTGGAATGCCATCCTGCCTGATGTTCACCACTGTGTCGATTGTTCAAATCCTCCTGTCCCGGAGACCGTTGGATGCACTTTCTTCAAGTGATATATCATGGTACTAGTTGTCGTATTATATTTTAAAACACAATCACAATGTTTGCAGTTAACATTATTACCATTTGAAATAAAATGGTCCCAAACAAAATTCTTGCATGCTCGCTTCATTTTCCCCCTTTCATCTGCTGCTGGGGAAGCGAACAGCGCGTGAAGCAGATCGGGAGAGCATGCATGTAAGTTTTTGAACATATTCTGTAGTTCTGTTGCACGGCTTAAAGTAGTAGCTACTTGCTAGAACAGTGTTGATTCTCGTACTAGTATTGTATTTTATTCTGTCTGTCAGTAATTTATCCTGTCATAGTAAATTGGATTTGAATAATACTTGACTTCGTTATTACTGAGCGAGCGTTTTGCACTTAAGTTGCCCTATCCAGGCAGAAATTGGTATCGATTTGAAGCTATTCACGGGCTATCATCTGCGCGTTTAAGTCTAATTATCAGAGCCTACTGAGCTCCCAGCTGAGCTCACTCAAGCAGTGAATAGTATCTATTTAACGAGTGTTACATTGCTGGCAGCCCGCGTTTTCAGCCTCCGCGTGTGAAGACCGATGCGGGTAAAGACATCTGTATTCGACTCTTCCTCTGCGCGACTCCTCCGATGCAAGGACTCCAGTAAGGCACCGAGTTATCTCTGTTTCTTGTCCTCTTTCATCTTCCTTTCCTCTCTCTCTAACCATGTGCTTCCAGTCCATTCCCGTTATCTCTCAACCACGTCCCACTGTTACATGTACACGGCACCGTAACACTGCTAATCTACGTCCTGTTCCCTCCTCCTCTAATGCCCCTCCCTCTCTTTCTTTTTCTGTGGGGCTATGGAATTGTCAGTCAGCTGTCAATAAAGCTGACTTCATTCCTGCCTTTGCCACTCAATCCGCTCTCAAAATCCTGGCCTTGACTGAGACATGGATTCGTCCAGAAGACTCAGCTACACCTGCTGCTCTTTCTAATAACTTCTCTTTCTCCCACACCCCTCGCCAGACTGGGAGGGGTGGAGGCACGGGTCTTCTCATTTCTAATAATTGGAAATACTCAATCCATACGTCTCTTTGCAATAACAACACATTTGAATATCATGCTATTACGCTTACAACTCCCACTAAAATCCATATTGTAGTCATTTACCGCCCCCCTGGTCCATTGACCACCTTTGTTGATGAGCTAGATGTGCTCATTTCCAGAGGATGGCTGCCCACTCAGTACTCGGCGTCTTCAACATTCACCTGGACAAATCTTATGCCTCAGATTTCCACTCCCTCCTAGCATCATTCGATCTCAAACGCCTCATCACTTCACATACCCACAAATCTGGTAACCACCTGGACCTCATTTACACACGCAGCTGCTCTACTGACAACATTTTGGTCAAACCTCTACACATTTCAGATCATTTCTTCATCACATTTAATCTTCAACTTACTACTCACGCACCACCAGTTACTTTCAGGCGAAACCTGCGCTCACACTGCAAAAAATACTTTTCTTACTTAGTATTTTTGTCTTGTTTTCAGTCCAAATATCAAAAAAATCTTACATTAAGAAGCATTTACTAGACAAGCAAAAGTTTTTGTCTTGTTTTGGGGGAAAATAACTTAAATTAAGGGAGTTTTTGCTTAAAATAAGCAAAATAATCTGCCAATGGGATAAGCAAAATAATCTTAATTCAAACAGAAAACAAGACAAAAACTTTTGCTTGTCTAGTAAATGCTTCTTAATGTAAGATTTTTTTGATATTTGGACTGAAAACAAGACAAAAATACTAAGTAAGAAAAGCTTTTTTTGCAGTGCACTTTCTCCTTTCTCACTTCTCATCTCGCCTCTGCTCTGTCATCCTCCCTTCCCTCACCCCCACAATTCTCCTCTATGTCAGTTAACACTGCAACTGACACTCTATGCTCCACTTTAACTTCCTGTCTAGACAGTATCTGCCCCTTTTTCTTTCAGGCCAGCACGAGCTACTCCCTCTAACCCTTGGTTATCTGAAGTTATTTGTGAACACCGGACGATACTCAGGGCAGCAGAGAGAAAATGGCATAAATCTAACCACCCATCTGATCTAGGTAAGTATCAGTCTCTGCTCTCATCCTTCTCAGATGAAATACATGCCGCTAAATCTTCTTATTTCCAAAACAAGATCAGCAGCACCTCAAACTCACGCACACTTTTCAGAACATTCAACTCTCTGCTCTGTCCTCCTCCACCACCTCCTTATCTCCAGACGACTTTGCACAATTCTTCACCAACAAAACAACATCCATCAGCAATCAGTTCTCACCCCCGTGCACTGTGGATTTTAGATCAGCCACATCCACAACCGAACATCCTCTCTCCTCATTTTCTACACTCACTGAGGCAGAAGTATCTAAACTTCTCCTCTCCAGCCATCCTACCACCTGTCCTCTCGATCCCATTCCCTCACATTTCCTTCAAGCCACCTCTCCTACAATCCTACCAGCACTCACACACATCATCAACACATCTCTCTGCACCAGCACTTTCCCTACCACATTCAAGCAGACTCGGGTAACTCCACTGCTTAAGAAACCCACATTAAACGCATCACTCATAGATAACTACAGACCTGTCTCTCTCGTTCCATTCATAGCAAAAACTCTTGAACGAGTTGTTTTCATCCAGGTTTCATCCTTCCTCTCAAAGAATAATCAGCTGGACGTTAACCAATCATGTTTCAAAAGGGGCCACTCCACAGAGACTGCATTACTGTCGGTCACTGAAGCCCTGCGGATAACTAAAGCTGAGTCCAAATCATCAGTCCTTGTCCTCCTTGATCTATCTGCTGCCTTTGACACGGTCAATCATCAGATTGAGACACAGGGACTCCGCTCCATTGGTTTGATTTTTATCTCACAGGTAGGTCTTTCAAGGTTGCCTGGAGAGGAGAGGAATCCAAAGCACATCAACTGACCACGGGTGTTCCTCAGGGCTCAGTGCTTGGACCTCTCCTCTTCTCTATTTACACTACTCCATTGGGTCCCATCATTCAGGCACATGGCTTCTCATATCACTGCTATGCTGATGACACTCAGCTCTACCTTTCATTCCAACCAGATGACCCCACAGTAGCTGCAAGAATCTCCAGCTGGAATCTCTGCATGGATGAGTAAACATCACCTACAGCTCAACCTGGCAAAGACTGAGTTCCTCATCTTCCCTGCCAGTCCCACTATACAAAATGACTTCACCATCCAGTTATGTACATCCTTGATTTCCCCTTCAAAGTCAGTCAGAAATCTTGGAGTTACATTTGATGACCAGTTGTCCTTCAGAGAACACATTTCTAAGACAGCTCGCTCATGCAGGTTTGCGCTCTACAACATCAGGAAGATCAGACCGTTCCTAACAGAGCACGCAACACAGGTTCTTGTCTAGGCCCTGGTTATTTCTCGACTCGACTACTGCAATGTGCTTTTGGCTGGACTCCCCTCTTATGCGATCCAAACACTTCGAATTATCCAGCATGCAGCAGCACGTCTTGTCTTCAACGAGCCCAAAAGGACCCACGTCACACCACTCTTCATCTCTCTGCACTGGCTACCACTCGCTGCTCGCATCAAGTTAAAGGCGCTGATGCTCGCCTACAGATCCACCACGTGCTCAGCTCCTGCATACTTTGACTCTATTCTAAGACTCCACACCCCCACCAGAAGCCTTCGTTCAGCTAAAGAGTGAAGGCTTGTGGTACCATCACAGAGAGGCAAAAAATTCCTTTCCAGATCGTTTTCATTCAACGTTCCCAGCTGGTGGAACGATCTTCCCACCGCCATCCGAAATGCTGATTCGTTGAAAACATTCAAAAGTCAACTAAAAACTCATCTCTTCCGTGAGCATTTAACCTTGTTAAAAAAAAAAAAAAAACTTTATTTTCCTCTTTCTTCCCTTTTCCCTCCCTATTCTAGCCGGTGCTACACTGAGAAATGTACACAGACCCAGTTTTTCAGGCACTTGTTGCACTTACTCGACCCTTCATAACCAGTTGCTTCGTGTACTTCCAAGTTGTAAGTCACTTTGGATAAAAGCGTCTGCTAAATGCATAAATGTAAATGTGTTTTGACGCGACTCGCGTCTCAAACTATGCACTTTAATAATGACCACTTAATCGATTATCGATAAGGTTTATCGATTAAAAGGATTATCGACAATTAATCAATCGCCGATTAATCGCTGACATCCCTAATATACACTCACCTAAAGGATTATTAGGAACACCTGTTCAATTTCTCATTAATGCAATTATCTAATCAACCAATCACATGGCAGTTGCTTGAATGTATTTAGGGGTGTGGTCCTGGTCAAGACAATCTCCTGAACTCCACACTGAATGTCAGACTAGAAAAGAAAGGTGATTAAGCAATTTTGAGCGCGGCATGGTTGTTGGTGCCAGATGGGCCGGTCTGAGTATTTCACAATCTGTTCAGTTACTGGGATTTTCACGCACAACCATTTCAAGGGTTTACAAAGAATGGTGTGAAAAGGGAAAAACATCCAGTATGCGGCAGTCCTGTGGGAGAAAATGCCTTGTTGATGCTAGAGGTTAGAGGAGAATGGGCCGACTGATTCAAGCTGATAGAAGAGCAACTTTGACTGAAATAACCACTCGTTACAACCGAGGTATGCAGCAAAGCATTTGTGGAGCCACAACACACACAACCTTGAGGCGGATGGGCTACAACAGCAGAAGACCCCACCGGGTACCACTTATCTCCACTTCAAATAGGAAAAAGAGGCTACAATTTGCACAAGCTCACCAGAATTGGACAGTTGAAGACTGGAAAAATGTTGCCTGGTCTGATGAGTCTCGATTTCTGTTGAGACATTCAGATGGTAGAGTCAGAATTTGGCGTAAACAGAATGAGAACATGGATCCATCATGCCTTGTTACCAATGTGCAGGCTGGTGGTGGTGTAATGGTGTGGGTAGGGCTGGGCGATTTTGCCTAAAAAAAAAATCTTCGATTTTTTTTAAAGAAAAATTCGAGTTTCGATTCGATTTTCGATTTTTTTTCCAATGCACTTAAAAAATGACTGCAGACATCAGCTATAGTGTCAAAAGTGCAACTTTATTGCTATGATTGTCTGTCAATCAACAATTTCAAGCTTTAACCCAGGTTTAAGCAAAAGTGCAACAACTTCACAGTAGCTTAAATTTTCTGTTCAAGAAATCAGATAATTACAAATTTTGTAACATATAACATTACAATAATAAAAAAAAACTCTTCTCAGTGCGAATATAAAAAATGAAACATGCCTGTGGCAGACATAAAGCCTGCTCAAAGAGTGAAAAAATGTAAACTTTTATCTAACAACAAAACACGTGCTTGTTAGATCTCTGAAACATTGTGCATGCTCATTCTAAACATTTTTTGCTAGAAAGATGAGCCTGTCCACAACCTCTGGCTTAAGGCAGGCCCGGTTGCAGGTAACTATTCCCCCACCCACACGAAATACCCTCTCTGAGGGGGCACTAGTGGCTGGAATAGAAATATATTTTTTAGCCAGTAAGCTTAGCCTTGGAAAGTTGGGCTGATGCAGCTTCCACCATTCAAGAAGGATCTGTGTCTGGCTCTATGTCTGGAATAAGGAAATACGTTGCAAGCTCAGTCTCAATTTTTGTTTTCTCAGATTGTGGGTGTGGCGTGGTGGATGGTACACTGTTTTTAAAGAAGGCACCCAGAGTAATTTTCTTTTTTGGTGGGGTGTTCTCTTGAACAGCTGAGGGACCAGCTTCCTCTGTGGTAGAGTTGCAGAGAGCAGAGATCTCAGACACCGCTCTTTTTTTGACAACTTCCAGTTTGCTAGCATCAATGTAGGTTGCACGGAACCTCGGGTCTAAAAGTGTGGCCATGTCCAAAAGTTCCTTTTTCTCCAAATCACAGTATTTACTTTCGAGGTAACGCATGATGTTAGCTTTGATTGTTTTTGTTTCTGGCAGGAGGAGACTTGTTTTAAACAAATGCAGCACTGGTTTGATGCATGACACACTGACATATGATTCCCCTGACAGTGCATCAGTGAAGTCCTGGAGAGGTTTCACTGCTTTGTTGGTGGCTTCTAATACTTCCAAATCTTGCCACGTGGGAACAAGATGACGCATTTTCTTGTCCGCACCCAGGACACGAGTTATTGCCTTCTCTTGCTCAAGAAAGCGCTCAATCATCTTTTGACGAGACCCCCAACGTGTTGGGGATTCTGAGATCAAAAGATGCTGGGCAAGTCCAAGCTCAGCCTGCACCTCTGTCATGTCTCGCCTTTTTTTCCAGCTGTAGGAGAAGGCTGATACAGCTTTTTTGCAGACCCCTATGGCCCGATCGATCCTTGGATCCTTCACACCATTCTCTGTAATAAATGTGAAAAGATATTTAGTATATTTTTTGTCACTCCAAACTATATATTTGATTACGTGAGTTTTCAAAATTGTTTTGTACTTTTATCACAATTTTAATAGCTGTAACACAGTTTAATACATAATGTATAATGAATGCAGATTAAGGAAAAGTCAGGTTTATTTATGTAACCCAGTCTAAGGGTCTCATTCATGAAACACGAGCAGAACGAATTTTTGTGTAAATCGTGTGTAAAGTGGTTCTGGCGTAAATTTTCTGATTCATTAAAATGTATATTGTCCAAATGTTAGTTGGTACGAAAGAAATCTACACCTGCTCCCAGCCACACGTAAATAGTGCGTTTAACATCCGAACGTTTTGCTCATTAATAAGGCTGCATATAATTCACCTTAATCGGGTACATATTTACACAGCATTTTGAAAAAATATTATATATTGTAATTAGCCTACATAAATTTTTTTCTTTTTACTTTTATTATGAGAGCCAGTAATATAGCATCTAGGGAACACTTTATCGCATAATTAATTGCTTTCAATAGGGCTGGGCAAACTTTTCACTTCTGGGACTGTTCGATTAACAGATGAATCTCCATTAACTGCATCTGTAAAGCTGCCAAGCTTCCTTTTTTTAGGACCTGAAACACCACTATACGCTTGAAAATTAAATGTGGCGTTTTGAATGAACTTCTGATAATAAAACATCAATTTCTGCATCTGAGAATTTTTTCTTTTTCATTCGCTTTTGAGAAGACATGTTGAAATCCTTTGTTTGGTGTCATATGATGCCCATATATATTTGTCAGTCGGATTTAATAGGCAGGATTTATGGTAATTGAGAATGAGCGTGCGCGCGTCCCATTTACGACTGATTGGAATTCAACACACACACACACACACACACACACACACACACACACACACACACACACATTTCACTATCACATTTGACGTTTACGAAGTATTTGTGAATCAGGAGAGGAGTTTTCGGTAAGGTCTCTTTACGCGCAAATCACTCACATATTTACTCGTATATTTACGAATGTTTCATGAATGAGACCCTATGTGTGTAAACCAGTTGAAATATATGTTCTGGCTATTAAATTATGATGAGCAAACAGTACTTTACAATGTGCAAGTATGTGCACCTATTTATTCTTACACCAACTCTTACCTATAGCGTTGTGGAGTCTGTGGCCAAAACACTGCAAGCTGGGCCAGTTGTTGTCCTTAAGGGCTTTTATGATGTTGGTGCCACTATCAGTTGTCATGCAGACGAGTCGTTCCTCAGAAAGTCCCCAGGAGCTGAGGGCGTCTTTTAAGCCATGGGCAATTATCTCACCAGTGTGGTCCTCGGGGAAATATGCTGTCTGAAGGCAGATGCTGCGCAGAGTCCAACTAGTGTTAATGTAGTGAACCGTCAGACTCAGATATGGCTGTATCGTCCGGCTGGACCACAGGTCCGTTGTGGCATCTCCTCCAGCTCACTGCGGATCTTTTCCCGAGTTGTTTTGTACAGATGAGACAGCGCTACAGTGGCGAAATACTTGCGACTGGGGACAATGTATCTCGCATCTAATACTTTCAGCATCTGATTAAAGCCTCGCTTTTCGACAGAATAAATTGGCAGCATGTCTGTGGCAATATAAAACGTGATCGCCTCTGTAATCGCTTTCCATCGCGCTCCGTTCTTATCATAAGGCACACAGTTTGTAAAGCTCTCAGGAAGTGTAGTTTGCTTTTTAGCAGGTGTGCTAGAGGAGCCGTTTTCGCTACGGAGCCGGCTGCACTTCTCCCATTCTTCGCGATGTTTATTCCTCAGGTGCTGGAACAGATTTGTTGTACTGCTGCTTCCAGTAGCAACAGCCTTGAAACATATTTTGCAGCAAGGCTTCGTCTGTGTTTTGTCTGCTGCATCAAAACCAAACCAGTTCCAAATTACGGAATTACCTGTGCCTTTCTTTGGAACTAGTTCTCTGCTACACGATGCCATGTTGTTTTGACTGTTGTTTTGTTGTTTTGACTGTTACGTGGGGCGGGGGCTGGGCGGCTGGCTCATATCGCTATGGTAACGCACAAGGACGAAACGCGGAAAAGTCCGAAAAAACTATTGTGGTAAAAAACTCGAGTTTGCAAAAAAAAATCGTTTTAAACGACAAAATCAATAAATCGATTTTTTGCCCAGCCCTAGGTGTGGGGGATGTTTTCTTGGCACACTTTAGGCCCCTTAGTGCCAATTGGGCATGGTTTAAATGCCACAGCCTACCTGAGCATTGTTTCTGACCATGTCCATTCCTTTATGACCACCATGTACCCATCCTCTGATGGCTACTTCCAGCAGGATAATGCACCATGTCACAAAGCTCGAATCATTTCAAATTGGTTTCTTAAACATGACAAATGAGTTCACTGGACTAAAATGGCCCCCACAGTCACCAGATCTCAACCCAATAGAGCATCTTTGGGATGTGGTGGAACGGGAGCTTCGTGCCCTGGATGTGCATCCCACAAATCTCCATCAACTGCAAGATGCTATCCTATCAATATGGGCCAACATTTCTAAAGAATGCTTTCAGCACCTTGTTGAATCAATGCCACGTAGAATTAAGGCAGTTCTGAAGGCAAAAGGGAGTCAAACACAGTATTAGTATGGTGTTCCTAATAATCCTTTAGGTGAGTGTGTGTGTGTGTATATATATATATATATACACACACACACACAGTGGGTCAAAAAAGTATTTAGTCAGCCACCAATTGTGCAAGTTCTCCCACTTAGAAAGATGAGAGAGGCCTGTAATTTTCTCATCATAGGTACACTTTAACTATGAGAGACAGAATGAGAACAAAATCCAGAAAATCACATTGTCTGATTTTTAAAGAATTTATTTGCAAATTATGGTGGAAAATAAGTATTTGGTCACCTACAAAAAAGCAAGATTTCTGGCTCTCACAGACCTGTAACTTCTTCTTTAAAGGTCCCATGGCATGGCATTTTTCTATTATTTTATAATGTTTCCTGAGGTGTACTTATATTGTTAGTATGACTTTTACATCATAAAATGTCATAATTTAGAAATAAAAGGCATTTTTTCAATATTGCTGTTTGCCCTGTGGCTGAATGCCCTGCTTCAAGAGGCGTGTCTACTGTGAGACTTCAGTAAAAAACGCCCACTGTTGTGATTGGCTGACATCTTTGTATTTTAAATGAGCGGAGGGGCGTGGTTTAACTTGGTCTATGAGGCACGAGCAGGCACGAGCTGCTGCCAGAGAGACGGATGGACCTGAGTTCACTTCACATCAGTTCTCAGCATGTCTGAACTCAGCTGTTGTAGTTACAGCATATACTTCAGGTTATTAGTCTATTTCTAGTCGGAGGGACTGTCACTCATGTCAGAAAGTTAGTAACTTTAGTAAATTATGGATCAGCGCTGACTGGAGACGCAAACCGTGTAGAACGATTCAGTCCGATTTGGTGAACTGATTCGGTTCACTAAAAAGAACCGGTTCAAAAGAAAGATCGTTCGCGAACCGGACATCACTAACGTACCAGAGACGGAGATCAGCGATTGCTAACAAAGTTATTTATAGTAACTACTGAGTTGTGAGAGCGCTGTCAGTCAGCGCGAGTTTATTGTGTTTGTATCTGAGAGTTCTGAATAAACACGAGTCCCAGTCACGCCGAGTCCGTCTTCATCATTATTACCAACTTTGTAACACATGCAAAGTACCATTACAGCTGTCGAGATGAACGAGTTAAAAGTAAGTGTTGATAATAGCATTATCTTTAAAATAAAATAAAAGCGTCAGTGACGCGCGTTGAGTACACAGCGCAAACAAAGACACAACAGCAGTAATCGAATGTAATCCAGTTTATTGTGGGGCTAGGCTGGCTAGCCCGAATACCCTCACGCTTACCCCCCTTCTGCTTAATCTCACGCCGCGTTTGGTGCCTTCGCTGTGGGCCAGATGCAGTACTGGGGGTCGGGGATGTTGAAGGCCAACGGCCAGTGCAGCCCGAGCTTCGGCGTGGATGAGGCCGATGTTGAGCAGAAACTCATGACTGTATGCACATTTTAGAACCGATAGACGCGACGAGGACGTACAAAAACACTGACTCACAAGATAGAAAACACGAAAACACCGTTCTGTCTGGAGAGAGAGAAGCCGCATTGTGTGCACGAATAATAAATAATTAGCTACACATCAGAAATTACTGATCACAGATCAGAAGGAACTGAAAAAAGACTTCTGTTTTCATTTGTACATCCAAACACTGAGAAACTGCCAGCATTCACTCGTTCACAAGGAATGATCTTGCGAGCGTTTGCATGGGCGTGCCAGATTCTCTGGGCGGAGGAAAGGGAGGAAGCCGTTCCTGCTTGGACGTCAAACCAGGAGACTTCAGGATTGGCTCGTCTGGCCTGTCATTTTCTCAAAGGCAGAGAGAGACAGCCAGAACTCGGGTTTACACCGATCAACATTTCTATCCACTTGGGGACAATATTCAGGCTAGGGGAACTCATATTAATGTTGAAAAACCTCATAAAATGAAAATTTCATGCCATGGGACCTTTAAGAGGCTCTTCTGTCCTCCACTCGTTACCTGTATTAATTGCACCTGTTTGAACTCGTTATCAGTATAAAAGACACCTGTCCACAACCGCAAACAGTCAACTCCAATCTCCACTATGGCCAAGACCAAAGAGCTGTCAAAGGACACCAGAAACAAAATTGTAGACCTGCACCAGGCTGGGAAGACTGAATCTGCAATAGGTAAGCAGCTTGGTGTGAAGAAATCAACTGTGGGAGCAATTATTCGAAAATGGAAGACATACAAGACCACTGATAATCTCCCTCGATCTGGGGCTCCACGCAAGATCTCACCCCGTGGGGTCAAAAAGATCACAAGAAAGGGGAGCAAAAATCCCAGAACCACACGGGGGGACCTAGTGAATGACCTACAGAGAGCTGGGACCAAAGTAACAAAGGCTACCATCAGTAACACACTACGCCGCCAGGGACTCAAATCCTGCAGTGCCAGACGTGTCCCCCTGCTTAAAGGGATAGTTCACCCAAAAATGAAAATTTGACATTTATCTGCTTACCCCCAGGCCATCCAAGGTGTAGGTGTCTTTGTTTCTTCAGTAGAACACAAATGGAGATTTTTAACTTCAACTGTTGCTGTGTGATGCTGTTAACGATCGGTTTGTGTGATAAACCGAACAGTATTTATATCATTTTTTACCTCAAATACAACACCATGTCCAACAGCCCTGAAAGCGCAGCATTCCGGGAAAGAAGGTCAATATACACAATCTAGTGTAGAGACATCACTTCCTGTGTGTGAGGTCTCTACACGATCTGGCGTAGTTTACGCAAACGCCAGAAGTGCTCTCGTGCTCGTATACAGTAAACAATGAGTGACGTATACGAGCGCAAGAGCACTTCTGGCATTTGCGGAAGTGCTGCGTTTTCAGGGCTGTTGGACATGGTGTTGTATTTGAGGTAAAAAATGATATAAATACTGTTCGGTTTATCGCACAAACCGATCGTTTCGTGTCTTAAGACATTAATGTGTCGTCACGAGCTGCATGGATTAATATGAAGTTGTTTGCATGTTTTTTTTTACCCTAATAGATTTAGTCAGCATTGACGAGCATTATATGAGTGACACCGCAACGGTTGAAGTTAAAAATCTCCATTTGTGTTCTACTGATGAAACAAAGACACCTACACCTTGGATGGCCTGGGGGTAAGCAGATAAATGTCAAATTTTCATTTTTGGGTGAACTATCCCTTTAAGCCAGTACATGTCCGGGCCCGTCTGAAGTTTGCTAGAGGGCATTTGGAGGACTCAGAAGAGGATTGAGAGAATGTCATAGGGTCAGATGAAATCAAAATAAAACTTTTTGGTAAAAACTCAACTTGTCGTGTTTGGAGGAGAAAGAATGCTGAGTTGCATCCAAAGAACACCATACCTCCTGTGAAGCATGGGGGTGGAAACATCATGCTTTGGGGGTGTTTTTCTGCAAAGGGACCAGGACGACTGATCCGTGTAAAGGAAAGAATGAATGGGGCCATGTATCATGAGATTGAGTAAAAACCTCCTTCCATCAGCAAGGGCATTGAAGATGAAACGTGGCTGGGTCTTTCAGCATGGCAATGATCCCAAACACACCGCCCAGGCAACGAAGGAGTGGCTTCGTAAGAAGATGACATTTCAAGGTCCTGGAGTGGCCTAGCCAGTCTCCAGATCTCAACCCCATAGAAAATCTTTGGAGGGAGTTGAAAATCCATGTTGCCCAGCGACAGCCCCAAAACATCACTGCTCTAGAGGAGATCTGCATGGAGGAATGGGCCAAACTACCAGCAAGTGTGTAAAAACCTTGTGGAGACTTATAGAAAACATTTGACCTCTGTCATTGCCAACAAAGGGTATATAACAAAGTATTGAGATTAACTTTTGTTATTGACCAAATACTTATTTTCCACCATAATTTGCAAAAATCAGATTTGTGATTTTCTGTGTGATTTTCTGGATTTTTTTCCTCTCATTCTGTCTCTCATAGTTGAAGTGTACCTATAATGAAAATGACAGGCCTCTCTCATCTTTTTAAGTGGGAGAACTTGCACAATTG
>NC_137101.1:60083688-60126188 GCF_949357685.1 Gobio gobio | reverse complement strand
AATGATGTCTTTACTACCTTTCTGGACCTTGAAAATGGTTGTTGTGTTGATGTCTATGGAGGAGTCAGAGAGCTCTTGGATTTCATCTAAAATATCTTAATTTGTGGTAGGAAGTTTAACAAAGGACTTATGGTTTTGGAACGACATGAGGGCGAGAAATTAATGACAGAAATGTCCTTTTGGGGTGAACTAACACTTTAACACAGTGAAATATTAAATGTTAAAATAACGGTTTTCTCTTTTAATGTATTTTCAAATGAAATGTATTCCTTTAATGGCAAAGCTGAATTTTCTGCAGAATCATCCTAATTTGCTGATTGGGTGCTCAAGAAACCATTTCTTCCTATCATGAAATGCACTATAAGGAGTTGGCCCACCCCTCACAGCTATAAGAGCTTCAACTATTCTGGGAAGGCTTTCCACAAGGTTTAGGAGTGTGTTTATGGGAATTTTTGACCATTCTTCTAGAAGCGCATTTGTGAGGTTAGGCACTGATGTTGGACGAGAAGGCCTGGCTCACAGGAAATTTCACGAATGGACTTATCCTATCACGGTATCACGCTTGAGTTCACTGAGCTCCTGAGAGTGACCCATTCTTTCACAAATGTTTGTAGAAGCGTCTGCATGTCTAGGTGTTTGATTTATAAACCTGTGGCCAAGTGATTGGAACACCAGAATTCAATGATTTTGGAGGGGTGTCCCAATACTTTTGGCAATATAGTGTATTATGATGAACTGTACACTAGTGTGTGTTGCGATCCGAGTGAAGTGAGCCATGTGACCCATACTTGGAATTTGTGCTCTGCATTTAACCCATCCAAGTGCACACACACTGTAGTGAACACACACACACACACCGTGAACACACACCCAGAGCAGTGGGCACCCGGGTAGCAGTTAGGGGTTTGGTGCCTTGCTCAAGGGTCACCTCAGTCGTGGTATTGAGGGTGGAGGAGAGCGCAGGTTATTCACTCCCCCCACCGACAATTCCTGCCGGACCTGAGACTCAAACCCGCAACCTTTGGTTAACAAGTCGACTCTCTAACCATTATGCCACGACTGCCCCAAAGTGGTGGGAGGATGAGTGCATTTATGTCTTTATCTAACGATCAAAGTTAAAATGAATCAATGTTTAGGCCATCTTGGGCCAAAAGGTACGGACACGATGACTAGAGAGCTGACACTTCAACCAACTCAGGACAAACACGCTTCCTGTCAAGAAGAGGCTGTTTTTGTAGAGCAAGAGACACCAGCGTACGCCACAATCAGCCAATCACCTGTGGACAACACAGACGCAACACACAGGCACACAAAAAAGATAACGGCCGACAGGGCTGACACATGTTTTTTATTGTTATCAAGATTCTTTGATTTAATAGAAATTGTAGAACATCCTTTATTTGAAACAAAAATCTTTGCAAAAGTATAAGTCTCTTTATGCAGATAAATGTGTCTGTTGCTACGCCATTAAACTGAGGTTAACTTGTATTTGTCTCTGTTCACCTTAGGCCTGATGCAGCTCAAACAGGAGAGTCAAGAATTGAAGGAAAATAAAGAGAAAGATCTCTATGAAAATGATTTAGTTAGTTGCTCACAGACTAAAAAGACTTCCACACGAAAAAGAGCTCAGAAGAGAGGAACTAGAACTTGCCCTCAGTGTGGAAAGACCTTCAAACAACATGGAGACCTTAAAGTCCACTTGAGAGTTCACACTGGAGAGAAGCCTTACACCTGCCAACAGTGTGGAACATGTTTCACTAGAAATGGAAGCCTTCAAAAACACATAAGAATTCACACTGGAGAGAAGCCTTACACCTGCCAACAGTGTGGAAAAAGTTTCACTGGAAAAGGGACTCTCGGAGTCCACATGAGAGTTCACACTGGAGAGAAGCCTTTCACCTGCCAACAGTGTGGAAAAAGTTTCACTGGAAAAGGGACTCTCGGAGTCCACATGAGAATTCACACTGGAGATAAGCCTTACACCTGCCAACAGTGTGGAAAGAATTGCACTCAAAATGACAGCCTTAAAATCCACATGAGAGTTCACACTGGAGAGAAGCCTTACACCTGTCAGCAGTGTGGGAAAAGTTTCACTCAAAGTTGCAGCCTTAAAAAACACATGAGAATTCACTCTGGGGAGAAGCCTTTCACCTGCCAACAGTGTGGAAAGAGTTTCTATCAACATGGAGATCTTAAAGTACACATGAGAATTCACACTGGAGTGAAGCCTTACATCTGCCAACAGTGTGGAAAGAGTTTCAATCAAAGTGGCAGCCTTAACGTCCACATGAGAATTCACTCTGGGGAGAAGCCTTTCACCTGCCAACAGTGTGGAAAGAGTTTTTCTAATAAAGGAAACTTTCAAAAACACATGAGAGTTCACACTGGAGAGAAGCCTTACACCTGCCAGCAGTGTGGAAAGAGTATCGCTAGAAGAAACCTTAAAGCACACATGAGAGTTCACACTGGAGAGAAGCCTGCCAACAGTGTGGAAAGAGTTTCACTCAAAAAGTAAACCTTGAGGAACACATGAGAATTCACACTGGAGACATGCCATTCACTTGTGACCAGTGTGGAAAGAGTTTCAGATTTATAGCAAACCTTAATCACCACATGAGGCGTCACTAAAGAGAGAACTGTTTTGGAATCATTTTAAGAGACCCATAATAACTCACACCAGAGAAAAGCCTTTCATGTGCCATCTTGTGGAAAGAGTTTCAGATTTAAAGCAAACCTTCAGACATTTGAGAACTTGTATCTGAGTATCATACTGAAAATGTTATTAATTATAATTTTGGCTTTGTGTTTGCAAGGCCAGGGTTTTTTTTTTCTTCTCTTTTCTTCTGTGCATATATGAGTGAATGTTTCTTCTGCTGTCGATCCTGAGCTCCAGTGGTTGAGATTGTTGTTGTTGAATTGTCCTTGCCTGTTGCGGTGTTCACGTTTCTTGGACTGGCGAGCCATTCCCATCTGATTCGTACCTGGTGACGTAATTTCAAGAGTGTGAAGTATCGATTGGTAGGACAAAACAGTTTTTCCTATTATTGTTTTTTCCTGGGCCGAACTATTTTTTTTGTTGGATTGAGATACCGATTTTTCAAGGACTAAAGGCACTATTCAAAATGTTCCTGTGTGCTTCCGCTCTTCATTATATTTTCTATTTCTTCCTGGAGTTTGAACTGAGACACTCAATGTTGAATTGAGACATTGTTTTTGTTTCACATTTGATATTCCAATTGAACAAGGTACATACTGTTTTTGTGTGTGTTGATGTTTTTTAATCTTTTCATTTAAAAAGTTATTGAGGAAAAAAATCTAAAAAAAAGATACAAAAATAAATATTTTTTTGGTTAAACCTTACCTTCGATGTCTGAGTGGTTATTTCCCTTCAGTCACAGAGTCACTCTCTCCCTGCACCTGCCATGCCCCCTCGTTCCCAGTCACCGGAGTTCTGCTCACCTGCACCTGTCCTTCCTCACCACCAGCACTATAATACCACGCTCACTCCTCAGTCCCACGTCTGATCTCGTCAAGACAACACAGACCCAACTTGCTCACCTGAGATACCCTGATAGTCTTTGTTTGTTCCCATCGTCAGTCCTTGGTCTTCATCGTCTCGTCTGCACTGTTCCCTGTCTCCGCCTCATGTCTGTCTTTGTCAGCTAAGTTCCAGTCATCAGTATCCACCCTGTGATTCATCGCTCTTGTGCCGTGTCTGCTCTACCCTGCTTTGTTTAATAAACTTCACAGTTTTATCTTATCCACCGTCTGTTCCTTCTGTGTGTGACAGAAGATCAGACCACAACATGCAGAGCACAGAGAGCACACGCACCAACCCGAATTCATGAGCCGAGGCGCCACAAGCCGCTCCACTTCCATCTCCTTCACCACCTTCCGCTGCTGCCTCTGCCAGTCCAATGGCCCGTCCAGCGTCATTCAGCGGCGAGGTGGAGGATAGCACCGGGTTCTTACTACAGTGTGCCTTGTACTTCGAGATGCTCTGATTTGAGTGTAAACATCTCTTGGCAGCAGTATTAAGAGCTTCATTTGTAAAACAATAACAGGCCCACTGCTTTTCTTAGAACTGAAACAGAAAAAGAGGACATTTACTTCAGGACACAAAGAATGGTAAAAATATTAATCTGCAAATGACATTGCAGACAAAATGACATAATATAAATCTCTTACATGACAATTGAACTGACAGATTCTCATTCACCTTTTAATTAACAATATGAAAAAGTAATTGACATGATTCTTCCTAACATCGCCTCTTGTAAGTCTTCATGCATATGGAACAAAATACAGGCAAGTGATGAGACTATAATACCTAATAGTGTTATAATAATAAAAACAGTCCTGACTCCAAGCTCGATTAAACTTTATTCTATGCTAAATAAATCATCACATTACTGTAATTATATTATTATTGTTAATATTACTAAAATTAGTTGTTTTGCATTATCTAATAAAGAGATTTGCCGCTAGTTAGTTGTTTCCTCTTTAAGTGCTCCAACATGCACGTTGTGCTCCCGTGAAAAGTTTGGCCTTGCACGTCTCAATCAGCTCCTGGTTCAGTAGTCAGGGCACTGATCAGGACAAGAGTCAATGGGCTGATCCCTGATCAGTGCCCTGACTACTGAACTAGGCAGCGGATTGAGACGCAGCCTTAGTTTGAAGTTTTGTGAAACTTTCCCACATCTTGCTAGTTCAGATTTGTTTGCACTCCGTCATTTTCTTCTACCGCAACATTTGTAAGGGCTGCATTACACTCTAACGCTACAGCGCCATAGCGGTCAAATTGCGATATTGCAGGCCCTTACATTAGGTCACATGAGATCAAACGACTACTCGACAACAAAGATATTTGTCGACAATTTTTTATTGTCAACGTTGTGACAATGTCGACTAATCGTTTCAGCCCTACTCTGAGAGCATACATTGAGTGCTCCTCCCACTTCAGACAGTCGGAGCAGATTTTGGAAGCTTCGGTGGCATCACCAAAGGGCTTCGGGTCACAAAGCAAAGTCTATCCAGGTGATTAGTGGCCGCCACTGCGTTAGCCTACGATTCTATGGACCTTCAGTGCCCCCATAGGCGTCAAGGCTAACTCCACTAGAGGCATTGCCTCTTCCTGGTCGTTGTCCAGTGGAGTATCCATTGGTGATATCTGTAGAGTGGCCGGCTGGTCCTCGCCATCCACATTTGCCAGATTTTACAGTTTGGAGGAGTTCTGCAGGCACATATCCTTTCTGTGTAATAATGAATGTGAGTCGGCCTCAGTGAGCCCGGCCCTTCATAAGTTAGCGCTCGGGGTCTACAACCAATGTCCCTGCGTTTAAGCACAAGTCCCTTCACTATGATTATGGCTGGCCTCTACGAGCCCAGTTTTCACATCAGGGATATATCACGATATGTTAATAACTCTAGTTTGGGCCCGTATGCTAGCGCTCCAATTTGGATAGAGGTACATGTCGTTGTGTTTTCCATAGCACGGCGTGATTGAATGGGTTCCCAAAGCATCTAGCAAGACGCAATACGACTGACTGTTCAAAAGGGAACATATTCTGTTGCTTAATGTAACCTCGATTCCCTGAGATAAGGGAATGAGTATTACGTAGACGGCCGTACTATGGCAAAAAACGACTAGCGATCGTCACTTAAGTCGAAAAAACCTGAATCCTATGGTAAATCAAGTGTTTTTTATGGGCAGATGCCCCGCCCACTTTTGCGGGCTTCGCACCGATTGGTTTGCGCAGTTACGCAGCTCTGCCATTGGTTTGTGCAGTTCCCACTGGCCAGCCAATAGCGTGCGAGTAAGCCTCAGCATTGTTATGGCTGTGCAGTAGCACTGCATTATTTTATAAAAGGCTTCAGTATTTCAGGAAATAATAGTTTTCCTAAAATTTCTAGCTAGATGCAATACTCGTTCCTCTCAGGGAACTGAGGTTATGTTAAGTAACATTATCGGTATATCTGTATATATGTAATATTAAATATAATATATTATTTATGTATAATATACAAGCTGTGGTCATCGTCTTTTGTATTTCCACAGCATGAACACATTGATTTATGAATGAAACGCTCCTTTTAAAATCTTCTAATTTGCTGCCACTTGTTATGACATCCGCTTCAAACATTACAATGCTCACGATAAAGTAAATCCATTTCACCAGCTAATTACTCTTCAACAGCGACACCATAGAAACATACAGAGATACAGCAAAAACACAAGTTCAAAGACAATTTTCTAAAGATGACTGGGCTTTTTTCTCTGCCGCATAATGTCTGTGCATATGAGATGTGGTTCAAACTCTTTCCTTGGTATTTATTATTACTTTTAGCACATCATTGACCAACACGCATTTAGATATGTATTTCTTCAAAAGTTCGACTGATATGCGTTTTATTATTTGTACGTGAATGTCTATGCACATCTGTGACATGAGCATGTGATCAGGACTTTTATTTTGTAGTGGTGTTGTGACGTCATAAGACTGCGCCACACTCCTGCATCTGTTGTGATTCTGCTGAAGAAAGGTTTGTGTTTTAAGCTTTTAAAGTGTTTAAATCAATGCAAACTGTTCAGGCAATTTTATAGTTTTAAAAAGTAAAGGGAAATCCCGCACACTATCAGTACTTGCAAAAAAATATGAAAACTTTTTATTATTTTTATTATGGTAATTGTGCACTAAATAGTTTAAACAAGAACCGTTAAATGAATGTTGGTTATTGAACTTAACATTATAATACTTTATCTAACATGAATTAACTTTATTTTTTGTGAATAAAGCTCATCCACACATGAGTAACAGAAAAGATGCATCTCATTTCTGTCTATATATCTTGGATCAGTTTATCATAAACATGAATTCAGTCACTGGCGAGTAGAGATGAGAGAAACTGAGCTTTTAAACTCAAGAGTCAACCGAATCAATCGCTGCACAGAATGATTCACTGAGTCGACTCACTCGAATCACCTCAAACACTGACAACCAAAACACGAGAATCACAAACGTGTAATGAGACCTTTTACTAATCAGCTACAAATGTTTTCATGGAGCTGTGTAACATATCCTATTCCTGCCGTTTCCGTCTACCCACCACCAGAGGTCACCATTAAGACTTTTTCACTGCACACACAGTTACCCTGGACTACATTTCCCAGGTTTCATTGCTCCTAATTAGTTCCACACCTGTAGTCAATCACAAGGACTATAAAACACTGATGCACAAGCTCACTGGTCGCCGAGTATTGTTAGCACATGTCGCTGTCTAGCTGATAGCTTCTTTACGGAGCCAACTGTGTTCTTAGTAGTGATGGGCAGACAGAGGCTTCGTGAAGCACTGAAACAGTTGAAGCAAATGTGTCATATTGTTTCAAAGCTTCGAATCAATCCGGCACCCATCTCTACGGCGACATCTAGTGGTCACTTGCATGTGTTGATCTGAAATACCTTGACAATCATCCATGTAAAAAAGACAACAACAAAAAAAAACGTTTTTAACATCTGTCTAACAATTACATGATCTTGGTTTTGTAACCTGTAGCCTCCTCATTGTGAATAACTATATTTATTTTGTGGTCATGAAAAATTTACATTAATAAAATAAATAAAGCCACAATGTGTCACATTTGTTACATAACATTTTTATTCAAAAATATAATTTGCTCTGCTGTTGAAGGAGTTAGCTGACTTCTTTTTTTTACATATCATTTCTCCAGCCTTTGAAAAAACCCTCTCACATGGGACACTTGTTGTCCTCTGCACCCTCCAAAATGCCAGGATGAGTGCTCCTCAAATGGTGCATCAAGGCTAGCTGCCTATCACAATACACACATCTCACTTTATTTGGTGTTTCCAAATGGAAATGCTCCCACACCACAGATGTACGGCATCTCTTGTAATGGACAATAACAAAGATAACTTCCTGATTAACAACATCCTCATGCTGGGAAAATGTTATATACACAAATGCAAGTTCTTAAAGGTGAAACCAAGATTTTATTAATTTCATAATGAGTTTAACTCTTATACAAAAGCCCTCAAAGTTATGAAAATGCAATCAGTCTTTTTTCCATTATAGAAGAATATCATCTTCAAACAAAACCCTAGCCCCTTTAATGTTTTTTGTTTCTTTTATTATGATTTGCCTGATATATTTTTCTACTGTACTTTCAAGCGCCTGATCTGTATTTTGCAATACAAAAATGTTGTGTTAATTTCTGTTTGTAAATGATTATTTGTTTAGCAATAAAAAAATGTACGGCATCTCTTATGTGGAGCCTCCATTTTTATCTATTCTATTTATATATTTATCTATATATCACCTATGAATCTATATAATTCTATATCTCTAACTTATGCTGTGCTATCTGTCACTATCTAACATATGAATGTGTCACTATATCTATCCTATTTGTCACTGTCTATACCTATCAGTCAATATATCTCATTTAAATATAGCCTAACTAACCAGAGCGCACTAAAAATCTCACTTGTATCACAAAATCTCTCTCCGCTCACAAAAACCCACGAGGTGAAGATGGATTTACTTCACTTTTAAACTGTGGTGAATGATGTTCATACAGATGTGTGACTGTGTGTGGTTTGTTCCCGCCCCCTTTAATCAACGCAGTTTCGGCAGGCACCACCTGATGAAACACTTCGAAGCTTCATTTAGCCATAGTCACGTGACATGGGTGTCTCGAATCACTGTTCGGAGCAGTGTTTCGAAACATCTGCGCTTCGGGATCTCAGCAAAGCGCCGAAACGTCAGTTTCGCTTCAGCCATCCCTAGTTCTTAGTCTGTTCTAGTCTTACTCTTGCTCTGTGTTTTGATCCTAGCCTGGTTTCCTGTGTTCTGCCTGCTCTCTGGACTCTTGCTCGCCTTTGATTACCTCTATTTTTCTTGCCCTGTTTGGATACTGTTTGCCTCTCGCCTGGACCTTAGCCTGGAAGTCAGATTATCCTCTTGCCTTGTCCCCTGGATGACGTTCTCAGTTTGATGACCCTCGCCTGTCCCTGTAATGCTCTGTCTTGTCCATATCATGCCTGTTTGCCTTGGTTTGAGCCCTGTCTGTTATTGACACATCTTTAATAAAAGCTTTGCATATGGATCCGCACGCCTCTCATATCAGTCCCTCCGTAACAAGCTGTAATATATTTAATATAAACTACAAATCAATAATTAAATGTACAGCTTAAATGTCTAAATATGAGCCCAATGTTTTTTAACTAATTACTAGCTATAGTTTTGAGTATTTTTTAACTCTCTCTGACTGACTCTCTTACCAGTGACTGAACAGCTGTAGTTCATAATTTGTTCTAGTTCAATCACTAGATTGAGACACTCTCAGAGATTTATTTTGCATTTATTTTTGTAATTTTGAATAAAATGTAAGTAATTTAAGAATAAAATCTTAAAGATGGCATTCTTAAAGAGGAGAGTGAAGACGTGAAGATTGAAGAAACATTGAGAGTGAAACATGAAGAAACTGAGGACCAAACAAAGATGGCGTTTATTAAAGAGGAGAGTGAAGACGTGAAGATTGAAGAAGATTGAAAATGTATTCAGTTTGAAACATGAAGAAACTGAGGAACAAACAGGTTGGTTTCATTCTCAAAGCTGAACTCACTCATTTGATCCTTATTCAAATGTCCAGCTCTACAGATTGAGCGTCTTGCGCGATATGCGCGAGTTGTGCTTTTTGTGCATTCAGGCATTTGAAGCGAATTCGCCTCTGACGGCTGAGTTGAAATTTCTTCAACTTTGGCATCAATTCGCGCCACGTTAACCAATCAGGAGCCTGCTTGCTACTGTCACGTGGTGAAGTGATGTGATGAGAAACCCTGCATAATTTAAAAATACTACTATTGTGTCACAAAATGTAGTTTTAAGACTTTTTCAGGTGAGAATGTAGATGTTTAAAGCTCAAATTTGTGGTTTATTTATAAAGATAAAAAAAAAAATTATATTTAAAAAAAAAATCTTGTGTTTGTGGAGTTGTGAGATCCAGGCGATCACCGGGCACTCATTAACCCCGGCGATAGTAGCCTTTCCTCGGCTAGTCTTTCTGCCGTCTGCCGCTGGCTCTGATGTCTCTGTAGTGGTTAAACATGAGATATAATTCATCTTGTGTAGATCATCTAACGGCCGATCTTTGCTCTCATGAATCATCATTTGTTGCCTGCCAAATCGTTTTGACTGAGGGCAAAGAGAAGTTTCATAACTTTATTTGTTTAGGATATTTAAATATACATGCAGTGAAGATAATGTAGGCGTTGCCTGGACCACATTTGTGTGGCTATTAATGTTTAATATATATATTTTTAATGAAAATGAAAAGAGGCAGAGAGGTGTTTTATGACATATTATCTTGGAGCGCATTAACGTGCGTCTATTTCTCTTCAAACGCTCGATTTATACGCGCGTCCAATTCGCTGTGGATGCGCGAATGGATTCAAAATGTTAAATTGTCCAACTATACCCGGATTTTGACGCTCTATTTGCGTTTGGTGTGAACGCAGCATTAGACAGTCAAGGCTTAGGAGTAGGGGTGTGCCATATCATACTGTCCAGCATAATACCGGTATAAATTTGTACATGATAAAAAAGTGTCATATCGCGATATCAATGATATAGCGACGTGATGGCGTATGGCGCATTTACGTTCCCTAGCGCACACAACAACAACACCTGTCAGAGTATACACAAAGAGCAGCATGTCAGCCTCCGATAACGACTTAGTACCTAAAAAGGGAGCTACTTGGTTACAAGAGGTCAGCCCTCTTGACAACTGACTAAACATTGACAACTTACAGCTGTTATTGATGTTTGCAGCGCAATATTTAACCGGAAGGGTAACATTGACAGTTATTTTCGCCAGTTACGGCTCGTTAAATCTAGCTTTCTGCCTTCTTTGAATCAGAAACAGAGATATAGTGCGTAAGATAAAATTTATTTGAATGAATGGATTATAGCATTTATTTGGATTAATTATCGAGAGAGAGAGAGAGAGAGAGAGAGAGAGAGAGAGAGAGAGAGATTCGTACCTGTGTGACTGCGTCTGTTCAGCGTCTCTCTTAATGTGGGTTTATTACAGAAAAATAGCAATGTAACCCCATCGTTGCTGAGAAATATAATGTAGTGATCCAGTAACTTAGCTATTTTATTGCTAAAAGTCGCGGGGCGGCTCTCTGAATGCGAGAATCTCTGAGTTGGCGTGTGTGTGTGTCACAGGCCGGGGTGTGCGGACACAGAGCCAGACCACCGACACCCCCGAACAACCACACCACCCTGAGGAGCTACCCCACGGGACAGAAGAGGTCGGACAACAGGATGCACAATTGCAATTTTATTTATTAAAGGAATGTCTCTTAAAATCAAGCAGTCTCTTCCTGTGTCTCTCCAGCACACATCAGCTCTGTTCTTCTCATCCACAGGACTGGATTTCAACAGGGGATGAACTCAATTCAGCAGCTCTGGTGTGCTTCAGCACAGGCGAGGATGTCAGCATTAACTCTGTATTTCGTACGAACAGGGCTGGATGACAGCAGGGGATGAACTCAATTTAGCACTCTGATGTACTTCAGCTCAGACGAGGACTTCAACATTAACTCTGTACTTTGTACCCACAGGACTGGATGACAGCAGGAGATGAACTCAATTCAGCAGCTCTGATGTGTTTCAACACAGACAGGGAACAGGTGAGGATGTCAACATTAACTCAGTATTTCGTACCCACAGGACTGGGTGACAACAGGAGATAAACTCAATTCAGCAGCTCTGATGTGTTTCAACACAGACAGGGAACAGGTGAGGATGTCAACATTAACTCAGTATTTCGTACCCACAGGACTGGGTGACAACAGGAGATAAACTCAATTCAACAACTCTGATGTGCTTCAGGGTGTTTATCCACTCAGTCGCCCGAACAATCTGCAAAGGTGTGTACACTGCAACAATATTCAACTCCACACGTGAAAATATCAACTCAACACTGCAAATCGCTCCAAACTTTACAATGAATAAGGCAGTATTCGGGCTCAGATGGACACCTTGATAGATGGAATCTTCATACGCTGACATAAAACAGAACTCTATTATACCATCATCTCCACGTCACTTATCTTCCTCATGTATCACTCGTACCACAGCAAGTTAGCTACTAGCTGGAAAAATCCTACTTCCTCAGTCCTCAATCCTCAGTCCTCAGTCCTTCCCTTGCGCCTTTACTGCGTCTCCCTCTGTTTCTTCCTCAATCCCCTGCTCTGCTTCTCTCCAATGTTAGCGTCTTTTATGCTTCTCACGCCCCGCTAATCAGTTGGGGTTTTCCTCTCACACGTGCCGGTGATTCCGCTTGATCAGCTCTCGCTGCACTTCCGCCCTGTTCGGGAGCCCGGAACCGGCCTAGTGTTGCACCGGAAGTGTTCTCCCATAACAACAACTCCCGTGCAACAAAGGTTCCGGCCCTGGTCACCCCGTGACGTGTGTGTGTGCGTGTGAGCTTCAATAGCCCCGTTCATATGCACACTTTTATGTCATTCCGATTAAAATCATTCCAATTGAACGATTCTGTGGACAGTTTACACGAGACTATCTAAACCGATCTGGTGTTGCTGTAAGAAACACCTCAGAAAAATTAATCCTTCTGTCAGGCGCAGTTGAAGTAAGTACCTGATACAAACGTTGTCAGATGAGATGGCGTAGCCAGGCTATGTCTGTGTCATTATTCCAACATTATCTTCATAACTTGTTACAAAATAAAAAGTTTAACACTTTTAAACTTTGAATTTTGAAAAATGTGTGTATCCTTATGAAAGCAGTGTTTATATGCAGCATTTTCATTCGGACTTTTAAACCGATTACAGTGCTCTGTGTAAACACACCTGAAATGAAAACAGCGCATTAATATATAATGAGGATTCATCTGACTTGGAACTACCTGTGCAATAAACGATTTTATTGCACACCTTCCAGCCAATCAGAATCAAAAATTCAGACAGACCATGGCATAAATTACATTAGTTATTGTTAAACTAAAATGATATGTTATGGTTTTGTTTGCACTAATAAATGCTGTTGCCTACCAGCTACAATAACCAATAAAACATATTAACCATATATTTTTTTTCTATATCGTCATAAATATCATTATCGCAAATATTCTTGAAATATCGTGATATAATTTTGAGGCTATATCGCCCACCCCTACTTAGGAGTCTTTTTAAAGGGAATGATTATGGAGGGGAATTTGGTCAAACTATGGCAGCAAGACAGTGATTAGTTGTACGAAATCAAAGCTGGTGCTGTCTGCAGAGCCATTTAGTGTATGTGCACTATTTCATACAGGAAAATTTCAGTCCCTTGGCTACCATGTCAGAAGCTGCTATTCGAAGTAAATAAAATAAAAAAACGAAGTAAAAAAAAAAAAACAACAACAGCAAATTCAGCAGCTTTTAGATCTTGTTGGTCGGACTTTGTCGAGACAAACTGGACAGAGCTACCCCCTCAGCCCTGAAATCCAGCTGCTGGTGGCTCTCCGTTTTTATGCGGTGGGGAGTTTTCTGGAGGTGCATGGGGATGGATATGGGCTGAGTAACACCTCTGTGTGGTGGTGCGTTGATTCAGTAACAAACATCCTGCTCCGTCAGGCCACAGATTATATTCGCATGCCTTCTGCCAGGCACAAAGTGATGGAGGTGCATCAAGACTTCCATGCCATTCCTGGTATCCCGCAAGTAATAGGCCTTGTCGACAGGACACTTATACCCATCACCAACCCTTCAGCACTAGACCAGGCCTTCATTTGTCATAAGGGTTTCGCCACCATCAATGTCCAGGTGGTAGTGGACCACAGGGGGATGTTTGCGGATGTGGTGGCAAAGTGGCCCGGTAGAACATGACAGCTTTGTGTGGGCCAATTCAGTGGTAGGTGAAGATGGAGAAATAGGGGTTTTTGGGCAAAGCATTTTTTAGGAGACAGCGGCCAGCTACCCCCTCAGAACCTATATTTTAAATCCAGTCACCAACCCCACAACACAAGCTGAGTTTGGAACAGAAATGGTTGGTCTTTGAAATTTTGTTTCAGACAAAGCATATTGCTTCTCCAGAATCTGAAGCTTCGCCTTTTTCACCTCAGGCGTGGCCCGGGCAAGGTTGTCCTCTTGTAACCCCTGCTCGATCCCTCGCAACACTTCCAGCTTCTCCTTTTCGAGCTTCACCAGCTCTTAACTGCAGTTGCACCGGATAGAACACCTTCTGGAGCCACTCCCAGATTGCTGGTGCTGGGCGACCTCAGTGGAGGTCAATGAAGGTGCAGAGAGGCGTGGTGACGCCTGTGCCGGAGAAGCCCTGCCACTGTTAGCAGAGGAAGAGGGCATGAGTGTGCAGGGGTGCAAGGATGGACTGTTCTGTGAGCATCGAGTCGTATCCACAACTGTTCTCAGATCTATACCCCCTGAGATACCCTGTGATGCAGCTGTGATACCCAATGATTGCCAGGGCCTTTTCTTCATTAGGGCTGAGTGCAGGCACTGAGCTGGTCCCACCACCGGTTCTTGCCCGGTCTCTCCGTCTTGCTTTGGCTGCACTGGCAAAATCTTGCCACTTTACACGGACAAATTCCCACTCTCTCTGTGGGCTAGAACTTGATTCTGCCATTTTAATTGCCATGCTTTCCCAGATATCCTTTTTAGTTTTGTTAGACACTGTTGTCCGAAAACTTAAAGTGTCTTTGTGCTGAGTAACATCTTCTAAAAGTATGGCCATTTTGGTTTGGCTCTCCTCTTTCTTTCTTTCTTTCTTTCTTTCTTTCTTTCTTTCTTTCTTTTTTAATAAAAGAATGTCAAGACTTAGAGGGGCATGGTCTGAAATAACAATGAGCAGATATTCAGAGTTTACAACCTGAGGGGATAGAGAATTATTGATAAAAAAAATAATCTATACGAGAGAAAGATTGATGGACATACGAGTAGATTAATATTTTCTCGCTGTAGGACTTAAGTGTCTCCATGGGTCAATGTAACCATTTTTAATCATAAAACTCAGAAAATATCTTTGACATAGCAGAGGGAGTTTTAATTACAGTACTTGATTGATCCAAATCTGGATCAATAACAAAAGTTTAGATATGTGTTTAGCGCTGGGATCTTTCACAACAAATTCTAAGCAAAGTTTGGGGCATATACATTTACCAGAACTATTGGTGTTTGTGAAAATTTCCCTTTCACAATTACATATCTACCATTCACATCAGAAACAACACTGTCAATAGGAAAAGGCATGGTCTTATTAATCAAAATTCAACTCCTCTAGACCTAGAATCAAAGTTGAAATGAAATGTGTGATGTCCAGCGAGTTTGGAGTCTGCATTGATCCTTGTGGCACAGATGAGTTTCCCGGAGGAATACAGCGTCAGGTTTTTGTAGTTTTAAATGTGTCAAAACTTTGGATTTTTTTTTTTAAATGGGACCATTCAGTCCTTTCACATTCCAACTGAAGAATCTAACTGAGCTTCTGGTATTGTCCATCAATTTCGCTTAGTATATAAATAGTGGAGGCCACAAGCAGAAGGATAAATAAATTAATTGCGGTGGCCGTTTCTCACAGCAGTAAATGGCGCCCCTCTTAGCGACACTAGAGTTGTAGTCAAGGAAAATGAAGACCTTTAGGCCCTTATAGAGGAGTTGGTTCCAATTTCCACATCGAATAGCCTTCTCTTTGTCTTTAAAGTAGTGAAACCAAACAGTCATCCCTCTAGGCCTTTGATTCTCCTAGTCACCTGATGGCGCTGTGCCAATATGGAGTGCTCCAACAGCAGGGGAGTTGGAAAGATTTTGATCTGAGCACATCCTGGCTCCCTTCTGCTCGCTCCGGGATGCCGATGACACGGAGATTACAACGCTGAGAGCGTGACTTGAAGTCCAGCACTTTATCGGTGAGCTGTTTGTTAGCCTGAATTTAACTTTAGCACCGTTTGTTCCAGTGCTACAATGCAGTCGCTGTAATCGTTCAAGTGCTAAACAAGTTCGTCAAATTACCATCTTTGCGATTCAATGCTCGATTTAAAACTCTCAAAATACGCGAGGCAAGAGCGGAGTCAATGGCTGCTTTCACCTGTTCTGTGATGGTAGAAGTTAGCTCGGCGATCAAAGTGGCACAAAGTTTTGATGCTATGCCTGTATGAGAACCACTGGACTAAATGCTGCTAAATGTGTCTGTCGTGTTATGCCATTAATCTGGGTTTAACTTGCATTTGTCTCTGTTCACTTTAGGCCTGATGCAGCTAAAAGAGGAGGGTCAAGAATTGAATGAAAAGGAAGAGAAAGATCTCTATGAACAGGATCATGATTTCCTAATTGAAGAAAAATCATTTAGTTGCTCACAGACTAAAAAGACGTCCACACGAAAAAGAGCTCGGAAGAGAGGAACTAGAACTTTCAGCTGCCCTCAGTGTGAGAAGAGTCTCACTAATAAAGCAAACCTTAAAGTCCACATGAGAGTTCACACTGGAGAGAAGCCTTACACCTGCCAACAGTGTGGAAAGAGTTTTAATCAAAGTAACAGCCTTAAATCCCACATGAGAATTCACACTGGAGAGATGCCTCACACCTGCCCACAGTGTGGAAAGAGTTTTTCTGATAAAGGAAACCTTCAAAAACACATGAGAATTCACACTGGAGAGAAGCCTCACACCTGCCAACAGTGTGGGAAAAGTTTAGCTGAAAATGGGAGTCTTAAATCCCACATGAGAGTTCACACTGGAGAGAAGCCTCACATCTGCCAGCAGTGTGGAAAAAGTTTCACTCAAAGAAGCAGCCTTAAAACCCACATGAGAAGTCACACTGGACTGAAGCCTTTCACCTGCCAACAGTGTGGAAAGAGTTTCGCTAATATCAGAAACCTTACAGTTCACATGAGAGCTCACACTGGAGAGAAGCCATTCCCCTGCCTGCAGTGTGGAAAGAGTTTCACCCAAAAAGTGCATCTTAAAGCCCACATGAGAATTCACACTGGGGAGAGGCCTTTCACCTGCCAGTAGTGTGGAAACAGTTTCACTCAAAAAGGAAACCTTAATGCCCACATGAGAATTCACACTGGGGACATGCCATTCACTTGTGACCAGTTTGGAAAGAGTTTCAGATTTAAAGCAAACCTTAATTTCCACATGAGGAGTCACTAAAGAGAGAACTGTTTTGTCGTCAGTGTGGAAGGAGTTTCACAGACCGGAATCATCTTAAGAGACGCATAATAACTCACACCAGAGAGAAGCCTTTCATGGGCCATTATGTGGAAAGAGTTTCAGGTTTAAGGCAAACCTTCAGACGCACATAAGAGTTCAAGGCAAGGCAACTTAAACTTGAACAAGTTCACAACAACAAGTTCACACTGAAGAGAAGCCTAAAGGGTAAATATAGAATCTTGAGGAAAACATATATATCATGCCTTGTAAATGTATATCAAGAATATCATTAATACAACTCAAAATGTAATTCAAATAATAAAAGGTATTGATGTATACAATTTTTTTTAAATGTACATTGAAACTAGTCAGAGGCGCCACAAGCCGCTCCACTTCCATCTCCTTCACCACCTTCCGCTGCTGCCTCTGCCAGTCCAATGGCCCGGAGGTGGAGGATAGCAGCGGGTTCATGAGAATGAACCTCATTGGTTCTTGAGGAAGCTCAAACGTGGTGCGTAACACGAGAATGAACCTCATTGCTTACACCGAACCCAAATATGTTAATGACTATATATTGTGTTCAATAAACATAAAACATTAGTCATAATCTGTTGCTCATATATTTTATTTAATGTAATGTTGTTGCTTGTTAAGATAATGTAAACCCATGAGGCAAGAAAAACTTAAAAGCATATTCATATATCTTAAAACTTATACATATACATGAGCCTAAGCTCTTTTCAATAAAATCCATGCAAAAGTTAATATCAGATCATTTTACAGTAAAGGATGTAGCGAATATTCTTCAGTTTTATGCAAAACAGAAATACAACAAATAGAATATCAGATCTGTGTCATATGGCCAAAAATAAATGCAAAAAAATGCTTTTTTTCATAGTTGTGGTTGACATATGAAAACTGCAACACTGTATCTTACAGAGTAACCCGATGTAACCTTGCTCTCACTTGAAATGTGTCCCCGCCTGACATGAGGATGAGTAAATAAAAACAATGCAGTCAATTGTAGCGCTCTTGTCACTTAAAATACTGTCCTTTACGGCATTTTAAACGTCCAAAAACGTTGTCAATTGCGGTGCCCTTTATCAAATAAAACGCTGTGATTTACGGTGCTTTAACCGACCAAAAAACGTCATCAATTGTTTCATTTATTTACATCAGTTACACCGCATTTGTTGTTACTTATTATTTTATTTATTATTTATTTTAAGGTCATTATTGCCTACTTTTTAACCTATAAAGGAAGATTCTTTGAAATGTAGGGAAGTACAGGATATGTAAATTTTCCTCAAAAAAAGTCTTCCTTCTTCTTTTGCCATTACGTGTTTGACAAATTAATTAACAGACAAGGAAGTTTAGTTTTAAATACAGTCACAGTACCTTATACAGAACATAGGGCAAAGTCCTCTCTTAAACATCTCTTATCTGTAGTTTTACTGTCCAGTAAGCAAGGTTACATATATTTAAAGTAACACACCTATCATGGTAAAATATGACCCAGTTGTTACATTGTGCTTATTTTCAAAGAAACAATGAAAACTTGAAGAACACAAAGAAGTGTCTAAATATTAAAGATAACGTGTGCATATGAATTAAATGTTGTTTGGCCAGTATGAAACAAGGATTTGATCTGCTGTAAAGTGTATAAAATAAATAAATAAATAAAAGTGTATAGGGTCACTAGTGACCAAAGGTCTGTAATAGTGTAAGAATTTTTTTTTATATACATTGACATCCCTGACATTTCTGATGTCTTATTATGTGCAATTTATCTTTATTCCTCAAGGTGGCAATGTCTGATACAGATCCTGCAGAGCAAACTGTAAGCAATCAAATATTAGTGTCACTCTCACTTGATTGTGGATCTGTTGAAGCGATCAAAATATTAATTTTGAAGACATTGAAAACTATAGTTTTTTAAGAATATGGCTCAGATTGTGAATATGGGACAGATGTTAAATGTACTGGGGAAATGAGCTCTAATTATGTAAAAAAAAAAAAACCTTGCTCAAACTGAACCTTTCCCATTTCCAAAATGTAACGAAATATGCTTGATCTTAGAGACCCATCCATGTTCGATATAGTTCTGGGTCGCTAAAGACCAGAATATGCAATAATTATCGACCAAACTATTTAAATGAATTAAATTCAAGGGTCAAGGGCTCAAGTAAATGACACACTGATCACCAAATGAAATATAATCTATAAATAATCAAAATTACCTAGCTAAACCTCTTTTAATTCTCAATTAGAACTTTTGTAGACATATTTCATAAATTAAATCAAACCTATTTGTATTAAGGGAAGATGTTAATGCTGTTTGTAGAGTTGTTTAATCGTCCTTTGATGAGATCTTGAGAAATGTAATGTTAATTTTGCTGTGTGTACTTTTTTTGTATATTTGTAATTTGTGTTTCTTATATATATATATATATATATATATATATATATATATATATATATATATATATATATATATATATATATATATATATATATATATATATATATATATATATAATTTACTGTATGTGTATGTATATATAATATATATATATAATATATAATTTTTATTTAATTTTATTCTTTTCTTGTAACAGCATTCATGGTGGAAAGCAAAGTAAGAATTGTATTGTACTGTGCGTATGACAACAAAGGCTTTGAACTTTGAACTGTCTTGTGTCCCAGTACTAGACTCAGAATGTGTGACGCAATGTCACAAATGTCATTCTGAGCTCAAAGAAACCTTTGTAGACGGTGCTTTTTTGTCTATTTCTGTATGTCATTTTATCTCTTAACTATATATTTCATTGTGTTCTGTCTATCTCTGTTTATCTGTCTTTTTCTGTGTTGTTTGTCTTTTTTTACCTGTAATTTCGCAATCATTCTACAAAGCATGTCGGATATTTTGGGTCTTTTAACGACGGACAGTGAATCTATGAACAAGAAACATCGACACATTATTCATGGTTAGTAACTACTATTTCATTAAATACTGATAGATAAAGATTGAAATGTGTCATGTATCCATTCACATTGATTTGAGACTTATCAGACAGCTTTGAGACAATATCTATATCTGTTTTTTTGGTTATTATTTGATCTTTTATAGTAATTATAGCAAATTTACATAAAAACAACATTCTGATGCTTCATATGTCTTCATAAAAATGCACATACATCTCACAACCTTCATTTCAAATAATTCATTTAGATTGTGAATGTGTATTTTCATAATTTAGTCTGTCTACTCTACAGTAACATATTCCGTGTCAGACCTCCCCTCCTGCATTCGTGTGTCAGTGTATGTGTGTGAGCAGTGCTTAATTCAAAAATCAAATCATAAGCCGGAGAGTGCATTTGGGAGTGGAGGGGTGTACTGAAAACAGCATGCTATGTGCAGTGTTGCCAGATTGGGCGGTTTTGAATTTTATTATGCAGGTAAAAACTTGGGCTGGTTTGGGTTTCGGTGGTTTTCAAACATCTAAAACTCAAGTGTGCATGTACTCCTGTGAGAAAAATGCCTGCTAATTACGTTGCTTATTCGCGTTTTGCACTTAAATTGGCATATTTTTACAGTTTACATTGAAAATGATGCATGTGTTTTTCCAAGGGTTAAAGTCTTTGTTAATTTCTTGATTGCTGTGTTGACAGTTTCCACCTAGACATTTTAGTCATTTGCTAATTCACTGTAAAAAATGCTTTTCTTATTTAGTATTTTTGTCTGGTTTCCAGTCTAAATATATATAAATTCTTAAATCAAGATGCATTTACTAGATAAGTAAAATCACATAAGATATTTGTTCTTGTTTTCTGGGGGCAAAAAATAAAAAATGAAGTGAGTTTTTGCTTCAAACAAGCACAATTATCTGCCAATGGGGTATGGAAAATAATCTTGTTAAAACTGCTTTTTTTGCAGTGTTCTCTTTTAAAGGGTTAGTTCACCCAGAAATGTAAATTCTGTCATTAATGACGTCCCCTCATGTCGCAGGACACCCGTCAGACCTCCGTTCATCTTCAGATACAAATGAAGATATTTTAGTGTAAATCCGATGCTCAGAAAGGCCTCCATTGGCTCAATGCACTGCACACTCTCAAGACCCATAAAAGCACTAAAGACTAAAGATACAAAGTCCATCTCACTACAGTGATTTCAAAACACGGCATCATGAAGCTTCGAAGCGTTATGAATCAGCTAAATAAATCATGACTGATCACGTTTCAAACCGCCAAACTGCTGAAATCACGTGACTTTGGCGATCCAAACCACTGAATCGTCTCACTGATTCATAACGCTTCAAACCACTGAATCGTCTCACTGATTCATAATGCTTCAAACTGCTGAATCGACTCACTGATTCATAACGCTTCAAACCACTGAATCGTCTCACTGATTCATAATGCTTCAAACCACTGAATCGACTCACTGATTCATAATGCTTCAAACCACTGAATCGTCTCACTGATTCGTAATGCTTCAAACCACTGAATCGACTCACTGATTCATAATGCTTCAAACTGCTGAATCGACTCACTGATTCATAACGCTTCAAACCACTGAATCGTCTCACTGATTCATAACGCTTCAAACCACTGAATCGTCTCACTGATTCATAATGCTTCAAACCGCTGAATCGTCTCACTGATTCATAATGCTTCAAACCACTGAATCGACTCACTGATTCATAACGCTTCAAACCGCTGAATCGACTCACTGATTCGTAACGCTTCAAACCACTGAATCGTCTCACTGATTCATAATGCTTCAAACCACTGAATCGACTCAATGATTCATAACGCTTCAAACCGCTGAATCGACTCACTGATTCATAACGCTTCAAACCACTGAATCGTCTCACTGATTCATAATGCTTCAAACCACTGAATCGACTCACTGATTCATAACGCTTCGAAGCTTCATGATGCTGTGTTTTGAAATCGGTCATCACTATATAAGTCGTTATTTAGGTTTTTTTTGCGCACAAAAACTATTCTCGTCGCTTCATAAAGTTATTGTAGAACCGCTGTAGTGAGACAGAATTTTCATTTTTAGGTGAACTAACCCTTTAATGTATTTGGCTTGTTTTGTTCGGTTGTCCTAAGATTTTTATTTAATTTTGGCATCATTATTTTGTTTAACCTCTTAACTGTCCCACAGGTGGGACGCCTGGTGCTCTTTTTTTGATCGCCTTTTTTTCGTATCATATATTTGAGTAATTATCATAAATTAGGGATCATTTGAAAGCTTACAAACTCAAAATTCATCCTGGGAAAACTGTTTTGAAATCGGACATTGCGTTACCATGGAAACGTTACTCTAAAATATTCTAGTGGGCTCCTCCCCTAGTGGGCGGTGTCACGTTTCATATTACAACAATTATTTTAGCTACTTTATAATCAAAATCTTTTCCAATCTTTACAAAACACATATTGTCGGAAAGGTCTGAGTCTCAAGGGTCCATATTTGGTGACCGTTTTGTGATGGAAGTGACATTTGGACAGAAAATTACAGGAAATTGCATCAAAAAATCAATAAATGGAATTTGAATGACACCCGGTGGCTATTTGTGGTACAGCGCCTAAACAATCTCATGGGAACTTCAATTTTTGTGATATCAACTTCAAATTTGGAACACAAATTGGTTAGACATATGGCTTTGATTTTATAGTAAGTTTAGAGTAAATTATTTTTTGTAAAAAATATATCTTATATGAAATAAAAAAATATTTAGTCCAGTATTTTTCATTTATAGTAAATTTATAGTAAAAAACTTCCATAACTCTTTTCTGCAATAATCTGCAGAGTGTCGTCTTTAAAACGAGACCAAACTTTGGTCTTTATTCCAAAGCATTCTTGAATTACAGCCCTTTAAGTTTGGATAGTGCATTTTCATGTGTATTCTCAAAAAGGGGGTGACAGTTAAAGGGTTTAAAGGAGTTCAAAGTGGTGCTTATCAACCTTGATTGACATGGTAATAACATGCTATCACATTATTTTGGCAGTTAAAGTTTTGGCCGGGTTTTTCTTGGAGTGGGTGGGTTTTGGTGAGCTTTTGGGCTGGAAATCCTCGACGCAATCTGGCAACAATAGATATGTTCTCAAATCCCCACTTACTAACCTATTTCCACTATTCTGTACACACTCAATTGCCCACATCACTTCACGCTTAAAGGAACACTCCACTTTTTTGAAAATAGGCTCATTTTCCGTCTCCCCTAGAGTTAAACAGTTGAGTTTAACCGGTTTCGAATCCATTCAGCCGATCTCCGGGTCTGGCGGTAGCACTTTTAGCATAGCTTAGCATAGATCATTGAATCTGATTAGACCGTTAGCATCTCGCTCAATAATGACCAAAGAGTTCTGTACTCTTCTGTAGTTACATCTTGTACTAAGACCGACGGAAAATAATTAGTTGTGATTTCCTTGGCCGACAGTGTTTTTGTTTTTGTTTCATATTCTTATTTTGTCATGTTCACTGTCATGTTTCCTGGTTTGTCATGTGATTTCATTGTGCCCTCATGTGATCATGTCATCTGCTTCCAGTCTCTTATGTCATGTCTTAATTGTTCACAGGTGTGTTTTGTTTAGTCATTAATCTCTGTGTATTTAAGCCCATGAGAGTATAGTTCCTAGCCATATCGGCCTAGAAAATCACAACTTTCCATTTCCCGTCAGTCTTAGTACATGATGTAACTACAGAAGAGTTTTAAATAGGAAAAATATTGAAACTCTTCATTTTTTAAGTGAGGTGCTAACGGTCTAATCAGATTCAATGATCTATGCTAAGCTATGCTAAAAGTGCCACCACCAGACCCGGAGATCGGCTGAATGGATTCGAAACCGGTAAAACTCAACTGTTTAACTCAAGGGGAGACGGAAAATGAGTGTTCCTTTAACTGTAGGGCTTACAGCACTCACAGTCCGCTATTTATTTCTCAACAGGTCTAGCATACACAATAATACTTAAGAGTACTAAAAAAAGAATCACACCAAGCTTTTAGAAATATTAATACAGATAACACATACATGCTCCAGTTTTTGAGAAAATATGATGTGATGTTGGTTGTGTATTGACGATGGCATAATCATAATCAGCGCGATACCACAAAGTTATATTTTTTACAACGTACTGTGGATAATAACTTGATAAACTCTTTTTGAAGATACTTGTTAAATGTATACAGGCGTTTCTTTGACATCTTAGCGAGTTCGCGCCTGACTCGATATCCTCCACGCCCTCTAATGTGGCGTTCACACCGGACGCGATTAGCGCGAATAATTCGCGCTTATCGCGCAAAGGTGGACGCTTGAACATTTTGAGTTTACTCGCTTCATTCGCGCGTGAAATTCGCGTGTGACAACTACACAACAGACGCGAATTCGCGTCATGGGAGGGGCTTCTGCCCTATATGAGCCTATATGAGCCTATATGAGCCCAAATGAGCCTTTATGAGCCTATATGAGCCTATATGAGCCTATATGAGCCTTTATGAGCCTTTATGAGCCTATATGAGCCTATATGACCCTATATGAGCCTATATGAGCCTTTATGAGCCTATATGAGCCTATATGAGCCTTTATGACCCTATATGACCCTATATGACCCTATATGAGCCCATATGAGCCTTTATGAGCCTATATGAGCCTTTATGAGCCTATATGAGCCTATATGAGCCTTTATGACCCTATATGACCCTATATGACCCTATATGAGCCTATATGAGCCTATATGAGCCTTTATGACCCTATATGAGCCTATATGAGTCCATATGAGCCTATATGAGCCTGTATGAGCCTATATGAGTCTATATGAGCCTATATGAGCCTATATGGTATATGAGCCTTTTTTGTAAAAAATACTACTATTAATGTGTGACAAAACGTAGTTTAAAGACTTTTTCAGGCGATAATATAGTTGTTTAAAGCTCAAATCTGTGGTTAATTTATAAAAAGAGTGCCTATTTGAGCATTTTATCTGGCGTTTTCGGAGTTGTGAGATCCAGGCGATCAGTGGAATTCCGCGCTCGTTTACCCGGCGAGACCCGCCTTTCCTCGGCTAGTCCTTCTCACATTTGCCGCTGGCTCTGGCTCTTTTTTTCTGCTCCAGTCTCGTTGTGAAATGGCTGACATAGATTTTGTTGAGAGGGTAACTCACTTTCTTCCAAGCAAGATCCTTTTTATTCCTGTTCCTGTAGTGATAGGATGATGTATCATACAGCTCCGGGTATCCACATACGGCCACGATTATCTTGTCCTCCATTGTTGTTCGGATTTCTGCCTCCGCTTGTAATTGCGTCACTACTAGAGCAAGCTCGTGATTGGTTAATGCGGCGCGAAATATCCGCCAAAGTTCCGATTTTTCAACTTGAGCGATTCGCGCAAACCGCGCGTTCAAAACGCTCAATTCGTATCATTCGCGCGAATCTCGCCGCAGAATGCCATTACGCGTCTCTGCATTGACTTAACATGTAAATCACTCGCACGAATCGCGTCCGGTGTGAACGCAGCATAACACCCCGCCTTCACCAACTGCAAGTTAATCGATAACGAATTGTGATTGGATGGTAATTTTGTTGTTCCATGAGCTTGGCTACTTTTGATAGGCTATTACTACTCGCTCTATGATCACCCAGCCATAAAGAAGTTTTGACCATAAAGAAATAATATTTTTCATAATAAGTCGTGACACTAAAAATAGAGCTGAAATATGGGACTGTACCGGGAAAAACGGGAAGTCTGGTCACCGTAATAATTTGATTTACTGATCTCATCCAGTATTTAATATCTGATTATGTAGGGGCTGTTTTATTCTTTTTGCGGTCACATTCCTTTGACACTTCAGTCAAATGTAGGCGCTCCAAAGTGGCATGTCAGATATGTTGTCTCTCTTAGCGACAGACAGTGAATTTGCATAGTTTCACTCCCATGTCATTTGTTTGTTGAAAACCTGTTTCTGGTTTAACAGGTTCAAGTTCAGAAGAAAAAACCTTCCCCCAGTCCTTTATGACAATGCAGAATTGAGTTTCAGAACATCTGCTTAAGACGCCAGTTCAATGGAGGAACGAGAAACATCGACACCGTCATTATTCATGGTTAGTAACTACTACTTCATTAAATACTGACAGATATAGATTTAAATGTGTCATGTATCCATTCACATTGATTTGAGACTTGTCAGACAGCTTTGAGACAATATCTATTTTCTAATATCTAGTTTGTTGGTTGCAATTATTTGATCTTTTATAGTAATTATAGCAAATATACATAAAAACAACATTCTGATGTTTCATATGTCTTCATAAATATGCACATTCATCTTACAACCTTCATTTCAACTAATTCATTTAGATTGTGAATGTGTATTTTCATAATTTAGTCTGTCTACAGTAACATATTCCGTGTCAGACCTCCCCTCCTGCGTTCGTGTGTCAGTGTATGTGTGTGTGAGCAGTGCTTAATTCAAAAATCAAATCATATGCCGTAGAGTGCATTTGAGAGTGGAGGGGTGTACTGAAAACAGCATGCTATGTGCAGTGTTGCCAGATTGGGCGGTTTTGAATTTTATTATGTGGGTAAAAACTTGGGCTGGTTTGGGTTTCGGTGGTTTTCAAACATCTAAAACTCAAGTGTGCATGTACTCCTGTGAGAAAAATGTTGCTTATTCCAATCTTTCCAATTCCAATCTCATTCTATTAAAATCAAAATAGAATACAATCAAAATGAAGTGATTTTTGCTTAAAACAAGCAAAATGATCTGCCAATGGGGTTTGGGACAGAAACAAAAAGACATTGGCTGATATTAGCTTGTTCTAAGCAAAAATCACCTTTTTTTTCAGAAAGTAAGAACAATTATCTTATGTAATTTCACTTATCTAGTAAAAGCATCTTGATTTAAGAATTTTTAGATATTTAGACTAGGAACAAGACAAAATACTAAGTAAGAAGGGCATTTTTTTTGCAGTGTAGTTGACAGACAATTCCTTCAGCGGTTCGATTATCTAGCTCTACGAGTTCAGTAAAAATATTTGTAGGCATGTGCATATTTGGCAGCTGAACCCTAAGGCATATGAACAAGGAACTAGTTTTCTTTAAACTGGTTGAGTTTACGTGCACACTGTACTATTTTTTCAAACAGCTTTTTTCCGCATATTTACACACGCAACACTGGAATGTAGAATTCCATCCATTTACCTCCTGGAAATCGAAGTCATGTCCGGGCATGTGGCATTTAGCCTCTCAAGTTGTAGTGGTTATCTCTTCAGACTGACTATAAACTAAAGCCCTTTATGATGGTGTCTCTTTTTCCCTTATCAGACTGTCTGCTGAATGAGCCTTGGTCCGGACATTTTCAAAAACACTTTTTGGTAACCCTTTACTTTATAAGACTGACATGAATATGTTTTTATGCATGTTTATGACAACTGCCATTGAGTGTCATTTATGTCATCTTTAATGCAAAGATGACTTTATTTGAGATGTCATTATAGTCAGTATAGTATAGTATAAGCACCTAGTAGTATCAAACCAAAATCTTCTTTTAGCCAAACCCATTTCAAACAATGTTATCTTATTATATTATTGTTACCTTATAGACTCAAGAATACATCCATTCCAGACACAGAAGACGCTCTGATGTGAATTTACAACATATTTATTTTACCAACCAAACATGTTAGAAGTACACACACATACATTTAAATAAAATACATAAAAACATTGAGATGTCTCTTAAGGTTTGTGGTGTTTTTTCCTGTGATTTTGTGGCCACATTTCTCCCCATCTTTTTCCACAACACCCGTTTATATTTTCCACTTCAATATAATGACGCGAAATGTCGCAATAAGAATGTTTTTCTGTCTTATATTTTATCTCAAAATAAAAGATGTAATTTTGTTCCACATGGAAATGAGCAGAAATAAGTGAATACAGCCTCTTAATCGCTTATGAGGTAATCATAATGCTGCGGTTATTTTAACATATATAACTGCTGCCGTTATAACGGCACATTTCAAATGTTTACGTGCTTTTTTTTTTGCTTTTTTTTTGAGCTGTGATGAAATATCTTGCTCTTTTAAATAGTTGCCAGCTTTTCAGTAATAAAAGTCTAGATTTTTACATTATATGCATTTGGCAGATGCTTTTATCCAAAGCGACTTACAGTGCACTTATTACAGGGACAATCCCCCTGGAGCAACATGGAGTAAAGTGCCTTGCTCAAGGACACACTGGTGGTGACCGCTGGGATCGAACCAGCAACCTTCTGCATATCAGTTCCATGGTTTAACCCACTGGACCACCATCCCAGTAGATCTTTAAAATGCATCCAAATTACAGTGAAGCGCAACCGTACGGTGCTCTGCAGTGGCCAAAAAGGATATAAATAGTGAATTCTTAAGTGATATATTATTGAAAACTCAGAGATGTGGATTCAGACGGCACCACACGACCTTGGTGTTTGTCAAACAGTAGGTAATTCGGCCAGAGATTTTTACACGGGTGGTGGGAGAAAAACACTGACATTCTGGATGAATAAAATCACTGACTAGCCCCTGTAAATGATGAAAACACCTTATGACCACAGGAGAAACAATTACCGCTTACGAACCCCAACTGGCCGGCCATCGGTCCCTTTCTCTGTGTCAGACTTAACTTTGTTTGTTGTCGTTAACTCACCGGAGCTGCATCTTCTAAATAATGCCGCGAGTGGGGCTTGAAGAGACTGACGTGGCCTGCATCTGCGCAGTGAACCTGATGCAGCCCCTGAATGAGACGCACAGAAATACTGCAAAATAATAATAAAAACGCGACTAAACGAGACAAAATGGTTATAAGATTTTATCTCGTCTCATTTTCGTCAACGAGACATTTTAGCATAGTTTTTATTTTGTGAACCACATTTAGTCTCGTTTTTATTCGTCAACAATATTGCATTATACATTTAAAGTCATCGCCAAATGACCAGCATTTACGTTTTGTTTCGTCTCATTTTCGTCACGTGATAAAGGTTCGTTGACGACGATATTTAGTTATACTTTTCGTTGACGAAAGCAACACTACATGACATAGCAAACTTAAGAAACGACTAAGCTTTATGGGTTAACATTACATTAAACTGTTATGTGGTTGTTTTGACATTGGCTGTCATGAGGCCATCATTACTTACATTTTTTTTCAGTGGTACAAATTGAAATTGTCATTAAAATGTCATTAAGTGTCAATACTCTGTCAAATTATTTTATAACAGTGTCATGAATATTTTTATTGACCGAAACTATGGCATTCCTCATAGAGGAAATGGTGTCAATGAAATCGAGTCACCTCAAAATGCTAGAGTGGCACCACTGGTTAGGTGTACGCCATTATGATGTGTCTTAGCTAGACTTATCCATGATGTAAAAAGCATTTCAAGAAAATATAAATGTGTGGGATGCTGTAATTAACTGTTTTTGCAGTGATATGGACCAAACGCTGCATGGCTTAACCCACCATTGTTCGTGTTTCATTTAATTTTGTGTGAATCAGTATCTGTATCAATATAATTTTATCCATTTTAATTATTATTATTATAGGATGATTGATTTTATTTCTCGAACACCTATTCATTTTTTAAGACATTTGAAATTGTCTGTTATCTGACCTTCTGTTGGAGCTGATGGAGGAAACATAAAAAAAAAACAATTATGAACTGAAAAATATTCATGACGCTGTTGTAAAATAATTTGACAGAGTATTAACACTTCAAGACATTTTAATGACAAATTCAACTTGTACCACATGACGTTATAATGGCCTCAGTCAACATCAAAACCCACCACATGACAATGTTAACCCTATAAAGCTAAGTAGTTTCTTAAATTTGATAATTAATCTGCTATGTCATGTTTATGACAGGTTATGTTGTCTTGGTAATGTCAAGTTGTCATGATAAAGACATCTCAGATAATGTCATCTTTGCATTAAAAATGACAGAATTGAGCGAATGACACTTAATGACAGTTGTCATAAACATGAATATGAAGGAGTTTGTATGCATGACATGTGTCATGTCATGAATATGAAGGTGTCATGTCAGTCTTATGCACACCCCTTCAAGTAAAGTGTTATCCATTTTTTTCTCGTTGCTGTTAGTATCCCAATCAGGTGACCTTACTGTTGTGTGACCCATTCCTTTACTAGTTTCACCCCGTCTCTTCTGGCCCCAAAGACCCAACTGCTCTAAATGTTGTGCAGCCCAAACTAGATTTTTCCATAACAAGCCCGGGGTATTAAGTCTGTCTAACCCTGAATTGAGCTTCTGTCCAAACAGTTATGCATCCCATTTCTGACTGTCGCTAGACGTCCCAAACTCTTCTCTGCTGCAAGCCAGTCCCTCCAGAAAAACGTGATTATGCGATCGCATGATTTAATGCATAATCAGCCAAAGTTCGCATATTTATGCGGGGCCGCATTTTTTCAAATACGCTGCACTTTCGCCGCGTAAATTGCCTATTTCCACGTGCAAAATATGCGGGGCTAGCATGATTTCATAAAAAAACTTTTTCAAAAGACTTTTTCAAAAGAGTCATATATATTAGCAGAAAGTTGACAAATGTTCGTTTACTTCACACAAGAGCCGCCATTTCCCCCTGTTGCCATGGGAACGCTTTGAAGTGACGTAATTACCCGACGTGAACGTCATCGAAAAGCTGCAAACCCCGCGGAGAAACCATAGATATCGGTGAAACCATGATGAAGCGCAAACTCCCATTGGCCAACAAAAATAACAGCAAAAGAGCAAAGCAGTTTCAGAACACAGCATCATGAAGCTTCAGAGCGTTATGAGTCAGTGAGTCGATTCAGCGGTTCAGAGCGTTATGAGTCAGTGAGTCGATTCAGCGGTTCAGAGCGTTATGAGTCAGTGAGTCGATTCAGCGGTTCAGAGCGTTATGAGTCAGTGAGTCGATTCAGCGGTTCAGAGCGTTATGAGTCAGTGAGTCGATTCAGCGGTTCAGAGCGTTATGAGTCAGTGAGTCGATTCAGCGGTTCAGAGCTTTATGAGTCAGTGAGTCGATTCAGCGGTTCGGAGCGTTATGAGTCAGTGAGTCGATTCAGCGGTTCAGAGCGTTATGAGTCAGTGAGTCGATTCAGCGGTTCAGAGCGTTATGAGTCAGTGAGTCGATTCAGCGGTTCAGAGCGTTATGAATCAGTGAGTCGATTCAGAGGTTCAGAGCGTTATGAGTCAGTGAGTCGATTCAGCGGTTCAGAGCGTTATGAGTCAGTGAGTCGATTCAGCAGTTTGGAGCGTTATGAATCAGTGAGTCGATTCAGCAGTTTGAAGCGTTATGAATCAGTGAGTCGATTCAGCGGTTTGGAGCGATATGAGTCAGTGAGTCGATTCAGCGGTTTGAAGCGTTATGAATCAGTGAGTCGATTCAGCGGTTTGAAGCGTTATGAGTCAGTGAGTCGATTCAGCGGTTTGAAGCGTTATGAATCAGTGAGTCGATTCAGCGGTTTGAAGCGTTATGAATCAGTGAGTCGATTCAGCGGTTTGAAGCGTTATGAGTCAGTGAGTCGATTCAGCGGTTTGAAGCGTTATGAATCAGTGAGTCGATTCAGCGGTTTGAAGCGTTATGAATCAGTGAGTCGATTCAGCGGTTCAGAGCGTTATGAATCAGTGAGTCGATTCAGCGGTTTGGAGCGTTATGAATCAGTGAGTCGATTTCAGCTGTTTGAAGCGTTATGAATCAGTGAGTCGATTCAGCGGTTTGAAGCGTTATGAATCAGCGAGTCGATTCAGCGGTTTGAAGCGTTATGAATCAGCGAGTCGATTCAGCGGTTTGAAGCATTATGAATCAATGAGTGGATTCAGCGGTTCAGAGCGTTATGAATCAGTGAGTCGATTCAGCGGTTCAGAGCGTTATGAATCAGTGAGTCGATTCAGTGGTTCGGAGCGTTATGAATCAGTGAGTCGATTCAGCGGTTTGAAGCATTATGAATCAGTGAGTCGATTCAGCGGTTTGAAGCGTTAGGAATCAGTGAGTCGATTCAGCGGTTTGGAGCGTTATGAATCAGTGAGTCAATTCAGCGGTTTGAAGCGTTATGAATCAGTGAGTCGATTCAGCGGTTTGGAGCGTTATGAATCAGTGAGTCGATTCAGCAGTTTGGAGCGTTATGAATCAGTGAGTCGATTCAGCGGTTTGAAGCATTATGAATCAGTGAGTCGATTCAGCGGTTTGAAGCATTATGAATCAGTGAGTCGTTTCAGCGGTTTGGAGCGTTATGAATCAGTGAGTCGATTCAGCGGTTTGGAGCGTTATGAATCAGTGAGTCGATTCAGCGGTTTGAAGTGTTATGAATCAGTGAGTCGATTCAGCGGTTTGAAGCGTTATGAATCAGTGAGTCGATTCAGCGGTTCAGAGCGTTATGAATCAGTGAGTCGATTCAGCGGTTCAGAGCGTTATGAATCAGTGAGTCGATTCAGCGGTTTGGAGCGTTATGAATCAGTGAGTCGATTCAGCGGTTTGGAGCGTTATGAATCAGTGAGTCGATTCAGCGGTTTGGAGCGTTATGAATCAGTGAGTCGATTCAGCGGTTTGAAGCGTTATGAATCAGTGAGTCGATTCAGCGGTTCAGAGCGTTATGAATCAGTGAGTCGATTCAGTGGTTCGGAGCGTTATGAATCAGTGAGTCGATTCAGCGGTTTGGAGCGTTATGAATCAGTGAGTCGATTCAGTGGTTTGAAGCGCTATGAATCAGCGAGTCGATTCAGCGGTTCGGATCGCCAAAGTGACGTATTTCAGCAGTTTGACACGCGATTCGAATCATGAATCGACTCACTGATTCATAACACTTCGAAGCTTCATGATACATTGTTTTGAAATCGGTCCAAATTGAGCCATGTGTTTATTAAGGTCTTCAATAAAACAAGATGAGAACTTAAATATTCAATTAAAAATATTTGCTTTTTTTCTCTTTTTCATCAAACCTCAGTTTTTGCAAGTTTTATCGCATAAAATTGCCTAAATATCCCGCGTTTTACACCGCATAATCAAGGATTTTTGCTGCAACAATCACAAAAAAAGCCGCATTTTTCTGGAAGGACTGGCAAGCACACTCCTTTCCCTCCAAATCTGACTTGCAATGTACCTCCTCTTTGCTGTTGAACCATCCTGATTCATTTAAAATCTTTATCATTCAACTCTTCTTTTCTTTTGAAAAATAATAGCAAATTTTGACATTTTTGCTATCCACAATTCAAAATTATCTGCCAGTGGGGTAAGAAAAATAATCTTTTTTCTGTTTGAATTAAGATTAAACAAATTAATTAATTTTTTCCCCAACAGCAGATCATTTTGCTTTAGTTAAGCAAAAATGAACTTGACTTTTTTTTTACTCCTGAAAACAAGATGTTATGTCTTATGCCTAGTAAATGCATCTTGATGTAAGAATGTTTAGATATTCTGACTGGAAGATAACTATGAAAAGCATTTTTCCAGTGTGATCCTCTGCTTCCAATTGTTTATGTTTTTTTTGTTTTTGGTCTGCGTACGTGATGTAATTACCTAGCACATTTGATCGTTTTCTGGCATGATCTGGCACAACTTAAAGGGATAGTTCACCCAAAAATCAAAATTAGCCCATGATTTACTCTCCCTCAAGTCATCCTAGGTGTATATGACATTCTTCTTTAAGATGAACACAATCAGAGTTATATTACAAAAGTCCAGTCTAATCCAAGCATTAGAATAGCAGTAATAGTTCATAAAAAATTGCAATTTTCATTTTTGTGTGAACTATCCCTTTAAGCCCTATATGTGACTCTTGTGTGAGTCACTGAGGGATCAGTGACTGTTTAACAGATGACAATTCATAGCCCAAATAGCATTTGAATGCCTAGGTCCACATGTTAAGAGTGAAACTACTTCCGGTCTTTTTCTTTTTGTCCTGCAGCTGTGAATCTGTGAAGAGCGATGGCGTCAGTTGAAGAGTTTCTTCTGAACTCACTGATGGACCTAAAAGAAGCTGAACTGAAAACGTTTCAGTGGCACTTAAAGATTGATCATAAGTGTATATCAAATTGTGAAATGGAGAATGCAGATAGGTTAAAAACAGTGGATACGATGGTAGCTTGTTTTGGACCAGAAGAAGCTGTGAAGATCATGGTGAAGATCCTGAGGAAGATGAACCAGAATGAACTGGCTCAGCAGCTGGAGAACAGTCATAAGCAAGGTAAACGTTTAATTCACTGTGACTGTAATGTGATTAACTTAAACTTTCCTCTTTGCTTTGCTGTGTTTGTGTGATTTATGTATCCCAGTGAATGATCCTGTCTCTCTCTCTCTCTCTCTCTCTCTCTCTCTCTCTCTCTCTCTCTCTCTCTCTCTCTCTCTCTCTCTCTCTCTCTCTCTCTCTCTACCACACACACACACACACACACACACAGATCAGACTGATGGCAATATAAAGGCATCTGTCCCTGTTGGAGCTCATTCAAAAGAGAGTTTGGGTAAATTACAATCACTGCCTATACATAGAAACAAGAGTAAATTTAGCAGCAAGCAGCAAATACAAAGCCAAGCACTGCAAAAATGCATTTCTTATTTAGTATTTTTGTCTTGTTTCTAGTCTAAATATAAACAAATTCTTAAATCAAGATGCATTTACTAGATAAGTAAGATGACATATATTTTTTTCTTGAAAATCAAATAAAAATGAAGTGAGTTTTTACTTAAAAAAAAAGCAAAATGATCTGCCAATGGGGTAAGATGGGGTCATCTCTTCCTAAAGAATAAAAATGAATGACCATCTGAAGGTATGCTGAGGATACATTACAACTTACTGTCATGTATATATGTGGTGTAATCGCTAAATCAGTGTTTCAACAGCGGAAAGACGTCAATATAACTGCTTGTAAACTAAACAATGTTATGTAACGTTAGCATCACATTTACCTCAGGCAGTCATTCAGTGTCCACAGAATCATATTCACTAGAGAAATCAACTCTTTCACTGAATAAATGACCTATATTAGCCGTTATATTCATTATATTCTACTGAACCTGTTAGTGATATCTTGATTATTTAATGCATGTTAAATAAACCTGTCATGAAAATGACAGACACTGTGTATAAATGATTATATTTCAACAACGATTTGGAGAAAAACTATTTTATAATTAGATTTAGGAGTTAATGCAAAAACTGCCTTATGTGAAGTTTACATGTTTGCACACAATGTGTTATTTAAGTGTTGATTATTAGACCTAAAAATAAATAGCAACTGAATTTAGGCTAATAGTTTGGGCTCTGTTATTAACCTTTAATATTAATGTGCAAGTAAGGGATCCCTATATAATTTACAGAAATATCTTCAATAAACTTTTAGATATTCAATTCAATTCAATTCAAATTTATTTGTATAGCGCTTTTCACAATACACATTGTTTCAAAGCAGCTTTACAGAAAGTGCATTTCATAGATGAACAGTAAAAATGTTAGAAAGACAATGTTAAAGAATAATGTTCGAAAAAGTTAATCAGTCGTGTATTAATTTAGGCCATAACAACGCTGGCGTTGAGTCGTCTCTTCACAGGCGTGGAGTCGTCTCATCACAGGGGCATCTGAAGTCTCCATGAGAGGCTGGATACAAACTGGAGCTGACAAACTATTTACCTCGGGACTAGTGTCCCGAGATAACAACAGAAAAGCAGATGGGAAATAATTAGCGTAGCTGTTCAGAATATTATATTAATGCTTTTGATCCGATTTAACTGTAGTATAAAAGGTAATTATAATGTGAATGCTTGGCTAAAGAGATGCGTCTTTAATCTAGTTTTAAACTGGGACAGCGAGTCTGAACCTCGAACAATATCAGGAAGACTATTCCAGAGTTTAGGAGCTAAATGTGAAAATGCCCTCCCTCCTTTAGTGGACTTAGATATCCTAGGAATGACCAGAAGCCTAGAGTTTAGTGATCTTAAAGAGTGCGATGGATTGTAGGGCAATAGAAGATCCGTTAGATACACTGGAGCTAAACCATTTAGGGCTTTATAGGTCAGTAGCAATACTTTGTAATTGATACAGAACTTAATAGGTAACCAGTGTAGAGATGATAAAATTGGTGTTATATGATCATATTTTCTTGACCTAGTAAGAACTCTAGCAGCTGCGTTTTGGACTAACTGTAGTTTGTTTATTGAGGATCCAGGACAACCAGCTAATAAAGCATTACAGTAATCTAATCTCGAGGTCATGAATGCATGAACTAACTTTTCTGCATCAGGAATAGATAGCATGTTACGTAGCTTAGCAATGTTTCTAAGGTGGAAAAATGCCGTTCTTGTAACATATGAAATATGATTTTCAAATGTCAGGTTGCGGTCTAATATAACACCCAGGTCTTTTACTGTAGTGGATAAAGTGACAGGACATCCTTCCAAGGTAAAATTGTATTGTGAGGGGTTTTGTGGGCAGTTTTTTGGACCAATAAGTAATACCTCCGTTTTATCTGAATTTAAAAGCAGAAAATTACACGTCATCCAGTATTTAATATCTTCAACACACGCTGTCAGTTTAGATAATTTAGCATTATCATCCGGTCGGGATGAAATATATAATTGAGTGTCATCAGCATAACAGTGGAAATTAATTCCATGTTTTCTTATAATATTACCAAGTGGCAGCATATATATTGAGAATAGCAGAGGGCCTAATACGGATCCTTGCGGCACCCCATAGTCTACTGACATCATCCTGGATTTTTCCCCATATAATTTAATTAATTCAAGGACGGACACTTAAAAGCAATTTTGTAAAACTGCTGTACCGAACTCGTACCAAACCGTGATTTCAAAACCGAGGTGCGTACCGAACCGTCAGTTTTGTGTACCGTTACACCCCTACTGTCAGTCTTTTAGTTTTTTGTGTCATGCGTCACAACACTTCCTTGTGTTCCAGGCATTTCTGTGTTGTAAATAAAATCATTTTTAAAATATTATATGTGTCATTCTCTTTAAGTCATGCTCAGAAATGTATCATTTGCATATTAAAATCACAAAAAAAATATAGCCCACTGTTACCTTTTTTACTCTGAGGAGTTTGCAGGTCTGTTCTAAAAAATATCATATGTCATTTTACTTATCTAGTAAATGCATCTTGATTTAAGAATTTTGTGATATTTAGACTGGAAACAAGACAAACATACTAAATAAGAAGAGCATTTTTTGCAGTGAGTACAACAATGGCAGATCTTATACAAATTTTGGGATTTTATACAAAGATTTTGGATTATCTCTATTGCGGTTACACTCATATGAATTTGCAGTGCTGTGTCTTCATGGAAGTTTACCTTTTGCATGAGTTTTTATACCTAATATGATATTTTTAAACTGTCCAAGCTTAGTAAGCCACGAAAAAAGGGAACTCAATTCAATACTCTTGCTCTGTCTGAGAGCTGAGAACATTTTTACTTACATTAGTTAGGTTAGGTTAGTACTAGTAGTTTTGGCTAGGATATCAAAATTGATGTTGAGAAGTATGACATTTCAATGGTAACAAAAATGATAGATAGTACCCTTATTTCAAGCTAAAATATCTATATTTAGAGCTATATCATTGGCCTGAAATAAAATTACTTATACAATTGTTGTCAATTAAGCATAATCTGTGTAAGATTGTGCATGTAAACATTTGAAGTATGTTTAATTTGAATGTAGTAGAAGCACAGTGTTCAAGTTATTACACATGTACGGTCTTTAACTTTTTTGTAATAGAAATCAAAGTTCAGGTTAGAAAATCTAAAGATTTTATAAAAAATGATCTCTTGTTCTTTGCTGACTTTTTCCCTCTTTCTCTCAGCTGCAGAGAACAGAAAGGCTGTTCTTCATGAGATTAGCCTCAGACTTAAGGACAAATTGAAACAGGACTACAAGCGGATATTGATCGGTAATTCACAGACGGGTCATCAGAAAAACCTGGAGAATATTTACACTGATTTATATGTGGTGGAGAATGAGACTGGAGGAAAAGTGAATGAACACGAGGTGAGACAGATCGAAATGAATCTCAAACAATTTGATGGTAAAGACACTCCGATCCAGTGCAATAACATTTTCAAAGTCCATAATGATCAACAAAACAGAAAGGTGCTGACGATGGGGATTGCAGGGGTGGGAAAAACAGTCTCTGTCAATAAATTCATCCTTGACTGGGCTGAAGGAAAGGAAAATCAGGATATAGCCTTCATTTTACCTCTGCCGTTCCGTGAGCTAAATTTGATCAAAAACAACTACAGTCTCATGGAACTGCTTAATGAATACTTCTTTAGTAGTCCTGAAGAGTTGCCCTCTCTTCCTGATGGTGATGGTAAGGTCATGTTCATCTTTGATGGGCTGGATGAATGTCGCTTCCCTTTGAGATTTAAAGAGGCTGACAGAGTTACAGATGTTCACAAAATAACAACAGTGAGTAAGATAGTTACAAGCCTGATCAAGAGACACCTGGTTCCTTCTGCTCTCATCTGGATCACATCCAGACCAGCAGCAGCCAGTCTGATACCCCGTGACTACATTGATCAGGTGACAGAGGTGCGAGGATTCAACAATGAGCAGAAAGAGCAATACTTCATCAAAAACAGCAGCCATGAGGTTGCTAGAAAACTCATCAGTCACATCAAAAAATCCAGGAGTCTGTACATCATGTGCCATATCCCTGTCTTCTGCTGGATTTCTCTCATTGTTCTTCAGCCCCTCCTGGCTGGAGAGAGCAATGACAAAACACCCACAACTCTCACAGGGATGTACACAAGCTTCTTAATTTATCAGCTACAACAAATGGGAAGAAAATACTGTGATGACCCGGAACCTAAAGCCAATGACCGATCTTTTGATCAGATTATTCTGAAGCTTGGGAAACTGGCCTTTCAACAGCTGCAGAAAGGAAATCAGATTTTCTACAAAGAAGACCTTGAGGAATGTGGACTAGATGTCAGTGAAGTGTCGGTGGACTCTGGGTTATGCACTCAGATCTTTCGGATGCTTTCGGATCAGGAGGAAACCGTTTCAGCAAGAAGTGTGTTCAGCTTCGTGCATCTCAGCATCCAGGAATTCATTGCTGCTCTTTATGCGTTTTTGATAGGCAAAGATGAGAAAGCGGACCTGTTTCTTCAATCCCAGAAAGATAAACTGAAATGGAGTCTCTCCACAAAGACAGAGTTTCAGCTTCATAAGGCTGCAATCAACAAGGCTTTACAAAGCGAGAATGGACACCTGGACCTTTTCCTCCGGTTCTTTCTGGGTCTCTCACTGGAGTCCAATCAGAGTGACCTGAAGGAACTACTGCCAAAACTGAAACTGAACACAGAGAACATGAAAAACACTGCTGATTATATCAAAAAGAAAATAGCAAAGGAGAAATCAGCGGAAAGGACCATCAATCTCTTCCACTGTCTGAGTGAACTGAAAGATGACTTTGCGGAGGAAATTCAGAAGAATCTGAGTTCAGGAAATTTTTCAGCAGAGAATCTCTCCTCTGCTCAGTGGTCTGGTCTGGTGTTTGTGCTCCTCATGTCAGAAGAGACTCAAGAGATGTTTGAGCTGCAGAAATACAGGAGATCTGATGAAGCACTGATGAGACTGCTGCCAGTGATCAAAAACACCAGAAGAGCACTGTAAGAGTCTCATTTATATTAATTTATATACATTGTTAGTCTTTTTAATTGGGTCTTAATTGTACTTGTTGGCAAAGAGTGTTCAGAAAAATGTAAAAGTGTTATTGTGTGATGATATTAAATGGCAATGTATTTCCACAATACTTAAGTTTTAACCATTGTATTCTTATTTGTATTATAAATGAAAACCTGAAAATATTGATTTGATATTTTTTGAAGTTGAATTTTTGAAACATAATTTTAATAAAAAGAAGTTTACATTAATTGCATTGCCATATATTCCCTAGTAATTCCTAAACACATTTTAGCTTTGCTTATTTCCCTACAGTAAAAAGTTTTTCCAAGTTATATATGCTCCAGATTATAAACCCTACCTCATAAGCCTTTAAATTGCTGTGTGTTTTGTTTTCCAAACAGGCTACAGTTCTGTAATCTCACTGTTCAGTCCTGTGCACGTTTGTCTTCAGTTTTACAATCCTCAAGCTCCTTCCTGAGAGAGCTGGACCTGAGTAACAATGACCTGCAGGATTCTGGAGTGAAGCTTCTTTCTGATGGACTGAAGAGTCCAAACTGTAAGATGGAGATACTGAGGTAATTAGTTTCCATGAAATAATTTGGGCTGCAAAATGTTTGTGAATAAAAATATTGCATTTTCAAATACATTTATTTATACAAAAAATTGTTTATAAATTTGCTGTCAACAAATGAGAAGCATTCTGATTATTTAGTCCATATCTGATTATTGATGGGGTGGGGACATAACTGCTTTGTCTTTATATCTTCAGTTTAAGGCCATAATAACAATAATCTAAACAGAGAGCTTTTAATTTACAAACATTTAGATCAGAGTTCCACAACCTTGGAAGAGTTGCTACAGGGTCAGAAGTGACTGGACCCCTGAAATGTAACTTCTTATTTTTTTCAGTGAAATCATTGTAATACATTTTTGTATTTTTTAGCATTTTGAGAGGGTTTTGTGGTACTAGTTAATATTTATGCAGTATCTAATATAAATTTGATACCCATAAATAATAATATAAAAATATATATTTTTATTTTTTTTATTCATCCAGTATTTCAGGTTAAAATAGAGTCTAGGCTAGAGGTCTGCATTCCCGGTCAGTTTTTTTGCAGCGTGGGAGTAAATTTCCAAATCAAAGACTGTAGCAGTCTGTAACTCTGATGTACTGTGGACGGGAGCAGGCGGTCTGACAATAGCCCGGCTGCTGCCGACATCCTTTGACAACACAGTTGAACTTGAAGTGAACTGAACACAGAGTGAATTTTATGCGGAAGCGGGTGGGTGCCAAATTGAACTTAGCAGGAGCAGGCGGGGATGGGACGAAAAAACAGTCCCACGCAGACCTCTAGTCTAGGTTTTTAAAATCACATTTTTTGAAGTCAGATTAGCACCATCTTTTGAGAGTATAGAAAGAAAACATGTAATATAATGGAGTAACCACTAGTTTCTTTCATAGCTCTCTATAGAGCAGCTTGTGAATTGCCTAGTTGTTTTTAGACAAAATTACATATTTTTATTAGGTGGAAGATTTAAATAGATATTAAAACAATCTCAAAGACTACTTTTTGTCAAGTTTTAGATTTTTTTGTTAAAAAGTGTTTTTTGATTGCAGTCAACCCTGAGCATTGTGTTAGAAGGAGAACACAAGGAAGCTTTTTGTTCCCCATTTTTTGATTCATAATTGTAATTCATTCAATCACCCTGTGACATCACATCACGAGCGGCGAGATTTTTTTCTGAGATTACTGAATTATTGAATTTATTTTACATACTCTCAAAACTTAGCTCTGTGTTGCAGACACAGTGGTTCATAGAGGTGTCTGTGTGTGGGAATGGGTGTTTATTTCACAGTCTTGATGTTTTAGATTGTCACCCCTTCACTGCTGTGAGCCTTTTCTGCATTATTACTAAATTATTGAATTGATTTTGCATATTCTCAAAACTTTGCTCTGTGTTACAGACAGTTGTTCATACGTGTGTGTGTGTGTGTGTGTGTGTGTGTGTGTGTGTGTGTGTGTGTGTGTGTGTGTGTGTGTGTGTGTGTGTGTGTGTGTGTGTGTGTGTGTGGGCATGTTTTTGTGAAATATCAGGACACAAATGTGTATAATGACATGGGTATGACATAGGTATTACAAAAAGAGGGTGAAATATGAGGACGTTCCCCATGTCCTCACTTTTCAAAATGCTTATATTTCACACAGAATGAAGTTTTTTTCACAGAAAGTAAACTGCACAGTCTCCTGTGAGGGTTAAGTTTAGGGGCAGGGCAGTGTAGGGGGATAGAAAATACGGTTTGTACGGTATAAAAACCATTACGCCTATGGAATGTCCCCACATTTCACAAAAACACCCCTGTGTGTGTGTGTGTGTGTGTGTGTGTGTGTGTGTGTGTGTGTGTGTGTGTGTGTGTGTGTGTGTGTGTGTGTGTGTGTGACTGGATATGTATCACATTCTTGATGTTTTATAGTATCATCCCTTCACTGCTGTGTACGTTTTTCAGTATTGTAGCCGATTTGTAGATTGTGCACAAAATTGATTGCTTTGATAATTGTTTGAGAGTTGCCTATTTAATGGGATGAAAAAGCAGTAATGTAGAACAAGTTAGGATTGTGGCAGGTCTGAT
>NC_137101.1:59953688-60081188 GCF_949357685.1 Gobio gobio | reverse complement strand
CAGTAGAGAGATCAGTGTATAACCCCATTCCCAAGACTTAAGAGCTTATCAAACTTCGCAGAAGAAGCCTCATTCAGACAAGGCAAATGCTTTCTAACATAATCCCCGAGCTGCGAATATTGGAAAAAATGTGTTTTTATGGAAACCATATTGTGCCTGCAGCTGACTAAAAGAGGCAAAAGAACCATCAATAAATATTTCACCAATAGTTTGAATGCCCAAGTCTCTCCACTTTGTGAAAGCAGAGTCCATAGTAGAAGGAGTAAATGAAGGGTTCCCTCCAATTGGTAAGAGGAAAGATTACAAATTTTGATTTAATCTGCTTCCAAATGCGAGTAGTACTATGGATTATACAATTATTATTATAGGCCAGTTTAGCTATTTTTATAGGAGACAAGATCACCGCCCCAATATCATACGGGATGCGTGTTTATATTTCCATTTGGATCCAAGTGGACTGTGTAAAGTTGTGATCTAACCACACTATGATAGTTTGAAGAGCACAAGAATAATAATAAAGATAGAAGTTAGGGAGTGCCAGTCCACCTACAGCTTTGGGTTTACAAAGGTGAGCTTTGCTTATTCTATGGGCTTTATAATCCCACAAGAAAGGAATAATGTTTGAATCCAGTTGCGTGAAAAAAATCTTAGGTAAAAATACTGGGATGTTTTGAAAAAGATAAAGAATTTGAAGTAGAAAAATAATGTTAATAATATTAACCTTTCCTACTGAATAAAATAAGAAGCAACTATATTAAAAACATTGATTAAAATTAAGATACAATTTATACAAAACGAAAACAGGCCAAATAAATCTTGTCTAAACAGTCTTGCATCATGTTGCATCAGGATTTATAATTAAACAGTCTTTTTGCATTTAATAGGCTATTCACAGATGCTATCTGAGCCTTTTAAACTTGCCTTACAGTAAGCCCTGCATCAGCTTTCCGTGAGGAGAATTATTCCAGGATTATTACTCAAAGCGATGTATCTGAACTGTAGCTTCACTAGTTGTGTTTGCATGAAATGAGTTGATGTGTGTGTGGGCGTCGACGCATGGGTCGCCTGTATTTGAATTTGAATGAGCGTGCGGTCAGTGGGCGTGGCCGGATAATGAGGCAGTAATGAGTTGACTGATATCTCCCACTTTTCACACAGATTACATAAACACAGAATATTTGTTTTCGTTTTACATGATTTAAAACCTGACATTTCAACATTTCTTTAAACATATGTCTCATGTTTGTGAGACAAGTATTCACTAAGATAGAGGTCATTTTCTGAAGAGAATCAGATTAGACATCATTGAGAGAGAGGCTGAAGATCGCAAATCATGTTTGTTTCCCTTATTTTGCAAAAAGCACAACAATTTGTTTTTATTGTGACTGTACACAAAAAAAATTGAAAATTAACAGAATATAATGATGTATAACACTTGCATGAATGATAAAAAAACAACAGAGTTATTTGAGTATCTTTGGCACTGATAAGAAAAAAAGAGAGCCGATCGCGCCGGCACAACCCCTTGAGGGGGTTAATAAAAGGATCTTCTTATAGATCTCCATGGATGGGAACACCACATTTTCTTTATCCAATCTATAAATTTGTTGTTCTAGATTTGCCGACTCAGCCCTTTTTCTTTTCTTTCTAGCATCCTGAAAATAAATAATACAACCCCTTATATAAGCTTTCATGGTTTCCCACAATATTGAGGGGGACGTTCCAGGAAGATCATTCATCTCAAAGAAAAAATAAATTTGTCTTCTTATAAAATTGCAAAACTGTGGTTCCTTTAAAAGCTGTGGGTCCAGTTTCCATATCCTGTCACAATGAGGCAAGTTAGCTAGATTTAAAGAGAATGAAAGAGGAGCATGATCTGAAATCACTATATCATGATACGCAACCTTACTAGCAAGTGGCACCAATTTAGCATCAGCCAAGAAATAATCAATTCTACATTGTGAACATCAAATTAGTATTATTACAATATTCCTTCATAAAAATGCTGGAATTAGAAAGTGGTGCTCTATGGGATGATGATCTATCCAGATATGGATCCAAAACTAAATTCAAGTCACCTGCACTGAGTAAATTTGTTTGCGAAATGCCAGTGATCCGAGCGAAAACATGCTTAAAAAATAAAGGTGAGTCTGAATTTATACCATAAATATATTAACCGGTGTTATGGGTAATGAATATAAATGTCCAATAACTACGTACATACCTTCCTTCCTTATCTGCGATAGTTATCTTATGAGTGAATGGTGTGCCCTTCCTGAAGAGTATGGCCTCCCCTCTTGATCTAACTTCCCAAGTAGAGTGATAAGTTTGACCGATCCATCTACATCTTAGCTTGATGTATTCATTTTTATTTAGGTGCGTTTCTTGGAGAAAAATTATATCACCAGATAACATCCTTAGATGTGCCAATACCATGCCCCTTTTAAAGGTCCCGTTCTTCGTGTTTTTTTGAAGCTTTGATTGTGTTTACAGTGTGCAATATAACATGTGTTCATGTTTCGTGTGTAAAAACACAGTATTTTTCACACTATTTGCTCATCTGTATACCGCTGTTCTCACTGTCCTAAAAACAGCTGATGAGTTCCTTGTTCTATGAAGTCCCTCCTTCAGAAATACGTAACGAGTTCTGATTGTGCCAGCGGTTCCTGTGTTGTGATTTGACCGCAGCTTAGCGCACGTCGCCCGGTTCCTGTGTTGTGATTTGACCACAGCTTAGCGCACGTTGCCCGGTTCCGCACGTTGCCCGGTGTTGTGATTCGACAGCAGCTTAGCGCACGTTGCCCGGTTCCTGTGTTGTGATTCGACCGCAGCTTAGCGCACGTTGCCCGGTTCCTGTGTTGTGATTCGACAGCAGCTTAGCGCACGTTGCCCGGTTCCTGTGTTGTGATTCGACCGCAGCTTAGCGCACGTTGCCCGGTTCCTGTGTTGTGATTCGACAGCAGCTTAGCGCACGTTGCCCGGTTCCTGTGTTGTGATTCGACAGCAGCTTAGCGCACGTTGCCCGGTTCCTGTGTTGTGATTCGACCGCAGCTTAGCGCACGTTGCCCGGTTCCTGTGTTGTGATTCGACCGCAGCTTAGCGCACGTTGCCCGGTTCCTGTGTTGTGATTCGACAGCAGCTTAGCGCACGTTGCCCGGTTCCTGTGTTGTGATTCGACAGCAGCTTAGCGCACGTTGCCCGGTTCCTGTGTTGTAATTCGACAGCAGCTTAGCGCACGTTGCCCGGTTCCTGTGTTGTGATTCGACAGCAGCTTAGCGCACGTTGCCGGTTCCTGTGTTGTGATTCGACAGCAGCTTAGTGCACGTTGCCCGGTTCCTGTGTTGTGATTCGACAGCAGCTTAGTGCACGTTGCCCGGTTCCTGTGTTGTGATTCGACAGCAGCTTAGCGCACGTTGCCCGGTTCCTGTGTTGTGATTCGACAGCAGCTTAGCGCACGTTGCCGGTTGCTGTGTTGTGATTCGACAGCAGCTTAGTGCACGTTGCCCGGTTGCTGTGTTGTGATTCGACAGCAGCTTAGCGCACGTTGCCCGGTTCCTGTGTTGTGATTCGACAGCAGCTTAGCGCACGTTGCACGGTTCCTGTGTTGTGATTCGACAGCAGCTTAGCGCACGTTGCCCGGTTCCTGTGTTGTGATTCGACAGCAGCTTAGCGCACGTTGCCCGGTTCCTGTGTTGTGATTCGACAGCAGCTTAGCGCACGTTGCCCGGTTCCTGTGTTGTGATTCGACCGCAGCTTAGCGCACGTTGCCCGGTTCCTGTGTTGTGATTCAACCGCAGCTTAGCGCACGTTGCCCGGTTCCTGTGTTGTGATTTGACCACAACCTAGCGCACGTTGCCCGGTTCCTGTGTTGTGATTCGACAGCAGCTTAGCGCACGTTGCCCGGTTCCTGTGTTGTGATTCGACAGCAGCTTAGCGCACGTTGCCCGGTTCCTGTGTTGTGATTCGACAGCAGCTTAGCGCACGTTGCCCGGTTCCTGTGTTGTGATTCGACAGCAGCTTAGCGCACGTTGCCCGGTTCCTGTGTTGTGATTCGACAGCAGCTTAGCGCACGTTGCACGGTTCCTGTGTTGTAATTCGACAGCAGCTTAGCGCACGTTGCCCGGTTCCTGTGTTGTGATTCGACCGCAGCTTAGCGCACGTTGCCCGGTTCCTGTGTTGTGATTCGACAGCAGCTTAGCGCACGTTGCCCGGTTCCTGTGCAGGGTTTTTCCTGCATTGAAAATTTTTTGGCGGCCGCCAAGACAAATTTTTGGCCCGCCAAAGCCTTATTTGATGAGTTATTGTGATCTATGAGTGTAGAATAGATGACTGTTGCACTTGTTGTGAGACGGCCGTGTTAACTGACAGAGAACGAGCAGAGAGCTCCTCCCCCGCGCGCGCGCGCTCTCTCTGTCTGTCGATATCTTCTCATATTGGCTCATATTTCACATATTAATCAAAATCAAAAGTTCGGAAGACCGAATCCATGTTGCACGTGCCGCATTCGGACAATTTTTTCCTTGAATTTTCTCTGGGTGTGAACTGCGCTCAAAAACATCGACTCTTCTCTGACCAGCTGACATAAACCATAGTTTCAATAAACGGGAAAACATTATATTCTGTTATGAGGTTACAAATCTTTCGCGATGTTCTAACAGACGGGATTCGCACACAATGCGTCTTCTAATGTCCGATTCGCGAACCAATGACTCCTTTGAATCGAATCATTTTAGCGACTGGTTAGAATAACTGATCCGTCCAACACTGAACGAACGAATCAGTATTTTCATTTACTCAGAGCACCTCTGAAACGAGAACACAAGTGTGCTTACCCCATTTAGCAAGAGTGGATAGTAAGAATTAGTTTAATCATCCACAGTCATTCAGCTTATTTATGTTGACAATGTGTAGTGAAATATAATTTAGTGTAGACTGGAGTTAGGTGAGACCAGAACAAAGTTGTTAGCTAGCTGATAATTTTACAAAATTGTATATGGTAGAAAATTAGGCTATTTGTTAATTTTTTAATGCTACTTTTTAATAATGATATGATTATACCAAAACAATTATCAGTAAATATTGTAAAAGTGAAGTGAAGTGAAGTGACGTGTGGCCAAGTATGGTGACCCATACTTGGAATTTGTGCTCTGCATTTAACCCATCCAAGTGCACACACACAGTAGTGAACACACACACCGTGAACACACACCCGGAGCAGTGGGCAGCCATATTGCTGCGGCTGCCCGGGGAGCGATTGGGGGTCTGGTGCCTTGCTCAAGGGTCACCTCAGTCGTGGTATTGAGGGTGGAAGAAAAGCGCTGGTATTCACTCCCCCCACCGACAATTCCTGCCGGACATGAGACTCGAACCCGCAAACTTTGGGTTGCAAGTCTCTCTAACCATTAGGCCACGACTGCCCCTTAAAAAATGAGGATCAAAAGAAACAAACATCAAGGTAGAGATCATACATAATATCAGATCTCAAAATAAGATAAGCAAAAATTACAAACGGTTTCTTTGCATTTATTTTAAATGTATTGTCAGTATTGCGCTCACAGATAACGTATAGGTAGAGTACTTTTTTACTGTGTGTGTGGATGACCATGTCTGTCAGACACCACCGAAGACCATTTTTGACCCAGGAAAAACCCTGCTGTGTTGTGATTCGACAGCAGCTTAGCGCACGTTGCCCGGTTCCTGTGTTGTGATTCGACAGCAGCTTAGCGCACGTTGCCCGGTTCCTGTGTTGTGATTCGACAGCAGCTTAGCGCACGTTGCCCGGTTCCTGTGTTGTGATTTGACCGCAGCTTAGCACACGTTGCCCGGTTCCTGTGTTGTGATTTGACCGCAGCTTAGCGCACGTTGCACGGTTCCTGTGTTGTGATTTGACCGCAGCTTAGCGCACGTTGCACGGTTCCTGTGTTGTGATTTGACCGCAGCTTAGCGCACGTTGCACGGTTCCTGTGTTGTGATTTGACCGCAGCTTAGCGCACGTTGCCCGGTTCTTGTGTTGTGATTCGACAGCAGCTTAGCGCACGTTGCACGGAAAGGTCACGCCTCTTAACGGGAGATGTATGCGCTCAATGATCTCTACAGCGTCCCTGGGAAAGCCAAACAAAGGTGATTTGACTCCGGGATGAAAATAACAGCGTCTCGACGACATGGCGACAAACACACTCAAACGCAAAACTTCCTCGTCTTCTCCACGCAACACTTCCTCTTCTCCACGTGGGAGAGCAACAAGACCACGCCCCCTTTTTCATGTATTCTTGTGGGAGGTTAGTCAACAAACTGTTCTACTGACGTCATTAAAGAAGGAAGTACCAGGATGTAGTCCTAATCGGCCGTTCGCTGTAGGCTTTGAAAGGGAACTTCTGTTAAATAAAATATCTCGCTTGGCATTGAACTTTGAGCTTTATAATTTTACATGTATTATTTATGCTCTAACAGCAACATTAAACACTAGCTAAAGTTTGAAAAATGGGATCACGAAGAAAAAGACCTTTAACTGAGTGATTTAATCCTTTAACCTTCCAAGTAACCACAGTAAATTGTCTCCCCTTATCCTGCTGTGTTAAATTATCCTGCGTGGTGTAGGCTAATTCAAAATGTTTATAAATCCCATCAGTGAAAAATATATTGTCAAATCCTGAGTATAAATGTCCCAAAACAACCCTCCGTTTAACATACTCTTGCCTATACTAAGAGAACGTTTCAGAGTAAGGCGCGACCCCACTAAGCAATTTACAAAATACAAAAAACAGAACAGCAATAGCAAGAAACCGAGAAATAGACATTCACCATGCTAACTTCCCTCACTAAACCCTTCTAACAACAGAAGTTTAGAACGGCCCGCAAAAGGCAGATATTGTGAACTCAAAAAATATTTCTTGGGACATCAAAACTAATTGATAAAATGTTGAACTATGAAAAGAGATAAAAAATAAAATAAAAAATGATCTGTTACAATGCAATACTAACAAATAAACAATAAAAACACATGTTTTATGGTGCGTTCACACCGGACGCGATTGACGCAAATAAACGACGCGACCTTTCCTCGGCCAGTCCTTCTGACGTCTGCCGCTGGCTCTGATGTCTCTGTGGTGTGTCTCCAGCTATAATTCGTCTTGTAACAGGCGATCTTTGGTCTCATGGATCTATAATTTGTTCCCTGGCAAATCGTTTAGGCTGAGGGCAAAGTGAAGTTTCATTACTTTTTCTATTTTTAGGCTATTTAACTTAAATTGTTAAATTGTTAACTTAAATTGTTTGCTTTATTTCATGTATAGCTTATTATACCTTTTACTTATACTTTTGTATTATTGATCAAACATAAAGTTGCATTTAACAAAAAGAGACGGGGTTGTGTTTCATGTCATTTAATGTTATCACAGTGATAATCATATTGTCTGAACCAGATATTAATATACAGATTTTCTCCTCATTTTTGTTTCTACTAGAGCAAGCTCCTGATTGGTTTACGCGGCATGAATATCTGCCAAAGTGTAGATTTTTTAACTTGAGCAATTCGCGCGAATCACGCGTTCCAAACGCTCAATGAACGTCATTCGCGCGAATCACGCCGCAGAATGCCATTTCACGTCTCTGCATTGACTTGACATGTAAATCACTCGCGCGAATTGCGTCCGGTGTGAACGCCCCATTACTCACATAAGTGTGTGTTGCACCATTCCTGTCGGATTCAATATAGAAGGAACAGCACTGTGTTTTAATCTCAATATGTCTGCAAACCCAGTCTCTACCTGTATCTTGCTTACAATCGTTTCCGCTGTGAAATGAAGCGAACAAACGCACGTGAGCTGGAACTGGCATGTTTATTGCTCGGTAGCGCGACCCGTTTAGCTCCACGAGTCAATTGGGCGGGCTTGAGGCGGTGCTTCTACATCCTATTACGTCAGTGGTCGACATATTCTGAGATCTCTCGTTTTCTGGGCCTGGTGTCAATAAAATAATTATTTGACTAACAAGGATGTTTTCAGCTCTGAAACTTACAGGATATTCTTATATCACGATTAACTTTTATATATCAAAGGCTCAGGGGAAAGTTGATTTCTCAATTCATCACCCCTTTAAGTCTTTTTAACTAACAAGGAAAATGTCCGCAGAGTCGGTTCATAGAATATTTCACTATAAAAGTAAAGACATTTGGCCCTTATAAGTATAGCCAAACCTGTACACACACAAATACACAGCTTTAGTAATTATTGTTGTGTTATAAATGTCTCTCTCCTTGTGTTCAGATGCCTGTGATCTCACACTGGATCCAAACACAGCAAACACTCGTCTCATTCTGTCTGAGAAGAACAGAAAGGTGACATCTGTGAAAGAGTCCCAGTCATATCCTGATCATCGAGAGAGATTTGATGGGCGTCGTCAGGTTCTGTGTAGTGAGAGTCTGTCTGGACGCTGTTACTGGGAGGCTAAACTGAGTGGAGATGCTGATATATCAGTGGCATATAAAGAAATCAGCAGGAAAGGAGTGAAGGAAAACTGTTGGTTTGGATTCAATGAAAACTCCTGGAGTCTGAACTGCTCTAACGACGGCTTCACTGTCTGCCACGATTGTAAGGAAACTGGCATACGCGTCCCTTCGGGTTCCTCAAATAGATTTGGAGTGTATGTGGATGAGTCGGCCGGCATTCTCTCCTTCTACAGCGTCTCTGGCACAAACACACTAACACACTTACACACATTCACCCAAGAATTCACTGGGTCTCTCTATGCTGGATTTGAGGTTCCTGATGGTTCCTCAGTTTCTCTGTGTGAGATTGAAATGCTGTGATAAAGAACAGAGGTATTATACACACCTGGCTGAAGAAAAAACAAAAAACACACACACTTTATATACTGTTGTTCTTTCGGTTACCAAGCATGCTTCACGTCTGCATGAGCTCTTACCGGGTTTTTGTCCATTTACTCTCAGTGACTGTGCAATCATGTGAAGAGGGTTTGGTGCTTTGTTCTTTAGTTAAAGGGTTAGGGTTCTTTAAAATGTTGTATTTTTCATAAATGTGTGTGTCTCACTGATGTTAAACACCGTTTATTAAAGATGTATATGGTTATTTTTGATGGGTTGCTGAGAAACTGTTTGTTTTATTAGAACGCATTCAGTAGTAAAGAGTCATACATCGGATTACACACGAGTGTTAAATATGTGACTTTGAAGTGAACTGATAGAAAATACTTGTGTGAAAAGAGTTGATGAATGTTTCTTAATGTAATTGCATGGTGCAATTATACTTATTGGATTGAGGCTCATAAAATATATTTATATAATATAACGTTTATATAACGTTTTCTCCAGAATGGCTGTACGGCTGAATAAAATTCTGTTGCATTATTTTCCTGTTTAACACTGTGAAGCTGCTTTGAAACAATCTGCATTGTTAAAAGCGCTATATAAACAAGGTTGACTTGACATGACAAAATGTTCACTTGCGGTCTAATATATCCCACCCACTAACAGGTCCCGCAATGAAGAGATAATCAGCGTTATTCACTTCACCAGGTCATAATGTTATGCCTGATTGGTGTTTGAATATAATCCATGAGGTGTTAGTTGTAATTAGTAGTAGTGTTTTTGTATTGTTTGATGTTTTTCAAAATAAAACTTTATCTAATGCACATATTGCTTGTTTTCCCTATTCCACCTATGTAGAAAACCTTGGAGTTTTAGTACCTTTATAGCACATTGTTGCCCTGAGGCAACAAACCAAAATCTGGTTCAGGGTTCTCCATTTGATGACCCTCGCCTGTCCCTGACTCTTGCCTGTTATTAACACCTCTTCAATAAGAAGCTTTGCATAAGGATCCACACGCCTCTCATCTCAATCCCTCTGTTACAATAATATGTCAGGACACTGCAATAATATCAGTCTCAACGAAAAGAGCAGCTTTATTTCAAAAACAACTTTTTTAACACGAAGTGTGCTTATACTTCTTTTCTAATTTTTTTTTCACTAATATGGAAAATTAAAGCTGCAAGCAGCATTTAGCGGGGTTCAAGCCTTTAAGGCCTTTAAGCCCACAAGCATCAAAAGACATCAAGTTTTATTTAGCAAGATTTTAAACACTGAAATAATAGATGGAAAACTCAAATTACAGGCAATATAGGCAATTTACCATAGGAAACATATGGTTTTTAACAGTTATAGCGCCACCTATGGTCCATAGGAAATGCCAATTTCTTTCAAAATTCTTACAGACCTCTAGGGCCATGAGTCAAACATGCCCATCGAGTTTCGATCTGATCGGCCTCCGTTAACCTTGTCTAATAGGTGCTCAAATTTAATTGGCTGTGGCGGCCATGTTTTTTGAGATACGCCAATGTCCTCATAGATATACATGGTAGCTTGGACCAAGACACTGCATACCAATTTTCAAGTCAATCGGACTAGCGGTCGGGTGGTTATAGCCATTTTCATGTTTTTTTCGTGTTATAGCGCCACCAAGTGTTCAATCGTCGCATTTTTTATCGTGACCAAAGACTGAGCCCATACACATGTGTACCAAGTTTGGTGAAGATATCTCATTTTGTTCTTGAGTTATAGCCATTTTAGTAAAATAGGCTCCTCCCACAACATCCGTTTTCCGCCCCTTAGCAACCGTGAATAGAAATTTAAACGTTTTTTCGATAATTATTGATATTCAGACTCCAGAAAACATTTCTGCACTGGTTTGGTTCCGATCAAGCAAAAAACCTAGGACTAGTTCGCAAAAGTAGTTTTTTGACAAAATTCAAAAAGGCGGAAAATCTCTCATGGCGCAAATGAAATCGGAGATATACATTTTGTTCGATATACACATTTTTCATGCTTGTTTAGAGTTATAGGATACATGTTTCGACTTGTTTTTAAGTAGATCTGAACATTCATTGAATAGATATAGGCATTAGGGGACACTTGGTCAAGGCCACATCTTGAAAATACCCTGTTATTACCATTCAGATGCAAAAGTTTAACTTTTTTAAAAATAATTATTGCTCTAAATAGTCCAGAGAATTGTACTGCACTGGTTTGGTTCTGATCAGCTCGAAAAATCTATTACTAGTTTGCAAAAGTAGGTTTTTAACATAATTGTGAATATTTAAATAATGATTTGATTGACAGTATTGGTTCTTGAGGCAAAGTTGTTTAGCATGAGGAGCTCTATCATAATATATGCATATTATGTGGATGTTTTTAACCCCACCTGATTACAGAGATGGAAAATACCATTTACAGCCAATACAGGCAATTCACCATAGGGAATACATGGTTTTCAAAGCTTTTTAACAGTTATAGCGCCACCTATGGTCAGATCTCCATGAAACTCTGCATGCTTCTTCAGCATGTTATGTCACATATACATAACAATTTTCGTGAGGTTTTGAGTTTTCCTTTAGGATTTAAAGGCTATTGAGTGTATTTTGCTACGTACCTCTTCTAAATGACCCTGTTACAGCCACCCGAATGCCAAAGTTCAACTTTTTTTTGATAATTATTGATTGAGAGAGTCCAGAGAATTGTCCTAGACTGGTTCGGTTCCGATCGGGCGAAAAACCAGGGACTAGTTCGCAAAAGTAGGTTTTGGACAAAATTCGACATAGCAGAAAATTTTCCCTGCTAACATCAAAATCGGAGATAGCCATTTTGTCTGCCTTGAGCCAAGGATTCCAACGATATAAGACACTTGATCCTGGGACAAACAGTCTAAGAGTTATGAGCAATTTTGAACTTTTGGTTGCTGTAGCGCCACCTATGGGCCATTCGGGGTCATACTCTGATAGGTTCTCCCCAAACTGAGGCCTACCATCTGGCCAGGTTTCATGTCTCTAGGCCTTACGGTTTGGCCTGCACGATGCGTTTTACGAATCCTTACAATTACAATAGGGTTTCAGCATTTCATGCTTGAACCCCTAATAAAAATCAGCACAAATACAATAGGTGTTCAGCACTTCGTGCTTGAACCCCTAATAAATGAAGACAGTTATACGTTATCAGCATATGTTAAAGTAGATTTATCTCTCGTTGTCTCTGAGAATTATGCTCCAAAAGCTCGTCATATTTAACTTTGACTGAGAAGTGTCTAAACAGAATATATCTTTAGCTTTTGAACTACACTCACTTAAAGGATTATTAGGAACACCTGTTCAATTTCTCATTAATGCAATTATCTAATCAACCAATCACATGGCAGTTGCTTCAATGCATTTAGGGGTGTGGTCCTGGTCAAGACAATCTCCTGAACTCCACACTGAATGTCAGAATGGGAAAGAAAGGTGATTTAAAGGTCCCGTTCTTCGTGTTTTTTTGAAGCTTTGATTGTGTTTACAGTGTGCAATATAACATGTGTTCATGTTTCGCGTGTAAAAAAACACAGTATTTTTCACACAATGTACTTATCTGTGTACCGCTGTTTCCACTGTCATAAAAACGGCTGGTGACTTCCTCTTTCTATGAAGTCCCTCCTTCAGAAATACGTAACGAGTTCTGATTGTGCAAGCGGTTAGCGTGTTGTGATTCGACCGCAGCTTAGCGCAGGTGCCAGCGGGTCCTGTGTTGTGATTCTACAGCAGCTTAGCGCACGTTGGAAAGGTCACGCCTCTTAACGGAGAGATGTATGCGTTCAATAATATCTACAGCGTCCCTGGGAAAGCCAAACAAAGGTGATTTGACTCCTGGATGAAAATAACAGCGTCTCGATGACATGGCGATAAACACACTCAACGCAATAGTTCCTTTTCTCCACGCGACCGTCCGCTTCTCCACGTGGGACAGCAACAAGACCACGCCCCCTTTTTCGCGTATTCTTTGTGGGCGGAGGTAAGTCTGTTCCACTGCTCTACTGACGTAATTAAAGAAGGAAGTACCAGGATGTAGTTCAAGCCGGCCGTTCGCTGTAGGCTTTGAAAGGGAACTTCTGTTAAATAAAATATCTCGCTTGGCATTGAACTTTGAGCTTTATAATTTTACAGGTATTATTTAGGCTCTAACAGCAACATTACACACTAACTAAAGTTTGAACAATGGGATCATGCGGAATGGGACCTTTAAGCAATTTTGAGCGCGGCATGGTTGTTGGTGCCAGACGGGCCGGTCTGAGTATTTCACAATCTGCTCAGTTACTGGGATTTTCACGCACAACCATTTCTAGGGTTTACAAAGAATGGTGTGAAAAGGGAAAAACATCCAGTATGCGGCAGTCCTGTGGGAGAAAATGCCTTGTTGATGCTAGAGGTCAGAGGAGAATGGGCCGACTGATTCAAGCTGATAGAAGAGCAACTTTGACTGAAATAACCACTCGTTACAACCGAGGTATGCAGCAAAGCATTTGTGAAGCCACAACACACACAACCTTGAGGCGGATGGGCTACAACAGCAGAAGACCCCACCGGGTACCACTCATCTCCACTACAAATAGGAAAAAGAGGCGACAATTTGCACAAGCTCACTAAAATTGGACAGTTGAAGACTGGAAAAATGTTGCCTGGTCTGATGAGTCTGGATTTCTGTTGAGACATTCAGATGGTAGAGTCAGAATTTGGCATAAACAGAATGAGAACATGGATCCATCATGCCTTGTTACCACTGTGCAGGCTGGTGGTGGTGGTGTAATGGTGTGGGGGATGTTTTCTTGGCACACTTTAGGCCCCTTAGTGCCAATTGGGCATGGTTTAAATGCCACGGCCTACCTGAGCATTGTTTCTGACCATGTCCATCCCTTTATGACCATCATGTCCCCATCCTCTGATGGCTACTTCCAGCAGGATAATGCACCGTCACAAAGCTCCAATCATTTCAAATTGTTTCTTGAACATGACAATGAGTTCACTGTACTAAAATACCCCCTACAGTCACCAGATCTCAACCCAATAGAGCATCTTTGGGATGTGGTGGAACGGGAGCTTCGTGCCCTGGATGTGCATCCCACAAATCTCCATCAACTGCAAGATGCTATCCTATCATTATGGGCCAACATTTCTAAAGAATGCTTTCAGCACCTTGTTGAATCAATGCCACGTAGAATTAAGGCAGTTCTGAAGGCCAAAGGGGTCAAACACAGTATTAGTATGGTGTTCCTAATAATCCTTTAGGTGAGTGTACATATGCTGTGGCCCAGTAAAATATCAAAATTGTATAATATTTGTCAGTGTTTTTAGAACGATAATCCCGCAAAATAAGAAATGAACAATCTGGAAGACAGCATTCACATCATCCTAACAAACCGAACTCTGATGTCAACCGAACCCGGGTGCGCGCCAAAAGTGCTAGTGTGAAAGCACCCTAATTCGCAGCGCCAGATACTTTGAGATTTTCCTATGGGGTTTTATAATGTTTTTGTTTTTGTTTTTTTTATAAAATAAAGCCTGTGGCAAACATAACTGGATGACACACTCACACCCCAAACTGCCTTATCTAGTTATTTAATTAATCAAAACGTATTGGCCTAGGAGCACGTTTTCAAGAATGAACACAACTACTACAAAATGTGCACTTTTGTTGTGCATGTAATTTAGGTTTTAGAACAAAACGTCAAAGTATATTCAAGTTATGTTTACCACAGGCTTTATTTTACACATAACCAGTGGTGAATTATGAACCAGTGTTGTCATAAAATTATTGGTTTCTTGATATGGTGTAATTGTAAATTCTTAAATTATTCATAATTATCATTGTGTAATGTAGAAGAATGCAAATGTGCAAAAAAGGTCTCTCTGGTTTTATTATTGCCATATACTGTACAGTGGTATGGTATGGTATGTACAATGGTCATGTAAAGTATGTTGAAGATACTTAAAACAATATTCTACACGTTTACCTTTCCCAGTACTTGTTGCAGTGTAGGAATAGTGGGTTAAGCAAAGGACATGTGTAGTGCATTGTACACTTCTTGCACGCAGCAGGCTTTCAAGAAAACTTCATAGGCTTACATGTCTGAATAATATTAAAGTGCATTTAAGAACGAAATTGCAAAACTTTTTACACGGAGCTTCAGTACAACTCACCTCTTTTCAGTCGCATTTACTGAATAAGAATAAATGAAATGAAATATATCAAGAATCATTTTCAGAATATGAAACGATAAAGCGAGAGATTATGGGTGAAATTAAATGAATATAATATTAAACCTGTTACATTACCTTGTGTGTGCGTGTTTCAGATTTATACAACATTCTCAATATTTATGAAAATATACATATTGAGAAATGTTTCATTGTTGATGTGTGTACCATTTTGTCGTTGTATTTTAATTTATATTGTGTAAAGAAATATATCAACCCTTAAACAGGCAAGAGTGGAAAATGATTAGCAAAAATTATTTTCATGTCACTTTTTATATCATCTGGACTTAAGTAAAACATATCCAAATTTTTTAAATATTTTATATATTTTGAAATTCTTTTAGTTATAGCTCCCATTATAGCACTTTTATGATGATGGATGCACTTTTATGATGGATCGATGCACTTTTATGATGATAGATGCACTTTTATGATGGATGGATGCACTTTTATGATGATGGATGCACTTTTATGATGATAGATGCACTTTTATGATGGACAGATGCACTTTTATGATGGATGGATGCACTTTTATGATGGATAGATGCACTTTTATGATGGATAGATGCACTTTTATGATGGATGGATGCACTTTTATGATGGATAGATGCACTTTTATGATGGATAGATGCACTTTTATGATGGATGGATGCACTTTTATGATGGATGGATACACTTTTATGATGGATAGATGCACTTTTATGATGGATAGATGCACTTTTATGATGGATGGATGCACTTTTATGATGGATGGATGGATGCACTTTTATGATGATAGATGCACTTTTATGATGGATGGATGCTCTTTTATGATGATAGATGCACTTTTATGATGATAGATGCACTTTTATGATGGACAGATGCACTTTTATGATGGATGGATGCACTTTTATGATGGATAGATGCACTTTTATGATGGATAGATGCACTTTTATGATGGACAGATACACTTTTATGATGGATAGATGCACTTTTATGATGGATAGATGCACTTTTATGATGATAGATGCACTTTTATGATGATGGATGCACTTTTATGATGGATGGATGCACTTTTATGATGGACGGATGCACTTTTATGATGATAGATGCACTTTTATGATGATGGATGCACTTTTATGATGGATGGATGCACTTTTATGATGGATGGATACACTTTTATGATGGATAGATGCACTTTTATGATGGATAGATGCACTTTTATGATGGATGGATGCACTTTTATGATGGATGGATGGATGCACTTTTATGATGATAGATGCACTTTTATGATGATTGATGCACTTTTATGATGGATGGATGCACTTTTATGATGATAGATGCACTTTTATGATGATGGATGCACTTTTAGGATGGATGGATGCACTTTTATGATGGATGGATGCACTTTTATGATGGATGGATGCACTTTTATGATGATAGATGCACTTTTATGATGATTGATGCACTTTTATGATGGATGGATGCACTTTTATGATGGATGGATACACTTTTATGATGGATAGATGCACTTTTATGATGGATAGATGCACTTTTATGATGGATGGATGCACTTTTATGATGGATGGATGGATGCACTTTTATGATGGACAGATGCACTTTTATGATGGATAGATGCACTTTTATGATGGACAGATGCACTTTTATGATGGATGGATGCACTTTAATGATGGATAGATGCACTTTTATGATGGATGGATGCACTTTAATGATGGATAGATGCACTTTTATGATGGACAGATGCACTTTTAGGATGGATAGATGCACTTTTATGATGGATGGATGCACTTTTATGATGGATGGATGCACTTTTATGATGGATGGATGGATGCACTTTTATGATGATAGATGCACTTTTATGATGATTGATGCACTTTTATGATGGATGGATGCACTTTTATGATGGATGGATGCACTTTTATGATGGATGGATGCACTTTTATGATGATAGATGCACTTTTATGATGATTGATGCACTTTTATGATGGATGGATGCACTTTAATGATGGATAGATGCACTTTTATGATGGACAGATGCACTTTTATGATGGATAGATGCACTTTTATGATGGACAGATGCACTTTTATGATGGATGGATGCACTTTAATGATGGATAGATGCACTTTTATGATGGATGGATGCACTTTAATGATGGATAGATGCACTTTTATGATGGACAGATGCACTTTTATGATGGACAGATGCACTTTTATGATGGATAGATGCACTTTTATGATGATAGATGCACTTTTATGATGGATGGATGCACTTTAATGATGGATAGATGCCCTTTTATGATGGACAGATGCACTTTTATGATGGATAGATGCACTTTTATGATGGACAGATGCACTTTTATGATGGATAGATGCACTTTTATGATGATTGATGCACTTTTATGATGGATGGATGCACTTTTATGATGGATAGATGCACTTTTATGATGGACAGATGCACTTTTATGATGATAGATGCACTTTTATGATGGATGCACTTTTATGATGGACAGATGCACTTTTATGATGATAGATGCACTTTTATGATGGATGCACTTTTATGATGGATGGATGCACTTTTATGATGGATAGATGCACTTTTATGATGATAGATGCACTTTTATGATGGATGGATGGATGCACTTTTATGATGGATAGATGCACTTTTATGATGGACAGATGCACTTTAATGATGGATAGATGCACTTTTATGATAGACAGATGCACTTTTATGATGGATAGATGCACTTTTATGATGGACAGATGCACTTTTATGATGGATAGATGCACTTTTATGATGATTGATGCACTTTTATGATGGATGGATGCACTTTTATGATGGATAGATGCACTTTTATGATGGACAGATGCACTTTTATGATGATAGATGCACTTTTATGATGGATGCACTTTTATGATGGACAGATGCACTTTTATGATGGATAGATGCACTTTTATGATGGATGCACTTTTATGATGGATGGATGCACTTTTATGATGGATAGATGCACTTTTATGATGATAGATGCACTTTTATGATGGATGGATGGATGCACTTTTATGATGGATAGATGCACTTTTATGATGGACAGATGCACTTTAATGATGGATAGATGCACTTTTATGATAGACAGATGCACTTTTATGATGGATAGATGCACTTTTATGATGGATGGATGCACTTTTATGATGGATAGATGGATGGATGCACTTTTATGATGGATGGATGCACTTTTATGATGGATGGATGGATGGATGCACTTTTATGATGGATGCACTTTTATGATGGATGGATGCACTTTTAGGATGGATAGATGCACTTTTATGATGGATGGATGCACTTTTATGATGGATGGATGGATGCACTTTTATGATGGATAGATGCCCTTTTATGATGGACAGATGCACTTTTATGATGGATAGATGCACTTTTATGATGGACAGATGCACTTTTATGATGGATAGATGCACTTTTATGATGGATGGATGCACTTTTATGATGGATGGATGCACTTTTAGGATGGATAGATGCACTTTTAAGATGATAGATGCACTTTTATGATGGATGGATGCACTTTTAGGATGGATAGATGCACTTTTAAGATGATAGATGCACTTTTATGATGGATGGATGCACTTTTATGATGGATGGATGCACTTTTATGATGGATGGATGCACTTTTATGATGGATGGATGGATGGATGGATGCACTTTTATGATGGATAGATGCACTTTTATGATGGATGGATGCACTTTTATGATGGATAGATGCACTTTTATGATGGATAGATGCACTTTTATGATGGATGGATGCACTTTTATGATGGATAGATGCACTTTTATGATGGATGGATGCACTTTTATGATGGACAGATGCACTTTTATGATGAATGGATGCACTTTTATGATGGATGGATGGATGCACTTTTATGATGGACAGATGCACTTTTATGATGAATGGATGCACTTTTATGATGGATAGATGCACTTTTATGATGGATGGATGCACTTTTAGGATGGATAGATGCACTTTTATGATGGATGGATGCACTTTTATGATGGATGGATGCACTTTTATGATGGATGGATGGATGCACTTTTATGATGATAGATGCACTTTTATGATGATTGATGCACTTTTATGATGGATGGATGCACTTTTATGATGGATGGATGCACTTTTATGATGGATGGATGCACTTTTATGATGGATGGATGCACTTTTATGATGATAGATGCACTTTTATGATGATTGATGCACTTTTATGATGGATGGATGCACTTTAATGATGGATAGATGCACTTTTATGATGGACAGATGCACTTTTATGATGGATAGATGCACTTTTATGATGGACAGATGCACTTTTATGATGGATGGATGCACTTTAATGATGGATAGATGCACTTTTATGATGGATGGATGCACTTTAATGATGGATAGATGCACTTTTATGATGGACAGATGCACTTTTATGATGGACAGATGCACTTTTATGATGGATAGATGCACTTTTATGATGATAGATGCACTTTTATGATGGATGGATGCACTTTAATGATGGATAGATGCCCTTTTATGATGGACAGATGCACTTTTATGATGGATAGATGCACTTTTATGATGGACAGATGCACTTTTATGATGGATAGATGCACTTTTATGATGATTGATGCACTTTTATGATGGATGGATGCACTTTAATGATGGATAGATGCACTTTTATGATAGACAGATGCACTTTTATGATGGATAGATGCACTTTTATGATGGATGGATGCACTTTTATGATGGATGGATGGATGGATGCACTTTTATGATGGATAGATGGATGGATGCACTTTTATGATGGATGGATGCACTTTTATGATGGATGGATGGATGGATGCACTTTTATGATGGATGCACTTTTATGATGGATGGATGCACTTTTAGGATGGATAGATGCACTTTTATGATGGATGGATGCACTTTTATGATGGATGGATGGATGCACTTTTATGATGGATAGATGCCCTTTTATGATGGACAGATGCACTTTTATGATGGATAGATGCACTTTTATGATGGACAGATGCACTTTTATGATGGATAGATGCACTTTTATGATGATTGATGCACTTTTATGATGGATGGATGCACTTTTATGATGGATAGATGCACTTTTATGATGATAGATGCACTTTTATGATGGATAGATGCACTTTTATGATGGATAGATGCACTTTTATGATGATTGATGCACTTTTATGATGGATGGATGCACTTTAATGATGGATAGATGCACTTTTATGATGGACAGATGCACTTTTATGATGGATAGATGCACTTTTATGATGGACAGATGCACTTTTATGATGGATAGATGCACTTTTAAGATGATAGATGCACTTTTATGATGGATGGATGCACTTTTATGATGGATGGATGCACTTTTAGGATTATAGATGCACTTTTATGATGGATGGATGCACTTTTATGATGGATAGATGCACTTTTATGATGGATGGATGCACTTTTATGATGGATGGATGGATGCACTTTTATGATGGATGGATGCACTTTTATGATGGATAGATGCACTTTTATGATGGATGGATGCACTTTTATGATGGATGGATGGATGGATGCACTTTTATGATGGATAGATGGATGGATGCACTTTTATGATGGATGGATGCACTTTTATGATGGATGGATGGATGGATGCACTTTTATGATGGATGCACTTTTATGATGGATGGATGCACTTTTAGGATGGATAGATGCACTTTTATGATGGATGGATGGATGCACTTTTATGATGGATGGATGGATGCACTTTTATGATGGATAGATGCCCTTTTATGATGGACAGATGCACTTTTATGATGGATAGATGCACTTTTATGATGGACAGATGCACTTTTATGATGGATAGATGCACTTTTATGATGATTGATGCACTTTTATGATGGATGGATGCACTTTTATGATGGATAGATGCACTTTTATGATGGATAGATGCACTTTTATGATGATAGATGCACTTTTATGATGGATAGATGCACTTTTATGATGGATAGATGCACTTTTATGATGGATAGATGCACTTTTATGATGATTGATGCACTTTTATGATGGATGGATGCACTTTAATGATGGATAGATGCACTTTTATGATGGACAGATGCACTTTTATGATGGATAGATGCACTTTTATGATGGACAGATGCACTTTTATGATGGATAGATGCACTTTTAAGATGATAGATGCACTTTTATGATGGATGGATGCACTTTTATGATGGATGGATGCACTTTTAGGATGATAGATGCACTTTTATGATGGATGGATGCACTTTTATGATGGATAGATGCACTTTTATGATGGATGGATGCACTTTTATGATGGATGGATGGATGCACTTTTATGATGGATGGATGCACTTTTATGATGGATAGATGCACTTTTATGATGGATGGATGCACTTTTATGATGGATGGATGGATGGATGCACTTTTATGATGGATAGATGCACTTTTATGATGGATGGATGCACTTTTATAATGGATGGATGGATGGATGCACTTTTATGATGGATGCACTTTTATGATGGATGGATGGATGCACTTTTATGATGATGGATGCACTTTTATGATGATAGATGCACTTTTATGATGATAGATGCACTTTTATGATGGATGGATGCACTTTTATGATGGATGGATGCACTTTTATGATGGACAGATGCACTTTTATGATGGATGGATGCACTTTTATGATGGATGGATGCACTTTTAGGATGGATAGATGCACTTTTATGATGGATGGATGCACTTTTATGATGGATGGATGGATGCACTTTTATGATGATAGATGCACTTTTATGATGATAGATGCACTTTTATGATGATAGATGCACTTTTATGATGGATGGATGCACTTTTATGATGGATGGATGCACTTTTATGATGGACAGATGCACTTTTATGATGGATGGATGCACTTTTATGATGGATGGATGCACTTTTATGATGGATAGATGCACTTTTATGATGGATGGATGGATGCACTTTTATGATGATAGATGCACTTTTATGATGATTGATGCACTTTTATGATGGATGGATGCACTTTTATGATGGATGGATGCACTTTTAGGATGGATAGATGCACTTTTATGATGGAGAGATGCAAAACAGAAACACCCATTCACTGCCATTATAAAGCTTGAAAGAGTCAGGACAGGTTTAATGTAATTGAGGGAGAGTAAATCATGGGCTAATTTTCCTTTAAACTCGCGTTAGACCCAAGTTATGGACCGCCTCACGGTCGGTCACATTCTCTGTATAGTTTATTCCCGGCTGGTGTAGCTTTGATGACTTTTGATTCCTTTACTCCATCCAGTCGTCATCAGCGGAAAAACCCCAGTCTACGATTGCATTGGGGTCAATATAGTTTATTCATCATGCTGGGAAGATCATATGAAGTCTTCATTTTCTAATGCAGAAAAAGCATTACAATAATTCATAAATGGTTGTAAGATTGTTTTATCTGCGTAGTCAGACGTGCAGTTTCCCCAAACACAAAAACATTTTATGTATCTATTAATCGACGACATTAATAATCGTTATTACAATATCAAGAGCGATTGTAAAGAGTTCCTGTTAATTTTATAATTTGAGTGAATAAACATTTATGCTGTTTCAAATGCAGCTTCTGCAGTGTAAAGATGGCTTTAGTTAATGATCAAATGTTAATGGAAGGCTTTATAGTATTCTGACTGATTTAAGTAATCGGTTAAATTTAAGCATTTGACAAACGACAACACAGGTAATCATTAAAAACCGCAATTATAAATGAATAAAATGCTCCTGGAAATCAATTGCAAGGATCCCTGTAATGGAAAAGCTAATTTCTGACCCTGGCATGAGGAACGTCTGGCAGTTGCAGAACAGACTCGGCTGTTTTTGGGGAATTCAAATAGGGACGTTATCTTGTTAATGATTGATGGTTTTCGCCTGAGATGAACTGTAAATAGGAGGCAAAGGTTTGTCTCTGGCCCTGCCACCTTGTAAAGTTACTGTCAGTGTCACAGGACACTTTTATTCACTTATTTATCATTCTTGCCTCCCATTGATGTGTGTTAATCCATTGATAGGGTCAGTGTTTTATCTAACCGTCTTATTCACATAACTTGTCGTTAATTCGTTAAGATATGCTGTGATTTGACATTTGAACATGGCTTTTTATTCTTATTATACATGTATACGCAGACATTTCATGGAAGGATAGGTGTATTGGTAGAAATTTGTACTAACACTGTAGATACTTACATACGCCAATGTGAATATAACTTGGATAAAGACCAACCTACATCTGCACATGTATGTTTACATAGTTTTCTTTTCCAGTAGATACCGTCTTTATAAGAATTGATTCTGAACTGTCAACAGACCTTTCATTTCCCTATTCTGGCAAATACTGTAGGTCATATCCTATCAACAAGCTGTTTCAACATCAGTGTTTCCCAACCCTGCTACTGGAGTTCCCCCAACAGTATGCATTTTTGATCTCTCAAGTGGGGTGGGTTAGTTTCCGCTCAGCTCAACACAGCTGGCTCTTTGCCCTCAGAGGAGGACAGCTATGCCTGCTCATGCACTCCCACGGCCCACACTGTTACGACTGACTGGCAACCTTGACGGGATATCTTTTCCAGACTGTCATCTCATGATTCTTACTCTAAAGCAATGAACAGACTGGGACAATACTATCAGAGTTTGAGGGCAGTCCTCGTTCTCATTTAATTATTTCTTGCAGAGGTAAAAGCTAAATATTCCACTCTATGCCAGCTAAGATAGAAGTTCCATGTGCCGATACACAATAGCCGCTTTTCCACTGTCTGGGCCATGCGAGCCAGGGCTTTCAATGGGCTGGGCTGGGCTGGGCTGGGCTAATAGTCTCAGACCTGTAGCACCGAGCCCATGGGCGTCAGTTTGGTTTGAAATGTGCTGGGGACAGAGACGCATTCAGAAGTGCATTTTCAGAAGTGCTGGGTACATGATGCATTATTTTTTTTTTCTCTTTAGCACAGGTCATGTTTTGAAAGACTATGTCCTGTAGCTTACTAATGTAAATAAATAAAAATGTCAGCTGAGAGGCATATTGCGGTCTTATAGCCTATCTTACTCATGCCGACGAAAGCGCCCCGCAAATTCTTTAATATTTTTAATTTTTGCTTTTTTTTTTTACCACTTCGTTATCAGAGTCCCACTGGAGCCCGTGTTTTTTATTTATCCTCCCTGTTACACATTAGTTGCAGCCATTAAAATAGTTCAGTTTTGTTTTTAATGTAAAAGTAGTTATATTTCGTTTTGTTTCTTTATTAAGTTAATTTAGAAAAATGTTTGAAGCATTTTTTTGTTTGTTAAACTAAAGTTTTTGCTTTTTAAAGTGACGACCAAGCGGCCCAACGCTTTAGCCTCTGAAATCAACACTTGTCAAAGTAGTTAATCTATATTTTGTTTCGTTTCTTTATTAAAGTTAATTTAGAAAAATGTTTGAAGCATGTTTTTGTTTGTTAAACTAAAGTTTTTGCTTTTTACCCTTACGAAAATAAACCATGGTTAATTTTCGTAAGGGTAAAGTGACGACCAAGCGGCCAGCGGCTGACAGTGAGTTAACCCAACATTTTAGCCTCTGAAATCAACACTTGACTTGTCTTGCTTATAAAATCCATATAAACACTTAAAGAATTGTTTAAACGTTTAGCCTCTATCACCACCATCACAGTAAAAAGGCATTTTTGACAAGATGAGGCAGGCAGATCGCAACGGCGCGCAAACGAAACGGGCTACACAATCTGAACAAATAATTAAAAAAACATGCTGGTTGTCTTACCTTAGGCTACACCTATCCGCGAAATGAATATAAATCCGATCTTCAATTCCCGTGCTATATGCACATTTAACGGAGTTCATGTCAACGAAAGCAACAGATATGAGCATTTTATTCATCAGCTCATTTCAACATCAAAGACCGCATTATGAGAACGAGCGACCTAAACACTGGTAAGAGCCTGGTGGGCGTCCCCCCCGAAATGGACGCCTATGACCGAGCCCAAAACCACGCTGTGTTTTCACCATCGGGCCAGCGCTTAACTAAAATCCGCCCGTAACACATCTCTCTGGAACAACGTCACACAAACAAATTACTCACCAACAGATGGGAGTTTGATCAGAAAACTAATCAGATAAAAATCACTGGGAACTAGCGAGATCGCAAAACCAACATGATAAAAGCATCCGTTTGTTGGCATTTTTGTTGTTTACTTAAAGATTTAAAACCCAAGCATCGAGGTTTTACCACAGTTTTACAATAATAAGTGATACATTGATCATAATGAATTAATTTATTTTAGTTTTGAGCTGAAAATCAAGTCATGATGCCGTCTCCAGTTTCAGATAAACTCTGCTTTTGTTTGTAACCAAGCCCGAGCTGGACTAAGGTATTCAGCGGGCCAAAAATCCCTGGTCGTTGGCCCTGAGGAAGCCCAGATGAGGCCCGGTCAAGCCCAGAAGTGACATTGGAAACATGACTGGCACTAGCACACCTGCCTTTGATAAGACTCCAGCTTCAATATTTGACCACCGTTAATGATACAACTAGGTTTCAGTGACATTCAATTATTAATTTATGTGAGGAGTGCAAAATAATCCATCTGTAATGTATGCTATTTTGCACTGAATATCACGTATGGATGCAGGGAGATTTTATGGTAGAAAGGACAGAAATTAGCTATTTGTCAGAATCATACTCAACAATGCATTTTGTAGTAGGGACAGTGAGCTTGAGGGAAGTGACAGTGATGAAGAATGGACCGCAGAAAGAGGATCTTATGCAGTAAATTCTGAAGAAAATAGGATTTCAGAAAGTGAAGGTATTGGAGGAAAGGAGGGCAATTCTACCAATGTCACAATTTGAGTCAACTTTGTTGTGTGGCCTTCAGATGAGCTCAAGAACAGTGTGTAGAGCTTCATGGAATGGGTTTCCATGGCCGAGCAGCTCATCCTAGCCTTACATCACCAAGTGCAATGCAAAGCGTGGGATGCAGTGGGGTAAAGCGCGCCGCCACTGGACTCTAGAGCAGTGGAGATGTGTTCTCTGGAGTGACCAATTGCGCTTCTCTGTCTGCCAATCCCATGGATGAGTCTGGGTTTGGCGAGAGAGACCAGAGACCAGGAGAACGGGACTTGCCTGACTGCATTGTGCCAAGTGTAAAGATTATGGGGTTGATTTTCAGGGGTTGGGCTTGGCCCCTTAGTTCCAGTGAAAGGAACTCTTAATGCTTCACCAAGACATTATGGAAAATGTCATGTTTCCAAATTTGTGGGAAAAGTTTAGGGATAACCCCTTCCTGTCCCAACATGACTGCGCTCCAGTGCACAAAGCGTGTCCATAAAGACATGGATGAGCGAGTTTGGTGTGGAGGAACTGGACTGGCTTGCACAGAGTCCTGACCTCAACCCGATAGAACACCTTTGGGATGAATTAGAGCGGAGACAGCGAGCCAGGCCTTCTCGTCCAACATCAGTGTCTGACCTCACAAATGCGCTTTCTAGAAGAATGGTCAAAAACTCCCATAAACACACTCCTAAACCTTGTGGAAAGCGTTCCCTGAAGAGTCGAAGCTGTTAGAGCTGCACAGGGTGGGCCGAATCCATATGAAACTCTACGGATTAAGAATGTGATGTCATTAAAGTTCATGTGCATGTAAAGGCAGGCGTCACAAAACTTTTGGCAATATAGTATATTTGAAGTGGCCAAATGCCATAATGAAAATATTTGAGTTATATTGTGTCCCCATATTTTACTTCAAACTGCACCTAGTAAGAAATCTACTGAATTTATTGAAATCGTTAGCGTTCTTATTATTATTATTCTTCAGCTCGTGTCCATGGTTGCCCATAGAACCGTATGGTAAAAAGTTGTGAAATTTGGCGCACTCATAGAGGACAGTCTGATCTGTCACCACAGCAAATTTGGATTCTCTAACTCAATCCCTCTAGCGCCACCACTTGTCCAAAGTTTGACTTATGTTTACGCTAATAACTTTTGGACCATAAGGGCTAGAAACAAAATTTGATTCCTTTTTTAATCTTTTTTCCTTTGATTCCTTGGATCATGGCAATTCGATTGCATGATTCATGAAAATTTTCCCGCCATTTAGAATTTTCCGAAAAACCTACTTTTTCCAACTCCTGCTAGGGTGTTGCTCCAATTTTCACATACATTTAACCAGATCATCTTCAGACCATGCTGACAAAAAGTTTCACGTTTTTGGAATTCAAGTTGATTTCTCAAACCGTTTTCGAAAAACGCACAAACAATTTTTATGTAGCGCATGCGAAAATAGACTTAAGGCTAAGACTTAACGCTTTATTGTATTCAGATTAAACTTGGTACATGTCATCACAAGCATGACCTGAGGCAACATGCAGCGTTTTGGTGCAGTGCCACCTACTGGTCCGGAGAAAAATAGCTATTTTTGCTTATAACTTTTGAACCATTTATCCAAAAATCCAAAGTGGTCTCCTTAGATTCGGGACGTCATGCCGAGTCAACTGATAATCAATTTTACCATATCGGCTATTTTGGCTGTCGGCCATTTTGAATTATGTGCTAAAATGCTGTATTTTATGAACACATGAACGGATTGTTACAAAACTTAGTATGGGTCATCAGCACGATGCCCTGAAGGAGCCTGAGAAGTTTTGAAAAAGCGCCACCTAGTGGAGAATTCCGTTTTTTCAAATGCTTATAACTTTGGGTGTGGTTGATTTATTTTCATGGGACTAACTTTTTTTGTCTCCTGAGTCCAACGATACCAGACTTGCCAGGTTTCAGCGTATGGTTTGTGCAGCATTATGATAAAAGTCATTAAAAGTAAAATCCAATCAAAGTCAGGTGTCAGTAATTTTTTTTGTGTTTTTTCAAATAAATGTCTATAACTCCAAAACGAAATTAGATATTTTAACCACAATTGACACACACATGTATGGGTTCACTCCGAGGACACATACAAAAAATGGTAGGATTGTGCCCCTTGGTGGCGCTATAATAGAACAAAACATGAAATTCCCATTGATTACAATGCAGTATTATGATATAAAATGCTATACTTTACGAATGATTTGGTGTATCATTACGAAACTTGGTATGTGTCATCAGCACCATGCCTCTAAGGTAATTAAAAGGTTGAGACAGTGCCACCATGTGGTCCATACAAGGCCTATTGAGGCTACATCTCTGCAATGACATATTGACACTATATTGACACCCTGCTTTGACATATTGACTCCAAACTTTGCATGTGTCATTGTTCCCTTATTCTGACCACACCACATCAATTTCGTAACTGTGCCACCTATTGGTCGAAAGTGATAAATCATTAAATCATTATTATTGACTGTATTTATAATTTTACAGTTATTTTGCCTAAAATCCCCTTAATAGGTCTTTAATGGCTCATTGTTGCAGTTGGTCTGACACTCCCAGCATATCTTCTTGTCTTCTTCTTTGCACTTGGCCCCAATAATGGCTGCTTGCAGCTATATTGTTTGTTGATTCTGTCTTAAATTAATAATCAGAAAGGTTATAATTCTATGACTCGCACATCCATATTTTGCAAAGTAACATATTCAATTAACTTAGCATTTGAATTTGATGCTGTTTCATATAATGATCTTGTATGTATGTCAGAATTTTCTATTAGACGTCACATTGATGTTCTTCAGTGGTCTGTTGTTGCCAAACTGCTTCTTATAATGCCTCACATTTCCTGGAATAAAAAAACGAAAGTAAAACTATTAGTGTCTCAGCTTCCTTTATTCACTTTATGGGGAGGAGCAGCAGTTAGACACAGAATAAATAGCAGAGTTTCCTTTCGGTCTGATCAGAGATTATTTAGTCCTTTTTCCTGAACACTGAAGAAAAACTGAAGCATGTCTCTAGTGCACAGCGGTGTTGTTCTCCAGGCACTTTCCAGCTTCACAGGTGCTACGGTGAAGCACTCTTCAGACGATGCACAGGATGGTGATAAACTCCATATATTAAATTTTTTGCCTGCTGTCTTCAACCAACCAATTGTTGTTCGAGATTCAGCCTCGCTAAAATGTTTTTGCAGCGAGCTGTTTGTGGACATAGACAACTTCCTAGACCCAGGGTATGATTATGATTTCACAAATTTAAGAGATGACTCAACTTGCATGCGTGGAGATGAGCAATACAAACGCCCTTGTGGGTGGAAACGTATTGCTGTCAAGGTCCTGGATAAGTATCCTGATGGAAATGTCTGGTTGGGCACTGATGGATGGAGGAGTAATTCAGTGGCCGGCGAGTGGCCTGTCTCTTATCATGGAACTGCCATGAATAGTGCTGAAGCCATCATTGAGTCTTATTACAAACCAGGCCATAGAGAACTGTACGGCAGAGGAATCTATTCAACGTATGACATTAATGAGGCCACTTCTTATAGCCACCAAGTTAAGTGTAAAGAGACTGGAAAGAACTACAAGGTCCTTCTGCAGAACAGGATCAATCCAAAGATGAGAAAAGTGTGTGCCAGAAAGGACTACTGGCTGATTGAGGTTCCTGCGGGCACCCCGCCTGATAAAGAGAGAGAAATTGTGGAGAAGTCAATTCGCCCTTATGGAATTCTGTTTAAAGAGGTGTAAAAGAATCCTTGTATCCTGACAGTTGCGGGCCGTGTATGGACATGTTACTGCATGGTACTATTATTATTTCTGTCTCTATTATACTTGGTTAACCGAAGGGCTTGCCTTCAGGTTTGCTGTAGCCTTTGCATTTTTATGTGAGATATTTGTTTTCCTAACTGTGCACAGTTAATATTTTAGTTATTACTCTTAATTTACTTGATTGTAAACTTCTGAAAAATAAGGAATTTCCTGCCTATATAGTTGATTAATATGGTGATTGTGCAATTATTCCGTTTAGTTTAAATTTTGTTTTTGCTTTGTGGTATCTTTATGTAATCTACGTAGATTATGCATAAAAATGAAATTATGGATATTGAAAAGAGAAACTATGTACAAAAATGATACCAGTTGCTCTTATGTATGTATGTATACCTGACATGTTAATCTAAGTCTTTTTACTTTTATATATACATATGTGAAGAAAAACTATTAAACTGTGGTGTGTTAAGACATTTTTATTAATTATCTTAGAGTAGAAAGAATTTATGTATTAGAATAAACATGCTTAAAAGAAAAATAAATGAAAAAAAAACTGATGTGACTGGCCAGTCAGATTCTGACTCGACGCGAGAAACCCAGATTATTATACCTTTGATTGAAACTTTGCTTTATTTTATAACTTTGCTATTAGCTTTTGTTTGCTTTAATTTCTGGAAATTACTATTATATTAATGGCAAGCCCTTGTCTGCCAATATTGTTATTGATAAAACCTTGAGTAAGAAATGACCACAAATAAGTCTTCTGTTCAAATTGTAAGTACCATTTGAATGCTTATGTTTTAGGTCAGATTTGACTCAACCTAACCTGAGAATAAAAAATAAGGTGTTAAGGTTAAAATACACACCGTTTTGTATAATTTAAACCATTTCTTACATCACTGCATAGATGTGATCATTAGGATGTAGTTTTACTGCAGTTATTAATGGTCCTGATTCTCTGTAATTTATATTCTTTGAGTGTCTGTCTGAGACTGACATCTAGTGGACGTTTTATGATCTGTGGGATAAATAATTAAATGTAATCAAATGTATCCTCTTCTTTATATTCTTCACATTCACAGCTGGGAAATTTAATGGGAAATTCATGTCATTTATCTTTGCTTGGTCACGTCATATCTGTAAACAGAGAAGGAATGTCCAGCAATTACATTGCTTGTTCATAGAAGACTTTACAAGCAAAAAGGGGGAAATGACCATAATAAAATGTGTCAAAATGTCTCGGGTTACTTAACGTAACCTTGATTTCCAGAGAGGGGGGGGCGAGACATTGCCTCAGCAGATGACACTATGGGAAACACCTTTCTCCAAAAGTACTGAAGCCTTATTGAACCATGTGTAACCCCTCCTGTTCGCCCCGAAGTGGGACTCGAACCCGGGTCCACCAGCATGAGAGTCGGACGCTCTAACAAGGACGCTAAAGGCTGCAACCTCTAGCGTCAGTTGCTGGAGTGTCTCTTAAGATCAGAGGAGTGAGATTTAGGCAAGGCAAGTTTATTTTTTTATTTGATTTACTCACACAGCAACTACTAGCTGGCCTCTGTTACACTCACCCCCCTAAACCTCACTCCCATCCGGGTCACGGCACCAATGTAACCCCTCCTGTTCGAACCACCCTCTCCAAGCGGGACTCAAAACCGGGTCCGCCAGCATGAGAGTCGGACACACTAACAAGGAGGCTAAAGGCTGCAACCTCTAGTGTCCGTCACTAGAGCATCTCTTGAGATCAGAGGAGTGAGGTTTATTCACAGAGCAACTACTAGCTAGCCTCCGTTACACTCACCCCCCTAAACCTCACTCCCATCCGGGTCACGGCACCAAATATAACCCCTCCTGTTCGAACCACCCGCTCCAAGTGGGACTCGAACCCGGGTCCATGGGCATGAGAGTCAGACACACTAACAAGGAGGTTAAAGGCTTCAATCTCTAACGTCAGTCGCTAGAGCGTCTCTTGAGATCAGAGGAGTGAGGTTTACTCGCACAGCGACTACTAGCTGGCCTTTTTTACGCTCACCCCCCTAAACCTCACTCCCATCCGGGTCACGTCACCAATGTAATCCCTCCTGTTCGAACCTGCTAGCTCTATGCGGGACTCAAACCCCGGTCCGCTGACATGAGTGTCGAATGCTTTAAAGGCTGCAACCTCTGTTCTAAAAAGACTTATAAATACACCAAAACCAATCAAAAAACAGCTGAATAAAAATAATAAAAAAGTATATACAAAACAACAACAGACAGCAAAAAACACCACAAATCATAGCCAATAGTGAAGAGATACGTATTTTAACTTTCCTTTAAGAATATGTAATGTTGTTGTAGATCTCATATGGATATAGATGCGAAAGCTCGATCACACCAAGATTTTGACTTTGGAACAGTTAATGGGTGGTTGACAACAAGTCGGAAAGTTAAAAAGGGGCAAGGCCATTTAAACATTTGAAAACAAAATCAATTCTAAACAGCACTGGGAGCCAATGTAAAGGCATTAAAACAGGAGTAATATGTCCGCTTTTGCGAACACCAGTATCTGAATTTAAATGAGAAATGATTGGGACTTCAAAAGAGCCAATCACCATGATCTCTGTTTTCTCCAATTTAGATTTAAAAAATGTAACGACATCCAGGTACAGAGGGAGTCTGAGCTATTGTTGTGCTTCAGGGGCAAATAAAGTTGTGTATCGTCTGCTTAGAAATTATAATATAAGCCATGCTTTTAAAAATAGAGCCATGAAGCATATATAAAGAATACAATAAAGGGGCCAGAATAGAGCCTTGGGGGGCCCCACAAGGCAGGGGGACCACACCCGAATGGCATCCTCCTATATTGATCGAAAAGCTTCTATTTTTAAGGTATGACTGAAACCAACTCAGTGCAGTTCCTCTGATGCCCACAACTTGCTCTAGCCAAGAAAGCAGGACCTTGTGGTCAACTGTATCGAACACAGCACTTAAATCTAAAAGTACCAGTACAACAGAGTCCCCTTAGTCCGTGGCCATTAAAACAACATTTAAAAAGTGCCGTCTCTGTAGAGTGAAATTTTCTGAAACCTGATTGGAAAACATCAAAAACCTTATTGTCAAGTCACCTTCATTTATAATGCGCTTTTACAACACAGATTGCTTCAAAGCAGCTTTACAGTGATAGTAAATTAAATTTTGCTTTTGAAGAAAAGTTTCAAACACACATTCAAGTAGAATGAAGTGTTCATGAGAGCAGAATGATTCGTTGACTGAAGTGATGATCTGTTTGTTCGGTCATTATCATGTGATTCCTGTTTCCTGGTTCTGTGTTTTAGTGAAGTGTGCAAATGTCTGCAAGTCTGTAAAGTTCAGACCATAAAACATCCACTAGATGTCAGTCTCAGACAGACACTCAAAGAATATAAGTTACAGAGAATCAGGACCATTAATAACTGCAGGAAAACTGCATCCCAATGATCACATCTATGCAGTGCTGTAAGAAATGCTGTTCCATGGTTTAAACTATATGAGAAAAGCTATTTGCCTATATTCAAACAGACTAGAATTATCCACAGTATGTCTGTGTCCTCAAACAAACATTATGCCATGTTGTTTCTAACATCACTGTTTATCTGTCACAGGACCTTTAAAATTGTAATATTTAAAATCATTAAATATCATTCTTCTGCTCAGAAAAAAGGTCTTTGTCAGTAAACTGCAACATTTTTCCTCACACAAATACATCTGGTTATCTCTCAAGTCTTATAGTTTAAACCAGACCAGTTTGCGGCACAATTTTCCAAAAGAATAAATATTTGAACAGTATAAATCGATAAACATACAGTACTAGTGTTTTAAAATGAGGAGGCAAAGTCCTCAATTGTGTATATATATATATATATTTGACAGATTAATCACACTTACAAACTAACAATCATTTGAAATTAAGTGGAAATATATCACAACTCACGGACCATCTCTCTGTGATCAAGCGAAAACAAACTAAAAAGTTCTGTGCAGGGTCACCCTGACCAATGCTGTGGTTTGATTGGCTGTCCGTTCACGTGATCAGTGCAGGATCACTGTGAAGGCTCGTCCTGTATGATTGTTAAATGGATAATAATGGTGTCCAGCAGAGGGTGCTTCTGAACTTCCTTTTCTACATGAATGTCAACATCCACAGCAATAGCAAAACAGTCAAAAGGCCTGTAAATAATGATCAATAAAATGCGTGGAGCACCTTTTAACGCAATACTCAGATATTAAAAGGATGAGCAATCACCAAATGACACTTGCTTACATTGATATACATCTTTAAATAGAGTAGTTATGCCTCCAGCTCTCCTAACCGCTCTACAGACACTCATAAAAGTAAAGTTAGGAGAGGCCGTTTCATTGAGGACTGTTGCACTGCAGCTGTCTTCTAGCCACGTTTCATTTAGAAGCATAAAATCTAGGGGCCATATTCACAAAACATTGAATCTTAGCGCTAAGAGTTCTCCTAAATAGCAGTAAAAGTTCTTAGCTAAGAGTTTTCTCTTTAAAAAGCTGCTGAGGCCAACTTTACTAAGGGACATAGAGAAGTCTTAGGCGGGGTTGACCTCGTTGCTATGGAGGATGTCATCACGCTTACTAACTATGACCACAGTGATTGGCTGATGGGGAAGGGGTCTCTGTCAGTGATTTAATCTGTAGAACGAGTTATCATGCTGCCAAAAAAGATTGTTGCCATATTTAAATAAAGATTTTAAAAAGTAGGCCAAGTGTAACTCATTAAACTAGTGTATGTTCAGCTAATTGTCAGCCTCTTATGTGTCTGCATCTCGAGAGATTGCAGAATTCAAGCCACAAATTTGTTTCATAAACAAAATTCGGGAGGAGCACTATCTAATCAGCTTGAGTATACACAGCCGTCTCACCTCCACAGCTTTCTGCATCCCTCCGCCACCCCGACTCCTCACTCTCGGCCCAGCCGGAGATTCGGGGGAGAACTCTGGGTTTGGGCTAGCCCCACTTTGGGGCTCACAGCTGAAAACGACCTACCTGAATTAAAACAATTATAGCTCCTGAGAACAGTGTGCTACAGGCACAATTAAGGTATCTTTGGAAAGAAGACACTTGGGACTCTACTAAAAAGCAATCAGAGTTGATAATTCTCAAACAGATAAAAAATTATAATAGTTGAAATGCCTCAAAAATTATTTGCACTACACAGAATGTTGTATTATTTCATGTAAAAATATATGAAAATAGACCTGGAGGAATCCAGTTCAGTTATGGATTGAAAGCCACACGACTTATCAGTTTATAGTTCAAGTTTGAGGAAGATATAATGAAAAATGTGGTTCCTGCAAGCTTTTTTCCAAGACTATGTCTGTTCCATTTCTCCCTCCGCCTGCTTGAGGCACATCCCCAGAAATGACATCTCCCAACTAAAACAATTGCAGTTGCTGAACAATTTGCACTACATGCACAATTTAGACATCTTTAAAAAGAAGACACTTTAGAGTTTATTACCCAAACATTAAAGTAGAAAAAAACTTAGAAAGACAAACAGTTATAGAAGTTGAAGTGTCTTGAAGATGATTTGTGCTACAATGAACACTTTATTATTTGATGTAAAAATATATGAAAATAAGCCTGGAGGAATCCAGTTAGTTAATGAATTGAAAGGCACAAGTCTCATCAGTTTATATTTAAAATTTGACGAAGATATCATGAAAAATGGGGTTCCTGCATGCTTTTTTCTAAGAATATGTCCAGGTGCCAAGAAACCTACAGGAGACTTGATAACCTAATGTTATGAAGTGTACTGCAAGCTGTTTTAGCCATCATATATGATGCTTGAATGCTTTTTCAACTATAAAATAATAGGCAGAACCATAAGACTTTGTATTAGTGATTTATTTGTACAACAGAACTTATAAAAATATAATAAAAATGAAATATTAATAAAAAAGAGCTAAACTTCTTTGCAACTGAAAATACAACAAGTAATATAAGTATAATAACTATAAATATAACTAGTAATATAAATAACAATATAATATAAATATATAGCTATAAAAACACACACAATTTGCAAATGTAAAAAAAAATAACATTTACTGGCCGATTCAGGTCTACAACAGCAAGTGCAGATCTTGAAGAATCTGAAAGCGTTCTTCTCTTTTCTGCTGGTTGGCTGGTGCTTGGATGCCATAGCTCATCTGAAGACTCAACCTGATGCCTGTAGAATGGCAAGGAAAGGAAAGAGAATTAGCACTGCATGTATTATTTCTGTATAGTTTGCCCATTCAATCAACAATCACACTGTCATCATTCACTCTAATTACAGGCCATCCCATGAACAATGAAACTGATGGGCAGTCGGTTAGACAGCATTCATATTGACGGCCACCTATACATTCTCACACAGCCCAAGCATCAATCTAACGGCCGGCTATACAGTGAGCATTCATATTGACGGCCACCTATACATTCTCACACAGTCCTACAATCAATATAATGGCCGGTGATACAGTGAGCATTCATATTGATGGCCAGACATAAAATCAACAATCACACAGATGGTCGGCCGTCCAGAACTTTTCTTTTTTCGTCAATTTGTTTTTTGTAGCACAGGGGAAAAAAATGCATTTTATATATTATATATATATATATTTTTTTTTTTTCTGTGTGTGCTAGAAAAAAGGCTAAATATCAGTATATGTATAATCTATACTGGTATATTGTAATTTTTCTAGCACCCAGGAAAAACATAAAATAAATACAGTCTCAATATATATATATATATATATATATATATATATATATATATATATATATATATATATATATATATATATATATATATATATATATATATATATATATATATATATATATATATATAAACAATTACATGTGTTATATATATATATATATATATATATATATATATATATATATATATATATATATATATATATATATATATATATATATATATATATATATATATATGTTTTATTTACACACACATGGGGAAAAATTATATATACTTTTTCCCCATGTGTGCTAGGAAAAATGCAAAATATCAGCATATGTATAATGCATACTGGTATATTGCATTTTTTCTAGCACACAGAAACAATAAAATAAATACATTCTCACACACATTCTCAATATACATAAACAACTACACATAGCAACTCACCGGTATGTTATTGGATCAACTTCTCTGTCAACAAGCACCGTCATCGCTGTCTTGACTCTCCTCAATGTTTTCCACATAGCTGCTCCGAGTGAGCTCAAATAAAGCATCTTCAGCACAATAAAAACTTCTTTTGACGATCCATTGGATAATACATTCCGTCCAGTTAGTAAGATTAGCAAACAGTTACTACAAAGAGACCTCTGTTTGTTTACTAGCCCGTTAGCTTTTAGCTGTCAAATGGGGGTGTGTCAGACTCGCAGCATCTCGTGGGGAGAGAGCGCCACATTGGCACATTCAAATGAATAAATATTCACGCCCATGTGACAAATATACACATGCAAGGTCTCGTTGGAATCGTGTGCTCATTGGCTACATTTTCTGTCAGTCATGACGATTCAATGCTTTTATTGGCTCCAGATAAACAGACATTATCATTGGATGAGCACGTCATGACATCAGCTAAAATGAGTGCTATGGTTGGATATTTTTTACTATATCGCGGCTATCTTTGCATGTTTTTGAGTTTGAGTGGATTTACTATGTTCGTAACATTCTAAGCTATAAACCCATGCCACTTTATGCTACCGGGAGACTGTTTTTGGTGCATTATTTTATTGCATAACAGTCTAGTATGATACTTCGCTCCGCAGAAATGCGATGTAAACAAAGGATTAACCATCAATATTACACCGTTATTGTTTCGTTGGATTAAAATGCTCTATGGGATGTTATTCAGTGGACCCTCACCTTTCCATTCATTCTTTTAGCAGTGGATGCGTGTGTGAGTCGTAATTAGGACACTAAAGGTATGTGCTCGGTTTTTATTTATGCTTGATTTGATGTGTATTGCTTACATTCATGCAAAAATACAGCCGTTATAAGCTTTTCATTGAAAAACAGTGGTCTGTCCTCGATGCTTGAGGTTTAGACCTTTAGAATGATATATAGTTTGTCAAGATTAATGATGTTTTTTTACGTTAAATCTATTAACAAACATTACACTCGTGCTAAAAATAGCGCTTCAACCCGTGCACGTGCTCATGAAGCTTAAGGAGTTCTTTAAGTATAATTCTGTCAAACTGATAAGTTTTTATGAGATTAAATAATATTAAATGCATGCAGCACCAAATGTGCATGTGAATGATACCACAAAAGACCCTTTTGCAAAAATAAACCCTAAACGGTTCACACTTTAACCCCCCAATTATTATTGATGCAGTCAATGAGGAACAGCCTATATGTGTACTTTTAAAAGCGAGTGGTCAAAAAAAATGGCCATTCATTACCATAGGCACCTCCAGCTCCTACTACTGCAGACGGGAGAACACATGTGCCCTTCAAGGTGAGACAGGCATATAAAAAGTAAAGGTTAAAACAATGTATAACATGCTGCCCAACCTATATTTGTAGGAAATGGGTATGATAATAAACAAACATTCTTTGCATTGTTGAAAAGTTGTTGGCTTTTTTTTCTTTTCCATGGAACAAGAGCTATGTTTTGAAATGTAGAGATCTTTTATTTTCTTACTTTATGCGTCATTTATTGCCATCAGCTCTCAAGCCTTACGTTTTAAAGCAGGTGGTTGGGGTTTTGTGGAATAAGGGTTAAAGGGCTAGGCTAAATATTTTAGGCTTAAATCCTGCAAAGGACAATGTGTGAGCAATTATATGCTGCCCAACATATATTTGGGGGAAATGGGTGTGAGGATAAACAAACATTTTTTGCATTGTTGAAAAGCTGTTGGCTTTTGTTTTCTTTTCCATGGAACAAGAGCTATGTTTTGAAATGTAGAGATGTTTTTGTTCTTACTTCATTTATTGGCATCAGCTCTCAAGCTTTACATGTTAAAGCAGGTGGTAGGGGTTCATTCAGTTGGGGTAGTCAGTCAGTAGTTTTTTTTATTTATTGGGGGAATTATACTTTTTGAAAAGGGTATTTTCCATCAAATGGAACAATTTGCAGGCCTTTTTTATAACTAGAAAAGTATTTTATGGATCTTCAGTTTAAAACAGCAGCCAGAAAAATGGAGCGCAGCTGGAAGAAAACAAAACTAGAGGTTTATCGCAATTCGTGGAAAGAGAACATGATCGCATACAGAAAGGCCGTAAAAACTGCTAGATCTGCTTATTTCTCAACTCTCTTAGAAGAAAACAAACACAACCCTAGGTATTTATTCGATACAATTGCTAAATTAACCCTCAAAAAAGCTTCAACTTCTGATGGTTGTAAACAGCACAGCAGTAATGACTTTATGAACTTCTTCACATGTAAGATTGATAATATTGGGAAGAAAATTATAACCATGCAGCCGTCTACTACAGTATCACATCAGACAGAGTATTGTAGTGTCACTGAGGAAAAATTACACTCATTCACTGCTATAGGAGAAGAAGAAATTGGCTAAACTCGTTAAATCATCAAAATCAACAACATGTATGCTCGACCCTATACCGACTTGCCTATTGAAAGAGATGCTTCCAGAGGTCATAGATGCTTTTCTTAATATCAGTAATTCATCCTTGACATTAGGATATGTACCGAAAACTTTTAAGTTGGCTATTATTAAACCACTTATTAAAAAAACGCAACTTGATCCTACAGAATTAGTCAATTACAGGCCAATCTCAAATCTACAATTTCTGTCAAAAATACTTGAAAAGGCAGTGTCCTCACAATTATGCTCCTTTTTTTAGAAAGAAATGGCATCTGTGAGGAAATCCAGTCAGGATTTAGACCTTATCATAGCACTGAGACTGCTCTCGTCAGAGTTACAAATGATTTACTCTTATCATCCGATCGTGGCTGTATCTCTCTATTAGTGTTACTCGATCTTAGTGCTGCATTCGATACTATCGACCACAACATTCTTTTGAATAGACTGGAAAATTATGTTGGCATTAGTGGAATTGCTTTGTCATGGTTTAAATCATACCTATCTGACCGTTATCAGTTTGTAGCAGTAAATGAAGAGATGTCACACTGATCACAAGTTCAGTATGGAGTACCGCAGGACTCAGTGCTAGGAACCTTTGCTCTTCACCCTGTATATGCTACCACTGGGAGATATCATTAGGAAGCATGGCATTAGTTTTCATTGTTATGCTGACGATACTCAGCTCTATATTTCTTCACGCCCTGACAAAACTTACCAATTCACAAGGTTAACGAAATGCATAGCTGATATTAAATAATTATTTGAAAAAAAAATTGGATGACCAGTAATTTCCTGCAACTTAATTAAGAAAAAAATGAATTTTTAATTATTGGACAAAAAAGCTCCACAAGTAGTGACCTAGAATACTCTCTAACACTTGATGGCTGCTCTGTCAAGTCCTCGTCGTCAGTGAGGAACCTGGATGTGCTCTTTGATACCAATCTCTCATTTGAAAGCCATGTTTCTAGCATCTGTAAAACTGCTTTCTACCATCTTAAAAATATATCAAAATTACGGCTCATGCTTTCAATGCAAAATGCTGAACAGTTAGTCCATGCTCTCATGACCTCAAGGCTAGATTATTGTAATGCTCTACTGAGTGGTTGCCCTGCTCGCTTAATAAATAAACTCCAGCTGGTCCAAAACGCAGCAGTTTGAGTTCTTACTAAAACCAGGAAGTGTGACCATATTAGCCCAGTTCTGTCAACACTGCATTGACTGCCTATTAAACATTGCATACATTTTAAAATCTTGCTTATAACTTACAAAGCACTAAATGGTTTAGCTCCCCAGTACTTGAGCGAGCTCTTAACACATTATACTCCATCACATCACATTTTCCTGTTTAACACTGTGAAGCTGCTTTGAAACAATCTGCATTGTAAAAAGCGCTATATAAATAAAGTTGACTTGACTTGACTTGACTTGACTTCCTACATTCTGAGGTCTCCTTTCCAAGAGGTCACCGGTTAAAACAGAATAAAAGATTGTAGATCACAGTCACATCAAATAAATCACTGCTGATTTTTTCCAAAGACAGATGCAGTTGTAACCTAAGCAGTTTCTTACTGCATTGTAAATTGACCTCAACTGACCAGTGATGTTTGATTCTTGAACGAATCGTTCTTTTGAGCCTGTAACCAGACAAGCCAGTTCACAGAATCGAACTGAATCATACTTTATTTCCCATTCAGGTCTCCTCTGGCAGTGACAGTGATCGCTCATTATAAACCCCTTTGATAGTTGGATACTGAGGTTTAGAAACGGCAGTGCTCATTCTCTTCAGTTATTAGACAGACCATGTGTCCATTAGGTTGCAGCATTTCTTGATCCCCACTTTTTCATAGTAGTTATTCAGCAAGTTTATTCAGTAAGTAGTATTTGGAGGCAGTTGCTTTACTGAGCTGGCGTTTTCCAACCTAGAAGTTATCTTAAGACTTGAACATGTTTGGACAAAGTTTGTGGTAAATGGGTGTGAGGATATAAAACATTCTTTGCATCGTTGAAAAGTTGTTGGCTTTTTTTTCCTTTTCCATGGAACAAGAGCTATGTTTTGAAATGTTCTTACTTTATGCGTAATTTATTGGCATCAGCTCTCAAGCCTTACGTTTTTAATCAGGTGGTTGAGGTTGTGTGATATAAGGGTTAAAGGGCTAGGCTAATTATTATAGGCTTAAATCCTGCAACGGACAATGTGTGAGCTATCGCCATTTTGCCGCTGGGACAAGGCATTTAAGCTTTTGTCTGTCTGCAATGGTTCTTAATTAGTCTTTATGTGGCTATTGTACAGAGTTTGCTTTCTTTAAGTTGTATTTTTCCCCTTGATGCCACATTTTTCATATTAGTCATTCTGTAGTTTTTTATTGGGGCAATTGTACTTTTTGAGGAGGGTATTTTCCATCAAAAGGAACAATTTTGGTAACACTTTATTTTAAGGATCAGAAATTAGACACTAATTAATGACTAAGAACTGCATTTGTAAGTAACTAGTTATGTACTTGTATGCCATTACAAGCTATTTATAAGGCCTTTATTGGCTGTTGTTTTATTTTTGTCTTATAGCCCCTTGTGTCTGTCCTAACAATGTACTAATTAGCTAAAAATAAAACAAACTAATAGCTTGTATTGTGCCAATTACACACTTTATAAGTTCCCAGTACACTGTGTGTGTAACGATGAGTCAACAGATTGAGGATCCATTTGCAGCTTTATTAATCAGACAATAGGGAAAACAGACAGGCAGGGATCAAACACCAGCGACAGGAATAATAAGGGTAAAGCAGCGGCGTGAACATGGGACAGGCAGGTGGTCGAGGCTGGCAGCAAACAGAGTAAACGTAATCCAGCAAAACAGAGCACAGGTAAAAGGCAGGCAGCAAGGAATCAAAACCAGAGAATCAGTCCAGGGTCATACACAGGGAAAACTAGAAACAGGATAAACGCTCAGAGATGTTAGCAGTAGAAAAACAAAACTTTGCAATGAGAGTATGGGAGAAGGCAGGTTAAACAGTCCACAGAATAGAGTTCAGGTGTGAGCTGATCAGCACCAGACACAGGATCATGGGAAACCGAGTCCGTATTAGTATTGCTGGAGAAACTCGTTCATGCTTTTATCACCAGCAGGGTGGACTATTGTAATGGTCTTCTCACTGGCCTTCCCATAAAGACCATTAGAAAGCTGCAGCTCATACAGAACGCTGCTGCCAGGATTCTGAGCAGAACCAGAAAATATGACCATATCACACCAGTCCTTAGATCTTTACACTGGCTTCCAGTTACATTTAGGATCGATTTTAAAGTACTATTACTTGTATATAAATCACTCAATGACCTAGGACCTCAATACATTGCAGATATGCTGATTAAATACAAACCCAACAGATCACTCAGATCATCAGGATCAAGTCAATTAGAAATACCAAGGGTTCACTCAAAGCAAGGAGAGTCTGCTTTTAGCTATTATGCCAGCCGTAGCTGGAACCAGCTTCCTGAACAGATCAGATGTGCTCCAACAGTAGCCACTTTCAAATCCAGACTCAAAACACATCTGTTTAGCTGTGCATTTCCTGAATGAGCAATGCCACTGTACGTCTGACTGATTGCACCTTATCTTATACATTTACTGAATGAGCTCTGTGCTTTGTCCGAACTGCTTGCACTTTAATTATGTGTTTCAATTTAACCCTGTTTTATTTCTAGCTTTTAATTATTATTATTTCTTTATTTTTATTTCCTTTTAATTCCTATTATAACTGTTATACTATATATATTTTTTTATTTTATTTTGTCATCTATGACTATTTTAACTTCATTTCTGTGTAAAGCACTTTGAATTGCCACTGTGTATGAAATGTGCTATACAAATAAACTTGCCTTGCCTTGCCTTGCCTTGCCTATTCAGGTGAGGGTGCCCTCTGATGGCGATCGGAGGGAGCCACAGAGGCTTGATTTGTGACAGTGTGAATGTGTAGCTTATAAGTATGAAATACATATTGAATGCATAGAATGCATTTCAACACAGACATTTAAATTTTGCAGACAAACACTGTCTTTCTAGCAGTTGTTCTATACTAACAAATGATTCATAACTGAAATATTCCCTTTATTAATAGGTAACAAGCACATTTATCACTAATAAATGCAATATTACTTCAGATTATGTTCCCTATTTTAAAGTAAACATTTGCTGTTTGCCAATAAGAAAAGAGTCGTGTAATATTGCAGTGAACAACTATATTTTTATGTTATTTTATTGTTTTTATGGTTCAAGAGAACAAACTGATTAGACACATCTTGAATAATCACAATCAACACCATAAAAACATGTTTTAATTGCAACAATCTAGATTATTAATATTTGTAGAATATAACAAAAGAAAACTAGAAAAAAAAACTAAAATAATGAACCAAAAAATTATATATATATATTTTTTTCTTTAATCTAAAACAATTATCTAAACTTTAACTTTTACTGAACCTTTCTTGAACAAAATCTTGCAGCAACACATAATTACTTCAATACTTCATCAAAATGGGCAATAGATGCCCTCGAGCTTTGAGATCTTCAATGGATCTTTTAATTTCAGGATTAACAATACTGGCACATCTTTTTGCAAAAGCAAGCAATGTTTCCATAGCTGGATCGAACAGCTAGGTGCTGTAGGTCTTGGGTATGCTCTGTCAACATTGTGCCGATGGAATGCCTCTGACATGGTGCAAACTTTCCTGAAGGTTTTGAGGACTTGATGACCTCCTCTGGACCTTTAACTTTGCAAAAATAATACAGAAATATATATTTTCAAAACATAATTAAATTAAATATATAAAGAAAATAAAAAAAGTCTTGTATTTCTTACATTTCTTTGCTCTCATCCTTCTCGAATGAAGTACATGCAGCTAAATATTCTTATTTCCAAAACAAAATCAGCAGCACCTCAAACTCACATACACTATTCAGAACATTCAACTCTCTGCTCTGTCCTCCTCCTCCACCCCCCACCACCTCCCTATCTCCAGACGACTTTGCACAATTCTTCACAAACAAAACAACAACTATCAGCAATCAGTTCTCACCCCCACACACTGTGGATTTTAGATCAGCCACTTCCACGACCGAACATACTCTCTCCTCATTTTCCACACTCACTGAGGCCGAAGTATCTAAACTTCTCCTCTCCAGCCATCCTACCACCTGTCCTCTCGATCCCATTCCCTCACACCTCCTTCAAGCCATCTCTCCTACTCTCCTTCCTGCACTCACACACATCATCAGCAACGAGGGGGAGAGGACGCTGGCGTTGTCTGTTCGCCGCTTTTCCACCCGACTTTGGTTTAAATTGTAATGTTAGATTTAGATTTTGTTAATTTTTTTATCCAAACTAGTAAAATCAGTCAGTGCTAATATTGGGACCGTTTTTTTTTGGATCTTACCGTCTCAGATGACTCCACTCGGCTGTTTACAGTTGGTCGTTGGCAGTTTGAATGGATTTACGTTACTCATGACAGGAGAGGACGCCCGTTGTTACGTCTAAAAACTTGGAAATGGATTGTTACGGCTTGCTTCTAATCTGAAGGACATTTACCCATCTACCAAACTACAAAACTACTTGTTTTTTCATACATATTTGAGTAAGCGTCAATTCATGAACGGAGAGGACGCTGGCGTTGTTTGTTCGCCACTTCTCCGCCCGTAATCTTTGAATTGCGCTTACATAGTGGGGAAGCTAGGTAACTAGGCACCTACCTGATTCAGAACACTTCCAGCTGTCTACCCTGCTCAACCTGGGTAAGGGCGCGTTTGGATCCAACCATCACGCTGCCTTGACGGACAACTTCTCTCCGTTCCACCACCGCTCCAGAGCTGGGTGCTAGCGCTGTCTGGCTGGCACCCCTCTCCTTGGTCAGTATGGCGTTCAGCTACTCCAGCTCACAACTCCGGCGACTAAATCCCGTAACCACTCCTGCACTAAACATCCCCATCATTAAAGAACTTGGACTTGTTCGCCGCCCTCGTTACATTCATAGAGGCTCCGGTCGAAAATTAATCTTCCATAACCAGTCAAGCTGCTCTGCTACCAACAACATCCCATCTCTCTGGACATCTGTCGCACGACTGACGCGTCATCAGAGTACTGCCGCTTCAGTTACCATCAACACCGGAAATATCGCGAGATCTCTGCATTCCAGCATGAGATCCGTGAAATCCCGGCTGGATATATTTCGTGGACTGGATTCAAATCTGCGTGGAGTGGATTTTAATGTTTTGCGCTCTGTACAGAGATTCACCCCTCAGTCACTGGTCAAATTTGAACTTTTTAACACTCAATCGATCAACAATAAATCCACACTGATTGAAGAACACATCAGGGAGAAAGAACTTGACTTCATGTGTCTGACAGAAACCTGGCACAAACCAGAGGTTTACTCTGCCCTAAATGAAGCCTGTCCCCCCGGCTACAGTTACTTGGAGGCAGCTTGCAGCACTGGCCGCGGTGGTGGCCTAGCTGTCATTTACCGACAGGAACTGCAGTTGTCTCCCATCTTGCTGCCTACAACATCTTCTTGTGAATGTCTTGCATTTAAATGTAAGCCGCCCTTTCCCATGACTGTTCTCCTTATCTATCGTCCACCAAAACCAAACTCTGCCTTCATCTCAGAAATGTCTGATCTCCTCACAACACTCTGTACTACCTCTGCCAATACCATAATCCTGGGTGATGTAAACATTCATGTTGACACCCCCTCTTGTCGTCCCGCTGCTGATTTTCTTCAGCTGCTGGATTCCATCAACCTACGACAACATGTTGATGTCCCCACACATTGCAGGGGACACACACTTGATCTGGTCATCTCTAACTCCGCCCCCATCAGCAACCTACAGGTTTACGATCTTGGTGTTTCAGATCACAAAGTCGTGTCAATGGAGCTGCCCTTCCCCCCCACCCACACCAAACCAAAGCGACAGATTCATTTCAGGAAAATAAAAAACATTAATGCAGATGCCCTGGCCCTGGACCTTCAACTTCTCTTGTCTGCCTCTACTGACTTCTCTTCTGTTGATGACTCCGTGGACTTCTACAATCAGTCCCTGAGCAATCTCCTGGACCTCCACGCCCCCTTAACATCCAGGTCGGTCTCATTCTCGCGCTCAGCACCCTGGTACACCTGCGAACTGCGCAAGATGAAGGCGGCTGGGCGTGTCCTTGAGCGTCGGCTCAAGGCCTCTGGATTGACTGTCCACAAACAGGCATACAGGGAACATAGGAGGGCGTATGCAGAAGCACTGAGGGATGCACGTTCCACGTTTTATTCCAACATCATCAACAACAGCCCTGGTGACTCCAAGCAACTTTTTTCTACAATAAATCACCTTCTCAAACCCCGCTCACCCTCCCACTCTGAGATCACCGAAGAGAGGTGCAACATGCACATCACTTTCTTTAAGCAAAAAGTTAGCACCATCCGCTCTCACCTCTCCACCACTGCGATCCTGCACCTCCCAACTGCTGACCCACCGCTTGAGATTGTACAGTCGCTCTGCACCTTCTCTGAAGCCACGCAGGAGGAAGTAGAGGACATCATGAAAAGAATGAAGCCGTCCACCTGTGCCCTGGACCCTTTTCCTTCGGCCCTGCTGAAGGCAAACATCTTTGCCATCTCTCCGTTCATCACCAAGATCATAAACCACTCCCTCCTGGCCGGTCATATCCCATCTGCATTAAAAACTGCGGTCATCAGACCTCTACTGAAAAAACCCACCCTGGATCCAGAAGTTCTCTCCAATTACAGGCCCATCTCCAATCTACCATTCCTATCAAAGGTTCTGGAAAAAATAGTTGCAGCTCAACTCCATGATCACCTCAAACACAATAAACTGTATGAAAAATTTCAGTCTGGTTTCCGCCCTGGTCATAGCACAGAAACAGCCTTGGTCAGAGTCACCAATGACCTCCTGATGGCAGCAGATACTGGTTCCCCATCACTACTCATCCTCCTGGACCTCACAGCTGCTTTTGATACAGTAGACCACAACATCCTTCTCCACCGTCTGCAATACACCATTGGACTCTCAGAAAAAGCTCACAACTGGTTCACCTCCTACCTGACCGACAGAACTGAGCATGTCGCCCTGGGCAAAGCCAAGTCACACACCCACAACGTCACCTGTGGTGTTCCTCAGGGCTCTGTGCTGGGCCCCACCCTCTTTTCTCTCTACATGCTCCCCCTTGGCAATATCATTAGCAGCCATGGCATAGCATTTCACTGCTATGCGGATGACACACAGCTCTACCTCAAGACAACCCCCACTTCTTCTGCTCCTCTGCCAACTTCTACACTGACTAACTGCCTGGAGGAGATAGAGGCTTGGATGAAGCTCAACTTTCTACAGCTCAACAGTTCCAAAACGGAGGCCATCCTGGTTGGCACACCACATCAGCTCCGCTCTTCCACCATCACCAATATCAATTTCTACGGCGAAACCATCTCCCTCTCCACATCTGTCACCAACTTGGGTGTTAAAATGGACCAACAACTCACCTTTGACACCCACATCAAACACCTCAGTAAGACATCATTTTATCACCTCAAGAACATCGCCAAACTCCGTCCAACACTCACCCTACCAGATGCAGAGAAGCTCATCCATGCCTTTGTCTCCTCCAGGCTGGACTACTGTAATGCACTCCTCATCGGGATCTCTGGCAGGAGCATCCAGAGACTCCAGTACATACAGAACAGCGCTGCCAGGATCCTGATGAGGGTGCGCAAGCATGACCACATCACCCCCATTCTGAAATCCCTACACTGGCTTCCAGTCCCACTCAGAATTGAGTACAAGGTCTCACTCCTCACTCACCAGTGCATTCATGGACATGCCCCCCTTTACCTACAGGAACTCCTCACCCCCCAGACCTCCTCACGCACCCGGTCTGAAACCTCACACACCCTCCAAACCCCCAGAACCAAGCTCTGCAGTATGGGTGATAGGGCTTTTGCTTCTGCTGCCCCCAGGCTGTGGAACGCCCTCCCTGACCACCTGAGGGCCCCACAGACTACAGATGTTTTTAAAAAAGACTTAAAAACACATCTCTTTAGAAAAGCATACAACTGACATGTTTAATTTTACTTTTAATTTGTTTAAACTTAATTTTAACTCTTGACTCTGTAGCACTTTGAGATTGTTTTAAATGTAAAGTGCAATATAAATAAAATTGATTATTATTATTATTATTATTATCAACACATCTCTCTGCACTGGCACTTTCCCTACCACTTTCAAGCAGGCTCGGGTAACTCCACTGCTTAAGAAACCCACTTTAAACGCATCACTCATAGATAACTACAGACCTGTCTCTCTCCTGCCATTCATAGCAAAAACTCTTCAATGAGTTGTTTTCAACCAGGTTTCATCCTTCCTCTCACAGAATAACCAGCTGGACTCGAACCAATCCGGTTTCAAAAGGGGCCACTCCACAGAGACTGCACTACTGTCGGTCACCGAAGCCCTGCGGATAGCTAAAGCTGAGTCCAAATCATCAGTCCTTGTCCTCCTTGATCTATCTGCTGCCTTTGACACGGTAAATCATCAAATTCTTCTGTCCACCCTCTCATCACTGGGCATCACAGGGACTCCGCTCCATTGGTTTGAATCTTATCTCACAGGTAGGTCCTTCAAGGTTGCCTGGAGAGGAGAGGAATCCCAAGCGCATCAACTGACCACGGGGGTTCCTCAGGGCTCAGTGCTTGGACCTCTCCTTTTCTCCATTTACACTACTTCATTGGGTCCCATCATACAGGCACATGGCTTCTCATATCACTGCTATGCTGATGACACTCAGCTCTACCTTTCATTCCAACCAGACGACCCCACAGTAGCTGCACGAATCTCCAGCTGTCTGGCTGACATCTCTGCATGGATGAGTAAAAATCACCTACAGCTCAACCTGGCAAAGACTGAGTTCCTCATCTTTCCCGCCAGTCCCACTATGCAACATGACTTCACCATCCAGCTAGGGGCATCCCTGATCTCCCCTTCAAAATCAGTCAGAAATCTTGGAGTTACATTTGATGACCAGTTGTCCTTCAGAGATCACATTGCTAAGACAGCTCGCTCTTGCAGGTTTGCGCTCTACAACATCAGGAAGATCAGACCGTTCCTAACAGAACACGCAACACAGCTTCTTGTCCAGGCCCTGGTTATTTCTAGACTTGACTACTGCAATGCGCTTCTGGCTGGACTCCCCTCTTGTGCGATCCAAACACTTCGAATGATCCAGAATGCAGCGGAACGTCTGGTCTTCAACGAGCCCAAAAGGACCCACGTCACACCACTCTTCATCTCTCTGCACTGGCTACCACTCGCTGCTCGCATCAAGTTTAAGTCGCTGACGCTTGCCTACAGAGCCACCACGCACTCAGCTCCTGCATACTTTGACTCGATTCTACGACTCCACACCCCCACCAGAAGCCTTCGTTCAGCTAAGGAGCGAAGGCTTGTGGTACCATCACAGAGAGGCAAAAAATCCCTCTCCAGAACATTTTCATTCAACGTTCCCAGCTGGTGGAATGATCTGCCCACCGCCATCCGAAATGCGGATTCATTGACAACATTCAAAAGTCAACTAAAAACTCATCTCTTCCGTGAGCACTTAACCTCCCAAAAAAAAAAAAAAAAAAAAAAAAAAAAAATTTCCTTTCCTCTTTTTCCTCCTCTTTCCCACCCTACTCTAGCCTGTGCTACACTGAGAAATGTACACGGACCAAGTATTTCAGACACTTGTTGCGCTCACTCGACTCTTCACGACCAATCGCTTATTGTACCCCCAAGTTGTATAAAAGCGTCTGCTAAATGCATAAATGTAAATGTAAATGTACATGTACATATTGTGACGGTAACTGATAATGCAGTTCTTTAGGACTAGTTTGATTGGACCCACTTTATATTAGGTGGCCTTAACTACTATGTACTAACATTTTAACTAATCATTTGATACAATGCACTTATTGTGTACATACATGTTTTTACATTGTACTTACATTTTTAAATATACCTGCATGTAATTACATCTGTAATTAATTTCTGTAGTTACATTTGTAATTACACCGTTGACACTTCCCTTACACCTAACCCTATCCTAAAACTTACCCATACCACCACACCTGTCCCTAACCCTACCCTTAAACTTACCCACACCACCACACCTGTCCCTAACCCTACCCTTAAACTTACCCACACCACCACACCTGTCCCTAACCCTACCCTTAAACTTACCCATACCACCACACCTGTCCCTAACCCTACCCTTAAACTTACCCATACCACCACACCTGTCCCTACCCTTAAACTTACCCATACCACCACACCTGTCCCTAACCCTACCCTTAAACTTACCCATACCACCACACCTATCCCTAACCCTACCCTTAAACTTACCCATACCACCACACCTGTCCCTAACCCTACCCTTAAACTTACCCATACCACCACACCTGTCCCTAACCCTACCCTTAAACTTACCCATACCACCACACCTGTCCCTAACCCTACCCTTAAACTTACCCACACCACCACACCTGTCCCTAACCCTACCCTTAAACTGACCCATATCACCACACCTGTCCCTAACCCTACCCTTAAACTTACCCATACCACCACACCTGTCCCTAACCCTACCCTTAAACTTACCCATACCACCACACCTGCCCCTAACTTTACCTGTATCCCACCTCAATATCAGCAAATATGTTTTGCAATACAATTTGAACACAGTAAGTACATTGTACTTATTTTTTGATGTAAGTACATAGTAGTTAAGGCCACCTAATATAAAGTGGGGCCGTTTGATTTATTTGGAATTCATTTAAAAATGTGGAAACAAAAACACACCCTTGTTTTATATATGTGTCATATATTTCAGAGATAATTTTAGGCAAAAGAATGCTTCAAAAATAGACAATAAATGATTTACTCACTCTTATGCTGTTTAACTTGTATATTTTATTTCTTCAGCAAAATCCAAACCATGATATTTTCATGGAGATCTGATGATATTATTTCTCTACAACACAAGTCAATGAGTACTAAAACTTTCAAACTCCAAAAAGAATATAAAGGCAGTAGAAAACCATTTTCTTGAGTAATTTAATCCATATGGTACCTGGTGTAGCTTGCAGTTACACTTACAGCTGCCTCATACTTAATCCATGCATTGTGCCAAGAACACTGCAAAAACACTGGCAATGTCAAGAAGGAAAGTGTTTCTCAACCAACTCCAATCACATGTCTTCAGAAGAAATGACTTGAACCACTTACACTAACCTGTATGATGCTTTTATGTAGTTTATGCAAGTGTGCTTTGAGGATATATTCATCTCTGTAATGAATCCGGCCTCTGTGGTTCCCCCTGATCGTCACCAGAGGTCGCCATCACCAGAATACTAACTCTCACTCACACACGCCATTTCCCAGAAGCCCTGTACCTGGCTCTGATCACGAGTCCAGCTGCACCCTATTACCTGAACTATTTAAGAGGCCATTTCACACACACTCTTTGCGAAGTCTTGTTTTGCCCTGGCTGACATTTCTGAGCGTTCTAATTTCTCTTAAAGGGGCTAAAAGAGGAGTTCAGAAGACCCATTCTGAAAGTTGTCAATCAGCGTTCAGCTCAAAACCTCATGCCAATTCTCCAGAAGCATGTGAGACATGAAGCACTGTTGTGTCAGATGGGTGGAGAGCCTATAACTGTCTCAGAGATGCTGGATATAACCATCTAACTGTGAACCATAAAGGGGTTTTTGTTGATCCTCAGACAGGTGCTCACACACAGAACATTGAGAGACTGTGGGGAGTTTGCAAGGCAACAGCGTGGAGATTTAGGGGGAACCGCACAGAAAGCAGACTCAAAGACCACTTAAAAGTAATTGAGTGGACGTACTGGCATGGTGACATGACCCCCTGGGTAGGATTTTGCATTACATCAGAAGGAAGTATCCTGTGTGAAAAGATGTATATGTTCAGTTTATTCTGTGACCGTCATCATTTGTGTTAAAAACACATTTGTCAATAAACTGTTTGGCAATTGATTGTGATTATTCCAGATGTGTCTCATCAGTTTGTTCTCTTGAACCATAAAAGCAATGAACACTGAGTTGTTCACTGCAATATTAAGCGACTATTTTCTTATTGGCAAACAGCAAATATTTAATTTAGAATAGGGAACATAATCTGAAGTAATATTGCATGTATAAATGATAAATGAGCTTGTTACCTATTAATAAAGGGAATATTTCAGTTATGAATCATTTGTTAGTATAGAACAACTGCTAGAAAGACAGTGTTTCTCTGCAAATTTAAATGTCTGTGTTGAAATGCCCATTCTATATTTATTTCATATTTATAAGCTACACATTCACACAGTGTAGAGGGGATTTATTAAATGTGTAATTGGCACATTACAAGCTATTAGTTTGATAGCTAATTTAGCTAATTAGTACATTGTTAGGACAGGCACAAGTATAAAGGGGCTATAAGACAAAAAATAAGACAACAGCCAATAAAGGCCTTATAAATAGCTTGTAATGGCATACAAGTACATAACTAGTTACTTACAAATGCAGTTAATAGTCATTAATTAGTGTCTAATTTCTGATCCTTAAAATAAAGTGTCACCACAATTTTTGTATATGTGTAGGCCTACTTGTTTTGATACGCAAGCTACAAAAGTCCTTTTGGGATTCTCCTCGGTTCCAGCATTCTGAGGTCTCCTTTCCAAGAGGTCACCGGTTAGAACAGAATAAAAGCTTGTAAATCCCAGTTACGTCAAACCAATCACTGCTCATTTTACAGACAGATGTAGTTGTAACCTAATGTAACCAGCCCAATTCTGACCACTGTTACGATCTCCATTGTATAACTGAATTGAATGAAGATACGTGACAACTGGAACTGTTGCTGATGGAGGGTTTATTATCATGGAGTGAAAGACTGTAAAAAGTGAGACCAAATTGTCCAACTAAGGAACAAGTACTCTCTGAGAATATAAAAGAAATTTACATCTGAACTGTCTCTTACACACCAATCGAGACGCCAGTCTCACCTCAGTCTCACCTAATCTACATCTTTCCCCTCACCTGAACTTCCCCCAAACTCCTGATTCCCCTCATGCTGAATTCACCCAAAATCTGTATGATTTATATGTCAGTTCTCAATATAAAGTATAATATGTGTTTGATATCATTTGAAATGTCTCATTGCGACTGGTACAAAGGTCCCATCCCCACAGAAGTAACCAAGAATATAATAAAGGTTTTTAGAGTTTAGATATGTATTGCATAATATGGTGGCTGTGGCTTTGGGAGCCATTTGGTCTCCCATGGCAGAATGATTCAATTTAAATTCCCATTGTTAACATGTTTCCATTTGAAAAGAGGTTTCTGTCTGGTTTAAGTACTTAAAGCGATGTAGCAGAAAGATCGGTGCGCAATACTGGAACGAGATTGGCCCGTAACGCAGAGCGTCAGGAAATCTTTCACTCTTTAGGTTATTTCGGAATATTTGATGTTATGTATGAATTATCTTTGAATTGATTATGTAATTGGCATTATACATTTACCTGACTGTTAATAAATTGTTACATTCTGATTTACTCTGGAATGATTAATTATCTCAGATTGGGAAACAGTTAAAACTGAATAATTAAATGTATGACTAACTATTAAATATAAATGACCAAACAACCAATTGGCATTCTATCCTAAATTCGAGATTATGATAAAATGGAGTCAGATTAAAGATAAATTAGAATTAATCAATTTCCGCCCAGCTGAAAAGCACCGAACGCGCAGTGACCTTCAACCGCAGATCGTTAGCCTACGTTGGAACGAATTCTAGCGGGTCTTACAGGAGCATGCGGATGCCACTGGAAGGATTAAAGAGAATACAGCAATGAGTAATGGTTTCTTCACACACATACTCAAACCACTGTACTCAGTAATAAAACTATAAAATCCTATCCATTCATTCATAAAACAGTTCTTAGTACATTTATAACACTCTTAACAACAATATTACTGCATATTATGTACTTTATCAAACTTCTGAGAACTTTTATAGGTTTATATTAAAAGAGCAACGCTGCTGCTTACCTATCCTCAGCCCCCTTAACGCCGACACAGCAAAAAAAAATTCCAGTCCAGATATCTAAAAATTCTTCGCTCTGCCGAAGTTCTCACTCAGGAGCTCCACCACCTCGGTGTGGAGTCTCCATTCCCCAGGCCTTGGCCCCTGTCTATGACAGTATGTCTGCTTCCACATTTAAATACCCCGGATTATAAACTGCTCTGATTGAACGCAGTTTCCCCTGGGCCCACAGGAGGCGCTGGCGAGCCAGCTTGTATAACGGGCGCAATCTCAATCCCCCCTGGTGTTTTTTGTAGGAGACCACAGATGTGTTGTCTGTATGAACTAGCACATGCTAGCCCCTGAGTTCCGTCAGGAAGTGTCTCAGAGCCTGAAACACCGCCAACCTCTCCAGACAATTTATGTGCCAGGAACGATGATGGTCCTGCCAAAGGCCCTGGGCGGAGCGACCACTCATGATCACCCCCCAGCATCCGTCGTTAGAGTGACTCGACGACATGGAGCTCCCAACACTCGGCCTTGAACCAAGAACCAAGGCTGCTTCCACATCATCAACGCACGAAGGCATCGCCGTGTGACCTTGATGACGTGAAAATGATTTTCCCACAAAGAAAACCCCTTGGTCTTGAGCCACCACTGTAACGGTGTCATGTACAACAGAACAGGCCACAAGGAAGCACGTTGGAAGCTGCTGCCTAACAGTCTCTGATACTGTTTGACAGTGAGCGGCTGGTCTAGCTTCACCCCTTTCACTGCTGAGAGGATCGACCCCACACGAGGCTCTCTCTGCAAAAAATGCTCTTCTTATTTAGTATTTTTTTCTTGTTTCAGTCCAAATATCTAAAAATTCTTAAAGCTACACTGTGTGATATTTTCCCCCATCTAGCGGTGAAAAGGTATATGACCATCCAGTGAATATTAGTTTCTGTTCCTCTCAATTCCGATTTCGTTTTAACTCCTACGGTGGCCGATTTAGTCCAAGATTAACATGGCTTCCAGTTCGACCTCGTCCACATTCGACACGGTGCCATCGAGTGTTAAAACACCAAAGGCGGAGCTTGAATTTATGGGTATGTCTCTCTTTGGCTAATGTACTTTCAAGATGGAGGGGCAACATGGCGACCAGCATTCGAACCCCTCACCCGTATGTATTTTCAATGGCATATTATAAAATTACGAGAATTCTTTCATTACTTGAAAGAACTAAGTGTTTTTAGCTAAGAATAAACTAAAAAAGTTATACAAGATAAGTAAGTTATACAAGATAAGTAAAAATTTGTTTTTTCTTGTTTTCTGGGAAAAAAATCTAAATTGAGTTTTTGCTTAAAACAGGCAAAATGATCTGCCAACGGGGTGAGAAAAATAATCTTATTTCTGTTTGCGATAGAAACAAGATTTCAATCAGAAACAAGATTATTTTTCTCACCCCATTGGCAGATAATTTCGCTTGTTTTAAACTCTCTTAATTTTGATTTTATTTTCAAGAAAACAAGAAAAAATATCGTATGTCATTTTACTTATCTGGTAAGTGCATCTTGATTTAAGAATTTTTTGATATTTAAACTAGAAACAAGACACAATTACTAAGTAAGAAGAGCATTTTTTTGCAGTGGACTGAGAACAGAGATGACGTCATAAAACTCTTTTCCAAAAAAAAATCAGAGCGAGGTTAAAACAAAATTATGTTTTGTTAGCCACAATAATATAAAGTAAACAAATAAAAACTGACAGGAAGGATTATTAGTGAAATACATTCATTCACATTGTGAATATTTACACATCATTCACACTAAGCAGCTTCTAACTGCATTCTACAACTGACCAGTGATGTTTGATTCTTGAACGAATCGTTCTTTTGAGCCTGTAACCAGTCAAGCCAGTTCACATAATTTATTTCCCATACAGTCAGACACATTCAACGTTACGTCGATACTGACGTATTGGGGTCTCGTCTGGGAGCGCAATCGCCTTCAGGTGGTAACTAAATGAGCCAATGTCAGAGCCAAACAGTGATTACTTATTCCAGTCATCCTTCTGAAAGAGTGAATTTCTGTGGCAGAGAAAGAGCTTATCGCGGAGATCTCTCCAAAAACAGCCGTTTTAATGGCTTGAAAAAGCTTGTTGTGTGGATGTCACTCTTGACGGTGTGAGGGCGCATCCAGTTGTGATTCGCATCTAGAGAGCTGTGCATGGAGAACTGCTGTGTTTCACCCCTCAGCACTTCACCGTTAAGTGCAGATTTCCTAAAAGAGCAAGTGTAACCCCTTCTGTTCGAACCGCCTGCTCCAAGCGGGTCTCGAACCCGAGTCCGCCGGCATGAGAGTCGGACACTCTATCAAGGAGGCTAAAGGCTGCAACCCCTAGCGTCAGTTGCTAGAACGTATCTTGAGATCAGAGGAGTGAGGTTTCCTCGCACAGTGACTACTAGCTGGCCTCCGTTACACAAGCACGGGTGGCGCGTCTTTTTAAGCATGTCTTTCCATCTGTTACTGGATTCGGTCGTTTCTCCTTTTCATAGCAGGGCCGCGGGTCTGGTTAACACTTTGGGAGACCTGAGAGTTACAGTGGGAGCTCTTCCACCAGGCCAGCCACCATGGACCTCCCTCTCCTCTGGCGTGCCATGTGCCCTTGAACTGCCAAGTGATGGTGCGGGTCCCTCTTGTGGGCACCTTGCGTCTCATTTGAAGCTCCGGATGAGGATCAGATGTCGATCGCTGCATTGGAGAGCGGTCTTTTGTCCTCTGGAGAGGATGATGAAGGAGAGCTGGGGAGGTCGTGTAACCCCTCAACCAGGTCCTACTTGCCCCGCTCTGTGCGGGCCTCGAACCCGGGTCTCCGGCATGGGAGTCAGATGCTCTAACAAGAGCAAGAGCAAAATATTTTTTATGCCAGACGAAAGTTTCAGAGGCAGTGTGTAAGCGTGATTGACACAACGTGAGATCGAATGTATTTTTTCCCTGCGAGAATTTCGGGAAGCTCACGCTGAATTGGATTCAGAGTTGACGGCCATGCTTGTCCAGGCCGTTGCAGACTTGAGTTGAACCCTCCACCTTGGTTCCTGGGTGTGGTGCACGCTTCACAGCCGCATTCCACCATTTCTCCAGAAAACAAGAAAAAATATCTTATGTCATTTCACTGATCTAGTAAAAGCATCTTGATTTAAGATTTTATTTTATATTTGGACTGGAAACCAGAAAAAACTACTAAGAAAAGCATTTTTTGCAGTGTGTTACAAACTCTTGGACAAGTCTTGCTTGTTTGATGTCCTTATCCTTGAGTTATTCAGCTAAATAACATCTTTTGTGGCAATTTATTCTAGTTGTAAAATCCTTTTAACATGCAGAAGCCGTTTTGAGGAATCCTGAGCCTCCGTCACTGAAGCAGCGCAAAAAAAATACATTAAAGGATCTCTGTTTGTCCTCTTAATCATATATTCTTTGAGTGTCTGTCTGAGACTGACATCTAGTGGACGTTTTATGATCTGTGACTTTACAGACTTGCAGACATTTGCACACTTCACTAAAACACAGAACCAGGAAACAGAAATCACATTCCAGGGAAAGAGAAGCTGAAGTGAAGTTGAGCTGTTGTGGTTTGTGTCTCTCTTTGAATGCAGTAAAATGGCAGAAGCCAGAATTTCTGTGAATCTGGATGAGTTCCTGTGTCCAGTGTGTCTGGATCTCCTGAATGATCCAGTGGCCATTCCTTGTGGACACAGTTACTGTAAGATCTGTATTACGGGCTGCTGGGATCAGAAGAGAGTCTACAGCTGCCCTCAGTGCAGACAGACCTTCAGTCCAAGACCTGCTTTAGCTAAAAACACCAAGTGGTGGAGAAACTGAAGAAGTCTAAACTTCCTGATGACTGTTACGCTGGAGCTGGAGATGTGCAGTGTGACGTCTGTACTGGAAGAAAACGCAAAGCCGTCAAGTCCTGTCTGGTTTGTCTGAAATCACCTTGAACAACATGAGAGTTTGTTTAATGGAAAGAGACACAATCTGACCGATGCCACTGGACGACTGCAGGAGATGATCTGCCAGAAACACGACAAGCTCCTTGTGGTTTTCTGCCGCACTGATCAGAAGTGTATATGTGTGCTGTGTATGATGGATGAACATAAAAACCACGACACTGAATCAGCCGCGGCTCAGAGGACAGAGAAACAGGTATGAACGTAAAACTAGACACTGAGGAAATGTTGCGGACACTACTGATTTGGCCCACTGCCCTCTTTCTTCCTCTTCTTCTTAAAAAAAATTATAAATAATAATATATATAAATTATAGGGGTCAATGACAAATAAGGTTTTTAAGATAAAAAAATTATAATTTTAAGCAAAATGTATTTTTATGTCCCAAAAATGTATGGTGTTGATTCACCATTGGTTTTACAGCTTTTAAGACAGCATTAATCAGCATTAATACTGATTTTACCACCCAGAAAATGTCAGATGGTGCGGCCATATATTCATTTAAAATAATATACATATACAAATGAATCATTGTAGTGTCTAAAATGCATATCACATGTTAAATTCCCTTTCCATTTCTTTATGTATTGCCCTTTTAGTCCCATTCATATAAACAGACAATTTTCTATGTGTTCAGACACCCTTTTTTTTTTAAATTTAACTGTAACAAAGATTTGTAAACATTATATAATGGTTTACAGTTATATTGCTTACTTCATTTTGCAGTTCCAGTGGGAATTGATACTTTTATAAATTTGCTGGTCGCACCACCTGACATTTCAAACTCAATTCAAATCTAACCGGCATTAACTTGGACACCTATACAAATGTCTGACCATATGCTCAAGGTTAAACATAGATTTAAAAAAAAAAATCAAATGCACATTTTTATAATATCAACACATTTTCAAGTTTTCCAGGGGTCATACCACCTGACATGATAAGTTGAATCAACCTCATTATTACTCAAAAAATGTCAAATTATCTGATATTTATGGGAGGGTGACTAACATTGTTACTGCACCAAAGGGGTCCTCTGGGGTCTTCTATCTTATATAAAGTCCAAGTTGGGAGATTGGTGCATTTGATAAGGATAATGATATGATTATTTAAAATATTTAATGTTGGAGAGACGGTATATTTCTGACCTTTTATTTCCACATGTGAATGAATACTTTAATGTTTTCTGGGCAAATATTTTTTTTAAATTAGTATTTCTAATTAAAAAAATTATATCGTATTAGTCCAGGTGATTGATGATTTTCACTTTTTCATAAAAGCATAAAACTTGGTACACTTGTACATTTTGCGGCCCTGAATATTTTCAGAAATGGAGCCATCGCAAAAACAGATATAGATATTTTGGAAGTAAATCTTTGTGTTTGACACCTTTTTTTTAAGCTTTGTTGTGTAGGTCATATTGAATATTCTACTCTTTACAGTCCCAAGTCAAGCCTAGGTTCTCAGATACTGAGATTTCCTTCTCACGTCACTGAATTCACCATTAACTATTGACCTGAACAAAGGGACTGGGGCAAAAAAGTGGCCCTGGACTTTCTGGCACAAAGCGGCCCAAAACAACCGGTCCGCATCACATCTCACCATAAACTCACCAGCTCATTATGCTCATTAAAGTAATTTTAAACACCACTTACTAACATAAAATATAGATGCGATTTATGCAGAAATATAAATGCTAGTTTTTATAGAAATGCTGATCATTAACATTAATAAAGGATTTAATTAATAATTTAGTTTTTTTTTTTTTTTTTTACACATTTTGAAATATTTTTCCATACAGTGAAGTTTAATATCACTAAAGTTCAATACCTACCATAAAACCAGTCCATATAAAGCAATGCTATGGTCTAAGACTTGCAGAATGTGGACTAATTTATGGTGCCTTTCTAGTGGTTATTTGTCCTTTCAGGATCTTGACATTTGTCATTTTATGGAATAAATTTAAGTTTAAAAATTATATTGGTCCTGGAGTTTTTATTTATTTATTTTTAATGAAAAATACAGTATATTGGAATGTGACACTGAAGACTGGAGTAATGATGATAAATTTAGCTTTGAACACAGGTATAAATTATATTTTACAATATATTCACAACAGCTATTAGAAATTGTATTAATATTTCTTAATATTGTGTTTTTACTGTATTTTTTAATTAAAATAAATTCAGCCTTCTCCTTTCAAAAACATAAAACATTTATTTTTTCAACCTGTTGATTGCTAGTGTGTAAAATAATGCATGTGAACTAACTAGCAAATCATAGCCTATATTTATTTTAGTAGGCAATATGACACGTTCCTTTTCATTGAATATGAAAGTTGCCAGTTTTACCATGTTTAAGTGAAAATAATATTTTGAGTTTTATGAATAATTTTCAAATGACTGATATTACTGAAGAAAGCCTGGAAACAGACTCAAACATTCGCTCTGATATGCTGAAAACATCTCAGGTTATGACGATAACCATAGTTCCCTGAGAAGGGAACGAAACACTGCGTCCACTAGGGACAGCTCTGGGAACGGCCACAGCGTGATAGCGTCTGATGCACGTATGTCAACTCAGCCAATGGCGAGAGTGAGCGTCACGGGCGGGTGACGTCACGTCCAGGAAAGGATAAATATACATCCGGTCCGATCGCACTTCAGCTAAACTGCCGAAGCAAGGGATCACAGGGATGCAGGGAGAGTGGCAAAGGGACGCAGTGTTTCGTTCCCTTCTCAGGGAACTATGGTTATAGTCATAACCTGAGACGTTCCCTTTCGAGGGAACTTCACACTGCGTCAACTAGGGACAGCTTTGGGAACGAAATACCAAAACGCCATAATACCAAATGCCTGTCGTGTGAAACTGTGGCACATTCAAGAAAGGAGCACTGAAGAACCTGGAGCACATTCCAGGTCAAGATCATAGTATCTCACAAACGTAAGAGGCGAGGACCAACCGGCCGCATCGCAGACTTCTTTGAGGGAAACCACCGACACCAAGGCCTTAGAGGCCGCCATACTCCTAGTAGAGTGGGCTTTGACAGCTAAGGGACACTGCTGATCAGAAGACCCATAAGCCAGTGAGATAGCCTTAACTGTCCACTTGCTCATTGTATGTTTGGACGCAGGGAGACCCCTGTTCTGAGGTCCAAAACAAACAAACAATTGATCTGCTTTCCTCCACAGGGCAGCTCTGTGGACATAAGCATCCAGTGCTCGCACTGGACATACAAGGTTCAATCTTTCCTGGTCTGAATTAACAAATGGAGGAGGACAGAGAGCTTGCAGCACTATAGGCCGTGGAACATTGGTTAACACCTTCGGAACATACCCTAATCTAGGGTAAAGGAAAGCTTTAACCATCCCTGGTGCAAACTCCAAGCACGAAGGGGATATTGATAAGGCCTGAAGGTCTCCTACTCTCTTAATAGAAGAGATGGCAAGAAGGAAGATGGTTTTCAGAGTCAGAAACTTTTCTGAGATGATGTCAAGTGGCTCGAACGGAGCCGCAGATAAACCTTCCAACACTATAGCCAAATCCCAAGTAGGAACTCTAGTGCGCACCGCAGGCCTCAGCCTCTTAGTGCCACAAAGGAAACGAGTTACCAATGGGTTCCTCCCCACAGTAATACCATCCACATGGGCATGGTAAGCAGAAATAGATGAAACATACACCTTTAGTGTAGCAGGGGTCAACCCAGAAGAGAATCGCTCTTGTAGAAAATCTAGCACTGAACCAACAGGGCAGTTGACTGGATCTAACTGTCGTTCTTGACACCAAGAAGTGAACAACCTCCACTTCAGGGCATATAGTCTCCTCGTGGATGGAGCTCTGGAGCTAAGAATGGTCTCCACTACCTAAGTAGAGAGACCACACTCTATGAGCTCGGCCCTCTCAGCGGCCAAACCCACAGGTTCCACATTTCTGGGCGGGGGTGAAATATTGAGCCCTCCGCCTGAGATAGAAGATCCCTCCTGATCGGAATCTTCCAAGGTGAGCCATCGAGCAGTGTTACAAGGTTCGAGAACCAAATCCGGCTCGGCCAGTAAGGAGCTACTAGCAGTAGACTTATCCCCTCCCGGCGAACTTTCTCCTGAACTCCCTGGAGCAGAACAACTGGGGGAAATGCGTACAGACGCCGCCTCGGCCACGTCTGTACCATGGCATCCAGTCCCAGAGGAGCTGGATGTGTCAAAGAGAACCAGAGTGGACAGTGCGTCGTATTCTGAGACACAAACAGATCCACTTCCGCCTGGCCATAAATCTCCCAAATGAGCTTCACCACCTCGGAGTGAAGTCTCCATTCCCCTGGCCTCAGCCCCTGTCTCGACAGGATGTCCGCTCCTATATTCTGGGCCCCCGGGATAAAGATTGCTCTCAAGGAGAGTAACTTCCCCAGAGACCACAGGAGGATCTGGTGCACTAGCTTGCACAGTGGAGGTGAACGCAGACCCCCCTGACGATTTACATAGGAAACCACCGATGTGTTGTCCGTACGGACCAACACATGATGGCCCCTCAGGTCCGGGAGGAAGAACTTCAACGCATTGAAGACTGCCATCATCTCCAGGCAGTTGATGTGCCTCGAAAGATGATGGTCCCCCCACAGACCCTGAGCTGAGCGGCCTTCCATTACCGCTCCCCAGCCCGTGAGAGAGGCATCTGTCGTCAGGGTGACTCGACGACATTGTGCCCCCAACACCGGACCCTGGGACAGGAACCAGGCTTTCTTCCATATGACCAAGGCGCGGAGACACCGCCGCATGATCTTGATCATACGAAAAGGGTTCCCCCTCGGGGAAAACCCTCTGGTCCTGAGCCACCACTGTAAGGGCCTCATGTACAGCAGGCCAAAAGGAATCACGTTGGACGCCGCTGCCATTAACCCCAGCAACTTTTGAAACTGCTTGACAGTGAATGACTGGCCTAGTTTTACTCTCTTTACAGATTTTTGAGTCTTCTGTAATCCTCAGCAAACTTCAACAGATGTTTGAACTTGCTCATTCAGTTCTTTTTGAGCCCCCTGTAATCCTCGGAAAACTTTGACAGATGTTTGAACCGGCTCATTCGGTTCGTTTTGAGTCCTCAGTAATCCTCTGCAAATCTCGACAGATGTTTGAACCGGCTTATTCGGTTCTTTTTGAGTCTTCGGTAATCCTCTGCAAACTTCGACAGATGTTTGAACCGGCTCATTCGGTTCTTTTTGAGTCTTCGTAATCCTCTGCAAACTTTGACAGATGTTTGAACAGGCTCATTCAGTTCTTTTTGAGTCCTCTGTAATCCTCTGCAAACCTCGACAGATGTTTGAACCGGCTCATTTGGTTCTTTTTGAGTCCTCTGTAATCCTCTGCAAACCTCGACAGATGTTTGAACCGGCTCATTTGGTTCTTTTTGAGTCCTCTGTAATCCTCTGCAAACTTCGACAGATGTTTGAACCGGCTCATTTGGTTCTTTTTGAGTCTTCTGTAATCCTTTGCAAACTTCCACCGATGTTTGAACCGGCTCATTCGGTTCTTTTTCAGTCTTCGGTAATCCTCTGCAAACTTCGACAGATGTTTGAACCGGCTCATTCAGTTCTTTTTGAGTCCTCTGTAATCCTCTGCAAACTTCGACAGATGTTGAAACCGGCTCATTCGGTTCTTTTTGAGTCCTCGGTAATCCTCTGCAAACTTCAACAGATGTTTGAACCGGCTCATTCGGTTCTTTTTGAGTCCTCTGTAATCCGCTTCAAACTTTGACAGATGTTTGAACCGGCTCATTCGGTTCTTTTTGAGTCTTCGTAATCCTCTGCAAACTTTGACAGATGTTTGAACCGGCTCATTCAGCTCTTTTTGAGTCCACTGTAATCCTCTGCAAACTTCAACAGCTGGTTGAACCAGCTCATTCGGTTCTTTTTGAGTGCTCGGTAATCCTCGGCAAACTTCAACAGATGTTTGAACCGGCTCATTCGGTTCTTTTTGAGTCCTCTGTAATCCGCTTCAAACTTTGACAGATGTTTGAACCGGCTCATTCGGTTCTTTTTGAGTCTTCGTAATCCTCTGCAAACTTTGACAGATGTTTGAACAGGCTCATTCAGTTCTTTTTGAGTCCTCTGTAATCCTCTGCAAACCTCGACAGATGTTTGAACCGGCTCATTTGGTTCTTTTTGAGTCCTCTGTAATCCTCTGCAAACCTCGACAGATGTTTGAACCGGCTCATTTGGTTCTTTTTGAGTCCTCTGTAATCCTCTGCAAACTTCGACAGATGTTTGAACCGGCTCATTTGGTTCTTTTTGAGTCTTCTGTAATCCTTTGCAAACTTCCACCGATGTTTGAACCGGCTCATTCGGTTCTTTTTCAGTCTTCGGTAATCCTCTGCAAACTTCGACAGATGTTTGAACCGGCTCATTCAGTTCTTTTTGAGTCCTCTGTAATCCTCTGCAAACTTCGACAGATGTTGAAACCGGCTCATTCGGTTCTTTTTGAGTGCTCGGTAATCCTCGGCAAACTTCAACAGATGTTTGAACCGGCTCATTCGGTTCTTTTTGAGTCCTCTGTAATCCGCTTCAAACTTTGACAGATGTTTGAACCGGCTCATTCGGTTCTTTTTGAGTCTTCGTAATCCTCTGCAAACTTTGACAGATGTTTGAACAGGCTCATTCAGTTCTTTTTGAGTCCTCTGTAATCCTCTGCAAACTTCAACAGCTGGTTGAACCAGCTCATTCGGTTCTTTTTGAGTGCTCGGTAATCCTCTGCAAACTTTGACAGATGTTTGAACCGGCTCATTTGGTTCTTTTTGAGTCCTCTGTAATCCTCTGCAAACTTCGACAGATGTTTGAACCGGCTCATTTGGTTCTTTTTGAGTCTTCTGTAATCCTTTGCAAACTTCCACCGATGTTTGAAACGGCTCATTCGGTTCTTTTTGAGTGCTCTGTAATCCGCTTCAAACTTTTGTTTGCTTTTGTGATTTCGCTTCCCTCAATCTGCTTAATCCTGGTGATGTCAGTGCCCTAAACGATCAAAAATGGATTATTTCACATCCAGAGATGAAGGATCGGATGAGGAAGTTACTGAAGAGGAAATGGAGGCGCTCTTATATGGTTAGTAATGGAGCTTGGATGTCATCTAGAGGAAAAGTTTGGTACTGTACCCAAACAAAATCTTACTGAAAGCAATTTTTTGATATATCAACCTAAAACTTTGACCACAACTTGTTCATATTTCTGGCTTTGATTGTCTTGTAGTTTTAGAGTACATTTTTTTTTAATAATATGAATTTTTGTAAAATTCATATTATTATAAAATATATAATTTAACATTTTCATAAACTTAAACTTTTATAACTTTTTTTATATTTTACTTTCATAATTTATTTGACATCTGCAATAATCTCCCAAGTGTCTTCTTTAAAACAAGACCAACCTTATATATTTATGTGGTATATATTATTTGGTATATATTCCAAAGCATGCTTGAATTACAGCCATTAAATTTGGATAGTGCATTTTCATGTTTATGTGAAAAAACAGGTGGCGGTTATTTAAACCTGTTTTTCTCAAAATTCTGTTCCTAAAAATCATAGCGATCAGCCGAATTTAGATATCCATAACTTCGGTTTCAGACAAGCCTTGAAAGAAATGAAATATGAAATATATTCGAAAAGGGCTTGGTCCCAGCTTACATATGGTATCAAAAGCTGTAAAAGGTAAAATTTCACCATGGTTTTTCACCAGGGTTTTCGTAGATCATCACATCACATATGTTCATATGTTCCATCTAATCCTTATAGAAGAAGGATTCATTATTTCATACAAGGAGGATTTATGTGGAGTAAACTATGTTTGTAAATCAATTTCCAATAAAGGAAATCTGAGGGCTTAATAAGTAACTTGTTTATATTAAGTCACATTTGCACACAAATTCCACACCGCTAATTTAAATAAAAATGATCTGTATGTAAACCAGATTTCATTATTATTTAGATTAAATGATTTTAAACTATATATTTTCCATTCAGACTGTAATCCTTTACAGGCCCTTTTAATATAATGCACTTTAATCAAACAAAAGTAGATAGATAAATTGTGATAAGAACTCAGTTTTAGTTCATAAATCAAACCACACATGTAATCATTTTTTAAATTTTTAATGAGTTTGAACATTTAAACATTACTTCCAATAACATGAATACTTGACTTCACACATGAGATCCCAAAAGCTCTGTAGTTGGTATTATAATTGTGATCTCTTCACACTCGCTTGCATTTACTAATATATTCATCCTTTATCTTATCATTTGAATGTGTTTTTTTTATGTGCCTTTAGATGTTTTTTTTTAAAAGGTTATGACCAGGACTTTTATTTTGGTGTTGCAACGTGACGTCATAAGGCTGCGACGAGCTTCTGCATCTGTGATTCGGCTGAAGAAAGGTTTGTGTTTCTGATCATTTCAAGTGTTTAAATCAGTACAAGCCCTTCGTATTTTATAGAGAGCTCAGAAATGAGTGAATTGTTTTTGAGTGTAACATTATAATCGCATTAATAAACGTATTGTTATGAGTAAAGCGCATCCACACATGAATAACAGAAAATATGCGTATCATTTCTCTCTCTATATCGCAAATAATCATTCAGTCGCTAGCCAGGGTTTTTTGTACGTATGTAGTTGATGTAAATGCCATTTATCAACAAAATCTCTTTAGTGTCTTTATCTTTTTTTCCATTTCACTTTTTATTATTATAAATGATCTACGACACTTCAAATGTTGCAGTAGTTTGGAAACTCAGTTTCTCTGTTGTTCAAGTGTGCATTAATCATATTCATATTATTTAGTTATCTAAAATTATATGTTCTTATTCTTAACCGTTGGTGTTTGTTAAGAAGTCATTTTTTTGATTAGGCTACACATCTTCATTTGAAGTTATATTAAGTGACAAGATATTTGAGTTATCTTAAGTTACATCATAATAAATAAAGAAGATTAACTATCAACTTAAAAAGTTGATAATTAATTTAAATGTGTTTTGTACAGTGTATAAATTCTGAATAGACAGTTGTTTCTCAGGTTTTAAAAATAATAGGCCCATTACCAAGCTCAACATTAAGCCTTGTCATTTTTTGTGGTCTAAATTTAATTTATTCTGAAGCAATATAATATAAAATATGCATATTTACTTTTTTTTGCTTAATAAAAGGCCTTTCCCCCTTAATGTTATTACATGAAACACTATAGTGATGTTTACCATTCAAATGAAATAATTTACACTGAAAAATTACACATACATTAAATAATTTTATGAGATTGTCTTAAATAATCGGAATATACAAATAAGAAATGTTGGAGAAAAGTTACACTTTTAAACATGAAAATAACCTGCCGTTCAAAAAAAAGTATGTTCTGATATAGTATGAATGTGTGTAGTGGGTGTAATCAGGATATACTTCATCCCCTTATTTATAATGGATATAATACCCAGAGATTTAGTTTGCATTTATTTTTCTTTCGGTTATTGTTTCCTCCTCTAAAACAGAACCAGACACACAGAAAAACTCCCGAAGAGACTGAGATCCACGTTACACAAAGATGGCGTTTATTAAAGAGGAGAGTGAAGAACTGAAGATTGAAGACGCATTGAGAGTCAAACATGAAGAAACTGAGGAACAAACAGGTTGGTTTCATTCTTAAAAATATGAACAGAAATGAGTGATATTTTTGAAGTCACTAAGAGCAAATTTGTACTCTATTCCATAGCGCGTTGAATGAAATCTTATGTATCATAGAAAGTCTTTCCATGGTCATATTGAAGTGTTAGTTCCCCCAAAAATTAAAATGGTCAATTACTCTCATGTCGTTCGTCAAGACTTTCGTTCAGCTTCAAAACATAAATGAAGAAATTTTAAATGAAATCTGAGAGCTTTGTCCCTCCACTGACAGCTACACGACGCTTAAAAAAAAAAAGTACATAAAGAGATTGTAAAACTAACACTGTAAAACAGTGATCGCACATCGCAATTCGCACATCGCTATTCGCACATCACTAGTCGCACATCACTATTGGCACATCGCTAGTCGCACTATTCGCACATCGCTATTCGCACATCACTGTTCGCACATCACTAGTCGCACATCACTAGTCGCACATCGCTATTCGCACATCGCTAGTCGCACTATTCGCATATCGCTATTCGCACATCACTATTCGCACATCATTAGTCGCACATCATTAGTCGCACATCACTAGTCGCACCACTTCGCACATCATTAGTTGCACATCGCTAGTCGCACATCACTAGCCGCACATCACTATTTGCACATCACTAGTCGCACATCACTATTCGCACATCACTAGCCGCACATCACTATTCGCACATCACTAGCCGCACATCACTAGCCGCACATCACTAGCCGCACATCACTAGTCGCACATCACTAGTCGCACATCGCTATTCGCACATCACTGTTCGCACATCACTAGTCGCACATCACTAGTCGCACATCGCTATTCGCACATCGCTAGTCGCACTATTCGCATATCGCTATTCGCACATCACTATTCGCACATCATTAGTCGCACATCATTAGTCGCACATCACTAGTCGCACCACTTCGCACATCATTAGTTGCACATCGCTAGTCGCACATCACTAGCCGCACATCACTATTTGCACATCACTAGTCGCACATCACTATTCGCACATCACTAGCCGCACATCACTATTCGCACATCACTAGCCGCACATCACTAGCCGCACATCACTAGCCGCACATCACTAGTCGCACATCACTAGTCGCACATCGCTATTCGCACATCACTGTTCGCACATCACTAGTCGCACATCACTAGTCGCACATCGCTATTCGCACATCGCTAGTCGCACTATTCGCATATCGCTATTCGCACATCACTATTCGCACATCATTAGTCGCACATCATTAGTCGCACATCACTAGTCGCACCACTTCGCACATCATTAGTTGCACATCGCTAGTCGCACATCACTAGCCGCACATCACTATTTGCACATCACTAGTCGCACATCACTATTCGCACATCACTAGCCGCACATCACTATTCGCACATCACTAGCCGCACATCACTAGCCGCACATCACTAGCCGCACATCACTAGTCGCACATCACTATTCGCACATCGCTAGTCGCACTATTCGCACATCGCTATTCGCACATCACTATTCGCACATCACTAGTCACACATCACTATTCGCACATCACTATTCGCACATCGCTAGTCGCACTATTCGCACATCGCTATTCGCACATCACTATTCGCACATCATTAGTCGCACATCATTAGTCGCACCACTATTCGCACATCACTATTCGCACATCACTAGCCGCACATCACTAGTCGCACATCACTAGTCGCACATCACTATTCGCACATCACTATTCGCACATCACTAGTCGCACATCACTAGTCGCACATCATTAGCCGCACATCACTAGCCGCACATCACTAGTCGCACATCACTAGTCGCACATCACTATTCGCACATCGCTAGTCGCACTATTCGCACATCGCTATTCGCACATCACTATTCGCACATCACTAGTCACACATCACTATTCGCACATCACTATTCGCACATCGCTAGTCGCACTATTCGCACATCGCTATTCGCACATCACTATTCGCACATCATTAGTCGCACATCATTAGTCGCACCACTATTCGCGCATCGCTAGTCGCACATCGCTAGCCGCACATCGCTAGTCGCACATCGCTAGTCGCACATCATTAGTCGCACCACTATTCGCACATCGCTATTCGCACATCGCTATTCGCACATCGCTATTCGCACATCGCTATTCGCACATCGCTATTCGCACATCGCTATTCGCACTTCACTGGTCGCACTTCACTGGTCGCACATTGCTGGTCGCACATTGCTAGTCGCACATCGCTAGTCGCACATCGCTATTCGCACTTCACTGGTCGCACATCGCTAGTCGCACATCACTATCCGCACATCGCTAGTCGCACATCGCTAGCCGCACATCGCTATTCGCACATCGCTAGCCGCACATCGCTATTCGCACATTATTCACTTTTCGCCCACAGGACTGCCGCATACTGGATGTTTTTCCCTTTTCACACCATTCTTTGTAAACCCTAGAAATGGTTGTGCGTGAAAATCCCAGTAACTGAGCAGATTGTGAAATACTCAGACCGGCCCGTCTGGCACCAACAACCATGCCACGCTCAAAGTTGCTTAAATCACCTTTCTTTCCCATTCCGACATTCAGTGTGGAGTTCAGGAGATTGTCTTGACCAGGACCACACCCCTAAATGCATTGAAGCAACTGCCATGTGATTGGTTGATTAGATAATTACATTAATGAGAAATTGAACAGGTGTTCCTAATAATCCTTTAGGTGAGTGTAAGTCACTTTGGAATAAATCACGGCATGTTTCATGATAAACAAACGTGACTTTACAGTAGTGAAAATAGCGAATTATTTTGCGGACCCCTTGCACTTTCCTGGACTACAACCGCTGGTCTACACAGAGGAAAGCGCTGTCTAGGCTCTGCCCCGGTTGTGTCGAGCCATTAGTCTGTTTGTTCAATGAGAAAAATATGCAATAAACGCGTTCAGAATCCGTACAGCTGTAGCAGTGCAGGACTTTTATTCTGCTGAGAAAGAACCGATGACGGAATAGTTTGATCTTCAGCTGACCAATGCCTAACGCATGCTTCTTCTCCATAAGCATATAACATGTGCTGTTCCATCGGGTTGGAACATCTTGTAGCTTTTCTTTGATTGGCTCAGTTGCCAAGTTGGGATTATGCAAGAGGCTAGTGTTTGAAATGGCTATTCTTCTTCTAATCAATGCTATGTCAGTTCCAACACGCTGTTAGAGCAACCCTTCATTTACTGCTAGCTCGAGAGTGGGCCATAAACGACAAGCTAGGTAAGTGAGTGTCCTGAATTGCTTTAGACTAGGGGTGCACGATATATTGATTCAATCGTTATCGCGATATCACATTGCCCGATATTATATCGAAAGTCTCTCGATAATTATGCAATATTTTGTTTATGACAAAATGAGACGTGTTTCACTGATTCTTTATCGGATCAATTTCTTTTTTTGAAACCAGGTCCCTCCTACTCGCTCCACAGCTAACCGTCACTCTCTCACTTCTCCCTCGCTCTACCACACACACACACACACGCACACTCTTGTCGGGCCGGCTCGACACACACACACCAGCGCACAACAAAACGAAGTGAAAGAAAAGAAAGGACCTAAAGAGAGAGCGAAGTGAGCGAGTGGAGAAAAAGAAAGAACACAAAAGTAAGAAAATGAGTGTTGCTCAGGGAGAAGACGAAATACTTAAAGCTACACTGTGTAACTTTTTTAGTTTATTCTTAGCTAAAAACACTTAGTTCTCTCAAAAATATATGTGCTCATTAATGTATATTTACTTCTTTCAAGTAATAAAGTATTCTCGTAAGTTTATAATATGCCATTGTAAATACATACAATGCGGGTCGCCATGTTGCCCCTCCATCTTGAAAGTACATTAGCCAAAGATTTATTTGATTTATTTGTATTGTTTCAAACATGTCCTGTTCTGTAGACATGCTCTTTATTTATTATATACTGCACAATAGGGATGCCACAATTCTCAATATAATATTGAACTGTTCGGTACGGCGTCGGTTTTGCATGTAAATCTTTTTTTTTTTTTTTCTCTCCGTTTTAAAAATTTCTCTGAGTCTACGCACTGATATGAGCAAATATCCAATCACATAGGCTATGCACTAAAGTTAGGGGGTGTTTAGTCACGCTTGCAATGCTGGTGTCAGAGTTATATAGGACACTATAGTTATTCACAATCACGAAAGTTCATTATTTGAATGCGTTTTTAAGCCTTGCCGGTTAAACATTTCATTCGCATGCTCATGCACTGTTTTAACATGTGCTGAGCGCGCGCAATAAAGACCTGTCAAATACGTGATTACTGGACTAAGTAGTCTTACACACAAGGTTAACATAAACACAGTCAGTTATGTCTAAAGTGAAAGTAAAATCGCGTGTGTCTGTAAATTAGATGTGTAGAGGTCTTAAATTGACAGCAGCGCAGAAGTGAACACGCCACCACTTGTCCTCAGAGGGACAGTTCACCTCTATTCATTATTTACTCACTCTAATGTTGTTCCAAACCTGTATTCATTTCTCCTGTTGAACACAGACAGTTGAATACCAGGCAGTTGATGGTAGCCATTGACATCAATATTATTATTTCCTACAATGGGGACCAGCAACTGTTTGGCTTCCAACATTCTTCAAAGTATATTTTATGTCCAACAGAACAAAGATCTTTATTCAGGTTTAAAACAACTTGAGTGCGATTTATCGATGACAGAATTTTAATTTTTTTAATTATTATTTATATATAAATACACACACAAGCATGTATATATTTAAGAAAAAAATATTATTTTTATATATAAAACATTTATATATATTATAGTTTATATAAATGTATATACAGTATATATATGCAAATCTTTCTATACATGAATGTGTTGGTATTTATATATAAATAATAATTAACAGAGTACACACACATATATTATGTAAACACAAACTTTTATTTTGGATGCGATTAATCGCGATTAATCTTTTGACAGCCCTAATATATATGTGTACTTTTATATTATACAATACACTAGGAATGTGTACAAGGTTTTTTTAAAGTTAAGTTTTAAGTTTAAGTAAGGTTTTTAAGTAAAATAAAAAAAGTTCTCCTTAACCTCTTTCTGTTCCTGTCGCCTAAGAATAAAATAGCAAAAAACTGATGTGACTAGCCATCAAAACCGAACCGAAAACCGTGGTTAAAAACCAAGGTATGTATTGAACCGTGGACTAACTGTATTGTTGCATCACTACTGTACAACCAGACATGATTATTATTTATTTATTCATGTTGTACCAGTCCAATATTACTGTCAGTTGAAATAAACCTTGTGTTGTAAGAACTTGTTTTATTTGTTATGAATCTATTTTGATGCGTTTTCCGTAACTTTTGTAATTTTGCATTTACATTTAAAAAATATCGAAATTAATATCGATCGCAATATTCATTATCGATATCGCAATATCACATTTTGTGAATATCGTGCACCCCTACTTTAGACATATTTGGGCATTATTACATAGCATTATGTGCACTTTGCTCTTGGTAATGTTCAGGTTTTAAGAATTTCGTCGAAAAGCCATTGTTAAGAGTAGATGTGTGTGAGCCAGAGGATTCTTGTGTAGCTTTATGTAATCAGCATCAATATACTCAGCGTCGGACTCAACACAGACAAATTTGAATCAGTTTTAAGTAGACTGTGAATGTGGGATAACATGGTATTGTACATTTCGGGTAGAGCCACATCTGAAAATGATGGTCTGCTGGGCAGTGTGTGGATCGCAGATCAATATGCTGCATTAGACTGCAAAAACCTTGATCTTCTACAACTGAAACCTGCTGGTCATCTAATGCAATAAATTACATTACTTTCTTTGTTTTTGACTACCTCGGCTGTAACTCCGGGTTTTTTGAAACATGGATTGTACTGATGGTTGAGTGAGGGATGAAGTTTTTGGCTGTTTAGCATTAACGTTTAGTTATTTAGCAGACATTTTTATCCAAAGCAACTTACAAATGAGGAGAGCAATAGAAGCAATCAAACCAAAAATAGGGCAACAATATGCAAGTACTGTGACCAGTCCCAGTTAGTCCAGTACAGCATGTTTAAAAAAATGTATATAGAATAATCATTGTTAGTATTAATGGATCGTGTTGCCAATAAAATATCCTCAACAGTCTCTTGAAAATGGCTTAAGACTTGGCAGCTCTGCTTGAGACGGGCAGATCATTCCAGCAGCTTGGAACAGTCCAGGTAGAGGTCCATGAAAATGATTTTGTGCCTCTTTGGGATGGCACCACAAGGTGGCATTCACTTGCAAGCTTCTAATGGCATGTAGGTCTGAAGTAATGACTTTAGATATGCTGTGCGAAGCCATTGGTTGTTCTGTAGGCAAACATCAGTGCCTTGAATTTGATGCAAACTGCAATTGGCAACCAGTGCAGTTTTTTAAGGAGAGTTGTAATGTGCGCTCTCTTCGGCTCGGTAAAGACCACTCTTTCTGCAGCATTCTGGATCACTTGCAGAGGTTTCACAGTGCATACTGGAAGGCCTGCCAAGAGAGCAGAACAAGTGCTTGTACAAGGAGTTGTGTAGTTAGGGTTAGGGGTTAGGTCCAACTCATCATCAATCACAACTCCAAGGTTCCTGGCTTTCCTGGATGGAGTTATGGTTGATGAACCTAGCTGAATGGAAAAGTGTTGGATTGACCAAAAGCAGTTCTGTCTTCACAAGTTTGAGTTGAAGGTGGTGGCCCTTCATCCATTAAGAAATGTCTGTCAGTCAGGCCGAGATGCGAGCAGCCGCCATCGGATCCTCTGGTTGGAATGAGAGGTGGAGTTGTGTCATCAGCATAGCAGTAATAGGAAAAACATGTTTCTGAATGACAGATACTAGTGATGACATGTAGATGGAGAAGAGAAGTGGTCCAAGCACTGAGCCCTGAGGTACCCCAGTAGCTAGATGTTGCGACCCCTCCACAACACCCTGAAGGGGACCTACCTGAGACGTAAGACTTGAACCATAGGAGTGCAGTTCCTGAGATGCCATTCACCTTAAGGGTTGACATGAGGATCTGATTGTTAAATGTGCCAAAAGAATCAGGCAGATCCAGCAAAATTAATACAGAGGATTTGGAAGCTGATCTTTGCAGTCTTAGAGCAATATCCGAGAGCAGGGCAGTCTTTCGGGTGATGCATTTTTAAATGTTGGATCAAGTTTGTAGCGCCGAATGTCTTCAATGTTGCTCCTCCGCGATTTAACTTTTTCTTTGCAAACTGCATTTTTTTCATTCCCCATGTAGTCAAATGGATCCCTTAAAACTCGTTATCACCAAAATTAAGTATTTAAACGCTTGTTCCTGTGAAAAAGTTTCTTCATGCCTTAAAATAGCTTGAATGTAAGTCTACATCCTTGTTTCATTTAATATACATGTATACATATTCATGTCTCTCAGGAGAAGCAGGGAGAAAAGCAGAGGACCTAATACTAAGCCCTGTGGTACTCCATAATTGTATTTTATAATAATATTTTAGACCTAAATGTCCTAAAGAAGGTATAGAGTTAACAATATTGTGTATAACACCTATCTTAGTAGCTTAGTGCATATAGTATCTAACATGCATGTTGGTTTTGACGTTTGTTGCTTTGTGCCATTAAACTGGGCTTAATTTGTATTTGTTTTTGGTTTTTTTGCTTTAGACCTGATGGCACTGAAAGAAGAGAGTCAGGAACTGAATGCAATGGAAGATGAAGACCAGTATGAGCAACATCAGGATCTTATTGCTGAAGAAAAGTCATTTAGTTGTGCACAGACAGAAAAGATGACACAAATAAAAGCAAATGGACGTTATTTCACCTGCCAACAGTGTGGAAAAAGTTTCAACAGAAAAGAACATCTTAAAGTCCACATGAGAATTCACACTGGAGAGAAGCCGTACACCTGCCAACAGTGTGGAATAAGTTTCACCCAGGAAGTAGTCCTTAACAGACACATGAAAGTTCACACTGGAGAGAAGTCTTACACCTGCCAACAGTGTGGAAAGAGTTTTATTAAAGAAAGAAGCCTCAAAAGCCACATGAGAAATCACACTGGAGAGAAGCCTTACACCTGCCAACAGTGTGGAAATAGTTTTATTCAGAAAGGAAGCCTCGAAAGCCACATGAGAATTCATACTGGAGAAAAGCCGTTCACCTGCAAACTGTGTGAAAATAGTTTTAATCGAAAAGAAAGCCTCAAAAACCACATGAGTGTTCACACTGGAGAGAAGCCTTACACCTGCAAACTGTGTGGAAATAGTTTTATTCAAAAAGGAAACCTCAAAAGCCACATGAAAATTCATACTGGAGAGAAGCCGTTCACCTGCAAACTGTGTGAAAATAGTTTTAATCGAAAAGCAAGCCTTAAAAGCCACATGAGAATTCACACTGGAGAGCAGCCTTACACGTGCCCTCAATGCGGAAAGAGTTTTACACATAAACCGACTTTTAATAACCACGTAAGAATTCACACTGGAGAGAAACCTTTCACCTGCAAACTTTGTGGAAAGAGTTTCATTCGAAAAGCAAGCCTTAATAACCATGTGAGAACTCATACTGGAGAGCAGCCTTTCACTTGCCCTCAATGTGGGAGGGGTTTTACTTATAAAACAACTTTCAATGCCCACATGAGAGTTCACACTGGAGATAAGCCATACACATGCCTTGAATGTGGAAGAAGTTTTAGACAAAAAACAACTTTCAATGCCCACATGAGAGTTCACACTGGAGATAAGCCTTTTACTTGCCAACAGTGTGGAAAGAGTTTCACCGAAAAAGGAAACCTTAATTCCCACATGAGAGTTCACACTGGAGAGAAGCCTTTTACTTGCCAACAGTGTGGAAAGAGTTTTACTCATAAAGAACATCTTAAAGGCCACCTGAGAGTTCACTCTGGAGAGAAGCCGTTCACTTGTGAGCAGTGTGGAAAGAGTTTTGCACGGAAAGTTTACCTTAATTCCCACTTGAGAGTTCACTCTGGAGAGAAGCCGTTCACTTGTGAGCAGTGTGGAAAGGGTTTTGCAAGGAAAATTACCCTTAATTCCCACATGAAGATTCACATTTAATTGTAATCAGTGTAATAAAAAAATCTTTGCCACCATGTGTTCAGATACACCTGAGAAGTCATGCTTATGTGAGACCCTATTTTTGATCATTGTGTGGGAAGTGTTTAAAATGGCACTAGAAAATATATATTTGTGTGAAATTTAGGCTACGCCCATGCCGCTAGTGAATTTGGTCTAAATTGTTTTGCCCACCTCCTCCATTCCATGCAGTGCATCCGGAAAGTATTCACAGCCCTTCACTTTTTCCACATTTTATGTTACAGCCTTATTCCAAAATGGATTAAATTCATTATTTTCCTCAACATTTTAAAAACAATACCCCATAATGGCAACGTGAAAGAAGTTTGTTTGAAATCTTAGCAAATTTATTAAAAATGAAAAAAATTACAAAAGTATTCACAGCTTTTGCCATGACACTTAAAATTTAGCACAGGTGCTCCTATTTCCACTGATCATCCTTGAGATGTTTCTACAGCTTGACTGGAGTCCACCTGTGGTAAATTCAGTTGATTGGACATGATTTAGAAAGGCACACGCCTGTCTATATAAGGTCCCACAGTTAACAGTGAATGTCAGAGCACAAACCAAGCCACAAAGTCCAAGGAATTGTCTGTAGACCTCTGAGACACGATTGTATCGAGGCACAGATCTGGGGAAGGGTACAGAAACATTTCTGCAGCAGTGAAGGTCCCAGTGAGCACAGCACCATCCGTACACGGAAGAAGTTGGGAACCACCAGGACTCTTCCTAGAGCTGGCCAATGGCCAAACTGAGCGATCAGGGGAGAAGGGCCTTAGTCAGAGAGGTGACCAAGAACCCGATGGTCACTCTGACAGAGCTCCAGCACTTCTCTGTGGAGAGAGGAGAACCTTCCAGAAGAACAACAATCTCTACAGCTCTCCACCAATCAGGCCTGTGTGGGGGAGTGGCCAGACGGAAGCCCCTCCTCAGTAAAAGGCCACCTGGAGTTTGCCAAAAGGCACCTTGAAGGACTCTCGGACCACAAGGAACAAAATTCTCTGATCTGATGAAACACAGATTGAACTCTTTGGCCTGAATGGCAAGCATCATGTCTGGAGGAAACCAGGCACTGCTTATCAACTGGCCAATCCCATCCCTACAGTGAAGCATGGTGGTGGCAGCATCATGATGTGGGGATGTTTTTCAGCAGCAGAAACTGGGAGACTAGTCAGGATCGAGGGATTCAGCAGAAGATGAATGCAGCAATGTACAGAAAAATCCTTGATGAAAACCTGCTCCAGAGCGCTCTGGACCTCTGATTGGGGTGAAGGTTCATCTTCCAACAGGACAACGACCCTAAGCACACAGCCAAGATAACAAAGGAGTAACTACGGGACAACTCTGTGAATGTCCTTGAGGGGCCCAGCCAGAGCCCAGACTTGAACCTGATTGAACATCTCTGGAGAGATCTGAAAATGTCTGTGCACCGATGATGGAGTTTGATAGGTCCTGCAAAGAAGAATGGGAGAAACTGTTCAAAAACAGGTGTGCTTAGTTTGTAGCATCAAACTTAAAAAGACATGAGGCTGTAGTTGATGCAAAAGGTGCTTCAACAAATTATCAAGCAAAGGCCCCCCCTTTTTTTATATTTAATAAATTTGCAAAATTTTCAAACAAACTTCTTTCATGTTGTCATTATGGGGTATTGTTTGTGGAATTTTGAGGAAAATAATTAATTTAATCAATTTTGGAATAAGGCTGTAACGTGAAGTGCTGTGAATACTTTCCAGATGCACTGTATATCGATTCCTAAGAATAAAAATATTAGTACTTCTGTCTTGCTGTGAAATGGATGGTTATGGAGGCCCTGCCTCAAAGCCCGAGGCCCTAGGCAATTGCCTACTCTTCCTATAGGTAGCGCACCTATAGGAAGAGTAGGCAATTTCCTAAGGCCTCTGGCTTTGAGGCAGGGCCTCCATAACCATCCACCAATCAAGACGGCCAACAAAATACTAGGCACTTTGACAATTCATCTATATCCAGTGGACACTCACCTTTAATGAAACCAGCTATTGTCATTGTATCAAAGTGGGTATAATCACACATAAAGTGAATGGCATTGCATCTGACTAGCATAATACCAAATTAAAAGCAAAGAAGTTTATATTAAAAGTTTCCCAAACTTTTTAGAGTTGCGTACCCCCACCCGAGGCGTTTACCATCGTTCTGAGTACCCCCTCGCTTCCACCTAGACTGCAGTCATACCTTTTCCATTAAGGGACAATATTTGCCCCCTAAATTGATTTTCCAGTACATTTTTTAACAATAAAGTATTCCATAGAGAAATATGCAATAATGGTAAAAATGAAGTGATGCTGTTAAATATTAAAGTGGTCACTGTCTTAAAGGGTTAGTTTACCCCAAAAATTTAATTGTCCCATAATTGGAGAGGCTACTCACTGCAGAGCCATTACTACTAGTGATTGGTTCCCAAACTGGGGTATGTGAGGTGACAGAGGGGGTACAGCTGTATGTACCATTCACTCCCATTATAAAGCTTGGAAGACCCAGGGTATTTTTTTTTAATGAAACTCCGATTGTGTTTGGCTGAAAGTAGAAAGTCAAATGCATTAGAGCATTTGAATGTTACAAAAAGGTACTTAAACTCTCTATCTTCTAAATTCTGATGATTTGTACATTACTGCTCTAATTGAAAAAAAATTATAATTGTGTGAAGAAATTAAACAGGCCTATATCTACTTAGTAGTTTCTCTTTCACTAGCAGTTAATTTACGTTTATTGTGCATATTTTAGGTATTCCACTATAATACATAATATGATGATATAGTTTATATTGGTTCAATAGGAGGGGTAAATCATGTCCAAAAAACTATTACGGCACTGAAGTGGTGTCAGGGAAGTGTTCATCTGTATCACTTGTTTTTTTTCTTTCATTTTACTGTATAGAGTAGGCAAAAACCGTTCATTATCCCACACAGTGGGTGGGTGTGTTACTGTAAAGAACCAGCCCTGGAAATGCTACAATGTAAAATGAAAGATTGTACATAACATGATATAAACTTTATAATGCAATCAAATAATGCAGTGCAAAATTCATTATTTAATTTAGTGAGAGAATGCATAAGTTGTCAATCTGGACACTGTTGGGGCTCATGTGGTGACATCTGAAAGCTGGTTCCAGCTAGCAGTCTTGTGGTCCTGATGCATCTGGGATCTTCACGTTGTGAAGTGATGTTTAAGAATGAGGTCTTCTGTAAAGTTCTTTAAACAGTGTGTGCGGTTCACAAATCAAATTCTTTGGATCAAGGAAGGACAACTTTGTTACACATTCACTCAAAAATATTTTATTGTGCAAAAAACACAAACGAATTATAGGCTTTAGAATTACAGAAGCACCATTTTCTTGTTTCTAATTGAAGTGAGCGGAGTGTCAAAACAGTGGTGCGGATCACATCACAAGCACTCAGAATCGTTTGTGGTCATGAAATTTTAGCGCTATATCCTCTAGTAGTTTTATCTAAAGCCAAATGTGCTTCAATCAAGCCCTTTCAGCTCCGTTCGCATTCTCTCTTTCTTCAGACACGCGCCACATTAATGGAGCTGAACACTTAAACGCAACCCCCCGATGTCATCGTCCATCACAATGTTTCACTGAAGACATTGTCTGATGTTAGGATGGTTTACAGTACCTTTAACAAATATGAAATAATTTATTATATGAAAGTATTTATTATATTTATAAAATATACAGTTATTACAGTTTAATATGCATTATGTTTATCAATTAAAATTGCCCATTTTTCCTGCTTCTAACACATCAACTTTGAGGACAAAATGTAGACTACAGTTTGTAGATTTTCTTACAGCTTGTCAAACACCTCAAGCACTCAAAATGTTAGTGAACTGATAAAATGATTTAAATTTAAATACAATTCTGACTCTTGTGAGCTTTGCCCTTGTTCCGGACAAAGTCTCTTATGTTTTGGATTGTACGAGAAGCAAGAATGGGGTGCTCTGCGTTCTTGCAAGCCTCACATTCAGGAAAAGTTGCCAGCTTCCCTTTTGTGATGTGCTCCCCAAAGTACTTCATGACTGCTTTGACCTCCGAACTGGCCCATGGTCTTTTCACACAGGCTCTTTTTTCCTTTCGCCTGTCAAGCTCTAGTAAAAATACATAGTCAGTTGGTTAATATAAATGTACAACATAGTTAATACTATTTAAAGGGATAGTTCACCCAAAAATGAAATTTCTGTCACTAATTACTCACCCTTTGTTCATCTTAGGAACACAAATTAAGATATTTTGATGGAATCCAAGAATCTCTGATCCCTCTATAAACCGCAACAAAATTATTACATGTTAATTACATTGCTGTCTATGGAGGGACAGAGAGCTCTCGGATTTCATCAGTCAATGCAAAGACGAGAATACACATCCTGCTGTGCGAATTGAGTGATTCGGGCATTTGACACGCGTAACACATGATTCAAAGTTGAAAAATCTTAACTTAGGCGCATATGAGCGATGCGTTAACCAATCAGGAGCTTGCTCTAGTAGTGACAACAATGAGGACAAGAGCATATGTGGATACCCAGAGCTGTACGATACATCTTCATACTTTATAGAAACAGGAAAAAAAAGTATCTTGCTTGGAAGAAAGTGAGTGAGGAGGTCAGACAGTCTGGTAAGTTGTAAAAGACACTATTTAATCAATTTGAGCTATATATATTGAGACAACAAGCTAGCTAAAGCAGGCAAATTGAGCTTATTTGCCGTATTTTAAAAACAATCATGTCAGCCATTTCACAACGAGACTGGAGCAAAAGCCCCTTCCATTACGCGAATCCGCGTTTGTTGTGAAGTGAATGTCACGCGCAAATGAAGCGAGTAAACTCAATGTTCAATCGTCCAACTAAAAAGTTACAGGTTTAGAATGACATGAGGGTGAATAATCAATGACAGAAATATCATTTTTGGGCGAACTAACCCTTTAAGTTATTGACAATAGATCAAAACCAGTCATACCTTTAATTTTAGTAGCAGATGAAGTTGCTTTTCTGCTGACTTGCTCTGCATTTTTACCTACAAAGTGAGTACGAAAAGGTTCAAATACTTTTTTGTTTTGTTTCAAATTTCATGGCATATTTAACAATTCAGCACAATCATATTTTGTTTGCCTCTCAAAACTCAGGTACATGGGGCAAATTAACCAAAACAAATAAACAACACTGTAAGCAATAATGCTATGGTGGTCAGAATATTTACATATATCTCTGTCGTGTAGTTCCGGGACTCCACAAGCAAACCTACACACAGGAAAGACTTCCCTCTTGCATTCACACCTACAATGGGAACCCCGACCATAGGGTTGGGGAGTGATGACTCTATATAATGTGGCGACAGTATAATGTATCAGTTGTATCATTGAAGAAAGCAAAATGGTAAGGTGAACCATACTAAAAGTCAGTTACATTTATAAAATCCATTCAAAATACCACCTATAACAAAATATTCATGACTTGTGTAGTAAACGCATTTCCCAAACTCCACAGTTCAAATCAAAATGTATATTTTCAAACAATCTGAAGATGAGGAGACAGACAGCCAGGCAATATGTATGTGACAAGCTGTCCTTTAACCACCAGGGCCCGGTTTTTCAAAAGGTTTAATCCGGATAAAATTGATCCGGATTTAGTAATCCTTTTTTTGCGATCCGTGATCACGTAATCCAGCTTACTTTTGGAGCCAGTTTTTTAAAGCAACATCGGATTAGATCAATCTGATCCGGATAGGAACTTTTTAGGATCACCAAATCTGGATAACCAGTGCTGGATAACCAGTGCTCAAACAGGATAGGAAATCACAATGTAGAACTATAGATATGTAAAGAGCAACAAGTAGAATAGCCAGTGTGGGGTCAATATAAGTTTATTTTTATTTGAAATGAAAACACACACATTTAAAAAAAACTAAAAACAAGAAAAACCCTTGCCTGTATTGTCCTGCACAACATCGCTATTAAGCGCAATGTCCCTCTCTGTGCTGACAATGATGCACCTGAGCCCCTTGGAGACCCTAACCAACCTCCTGCATTCTGCCAGAACGAGCAAACAGGACGTGCAACAAGGGACGCAATAGTTAGACACTATTTCTGATTTGGATTTGTTTTGGATTTCAAAATTCAGTGATTGCCATTCTTTGCATTTTTTGGGTTATTCTGTAATCATTGCATGCATCACTAATAAATATTCTAAAAACAAAAATATTTTCGATTGTAGTGAATATATATATATCAATTAGTGACAGAATAAAATGTATTGTTTTTGCTCAATTTTAACAGCTGTTTGGGGGATTATTTTATAAGGCCAAACTCTTTCTACTTTGCTGTAGGCCTATACTGAAAGGCTGAATAAGTTAAAGCCTACCTAATCACTGTAGCCTGACGGATGAACAGATAAAATTAAAACCTTTTGAATAAAAGGATATCTTGTAAGATACTGCATGATCCAAATATAGTATTATTTGATAAATTTTTTACGTTTTCATTACATTTTGGGCATGAAATCCACGCTGAATCCACCCTTCTGATGGGATCAGTTTAATCCAGATTTTTTGGATCAAAGTGATCCAAATCCTACAAGAACGTTTTGAAAAACCCAAACTAAAGGTTTGATCCGGATCAAAACCAAGATTGGATTACGTGATCTAATCCGATTATGTAATCCGTTTTTTCTTTTGAAAAATACATTTTCAAGATTTGATCCAATCCGTTATCCAAAATCCTAGTGGATTACTTTTGAAAAACCGGGCCCAGGATAGTATGTGCAACGTATTGTAGCTCTTTATGACCATCAGCTTAGGGTTGCTGAAATAAATGGAAGTCAAAAGGCCCAACAGAAATTAAACAGTAGAATCTCTCTTGTTCTCTAATGTTTCTCTAATGCCGTGTTTTTTTTCCTCTCGCGATAAGTCATTCCAAAAGTCATGGCAACAGATGTTGGTCGGTTTACACATATCCCAGCCACCGCACTAGCTATTATTTTTAATATATTTTTCTTCTGGGTGTTAATCCCTCATATCTGCTTCAAGGTCTTGATAAATTGTTGCCATTTCTTTGTTTAGCATCCAGTATTCCCATAAATAAAGAACTCTGTCATCTTCTGTCCAAACATACTGTATCATTTTTAAAGAATTATCAACTTGTACAAAATATTTTTATTTTTTAAGGTCAAGAAACCAGAAAATAACGTGTCATGGTTTCCACACAAATATGTGGAAACTCACATACTTATAAATAGGAGAAAGTGGCAAAATGAATCCCACCTTTTAAATAAAAGAGCCAATTGCTAGTTGAACATTAATTAAAGACCCCCGTTGGCGAAAATCTAGTTTTGGTACGGGATATTATAAAAATCATTATGTCTATGGAAAGCCCAATAAAACATGGAAATCCAACATGTGTGTTAGCATATTCTGCTCCACAATATCCCATTTCTTTATTGTTCATTAAAATCAAATTTTTCACACTTAAGCCCTGTTTCCACCCGCGGTCTAAAGTACCGTGGAGATTAGTCCGGTGACGGAGGACTGGGTGCTTTTTTCTAGAGCCCACTGCACTATAGGCCACTGGATAAAGCCTGAACCTTGTCGTCGGATAATCAGTCGTATTTTTTAAACTCCAAACTTTGAATAGCAAACAACTCTTACTGCATACACCACAACAGACTTTTATATCAGACAGGTTGAAATAAAATGCTGCATGAGCTCAACCACAGCATGTTCAGCGCCCAAGTCCCACATCCGAAAGTTCTTGAAATTGAAAAAGTACTACTTCGCGAGCAGGGCCATTTTGAGGGGGACATTTTTACCCAGAACTTTATTTAGACCCCAGTTCCTGCGCCAAGTACCACCCCAAAGTCCATAGTTCCTGGGCAAAAGTGGAAATACGGCTTTAGAGAGTTGTGATGTGATGGAATGCGGAAGGAGCTACAGATGTGGCTCGGATATGGTACAATACAATATGGCATTCTAGTAAAATCATACAAACATCCAGGGTGCTTCTCATTTAAATATCAAGCAAAATTAAATTTCCAATTTTGACCCCTTTTAATGCATTTCAAATTAGTTTGCTTTGATTTTACAAAAACTGTTTGAACTGCCTTGAAAATCAGGAATTATATCATGAGTTTCTGAAAAAAAAAGGTTATGCAAACATGTTTGAATTAGATGGTGTGATTACCTGGAAAATCAGTTACAGGGGCAGCTGCGAGCCGTGATTCTTTTCCTGGTACATCATCTTGATCGGAATCATGCTCCATAAAATTCCGGACACGTGAATTACGCCTGTGAAGTGAAAAATTCATATTACTTCTCAATAGGACAACACTGATAAAGTTATGCTATTTATTATTAAGTTAACCTTTTCTTCCTTTTGATTATTTCAACATGGCCCTCATCTTCAGAAGTTATCTCAGATGTATGGAGATCAGATCAGGCTGTCCCTCGCACACCAGACCAGGGCTGTGTTTACCAAAAGCAGGGGTCTCCACACTCGGTCCTGTAGGGACCTTGTAAGACACTGATTAGCAGGTTGAGGTGTGTTTATTTGAGGTTGGAGCTAAACTGTGCAGGACAGCGGCCCTCCAGGACAGAGTGTGGAGACCCCTGCCCAAAAGCATCGTAAGCCTAAGATGATCGTAGAACAATTGTCACCAGTGGTGATTACAACGCTTTTGGGAAACGCAGCCCAGGAGTGGATGCTGGACCAAGTCCTTACCTGGATTAACCAATCTCTACACTCCCCAACGTCACAATGATCAGCCACTTTAAGGACACCACAACAAGTTAAGGTATGGTTAAGTTATGGTACTATACATTTTTAACAATTTAGTACCCTTTTTCAATATTTTATGTTTAAATCAAAAAAGTTATTCAGTGAAGATCAGGGGGTGATTTTGTTGTTTGATTAACATTAAAAACAGATAGAAGCAGGAATATTAGACAGTTGTCACTTTAAGAGCTGCACAGATCCAAAATAGTGATATTCATGCATTCTTTCTCTACTGTTTATTAAGCCATAACCAACTACTACACGTTTACTAGGATACTCGCCATGACAGGCATTTTAAGATTAATTTGTGTGAATTTGAGCGTTCAAGTGCCAGGAGACTTGATAGAGAATGGCTTTTGAGAATCAATGTCAAATCGACCACATCTTAAAAAACGATTAAAAAAGCCCAGCCCTAGTCTTATGTAGATAGACCTCAAGATCTCTCAAGGGGCAAAGTAAATGTAGCTTCTCCTGATCTGCCGACACATGAGGAGGCGGATGAAAGGCCTGAAGGACTATTGACTGGGCCACATTGGTGGGTACCTTGGGCTCGGTGGAGAATAACTTTTTCATCCTACCCGGGGCAAACTCAATACAGGAGAAGGGTCAGCAGATCTCCCACTACATTTAGAACTGCAACTTCTTGCCAGAATTAGTTTTCCAAATGACTTTTCAGATCTATTTGATGTGTGAAACTCTTCTCACACTAAAGATACGTGAATCCCTCCAGTGTGAACTTTCATGTGGCTGTAACGAGTTCCTTTATGAGTGAAGCTCTTTCCACACAGTTTGCAGGGGTAAGGCTTCTCTCCAGTGTGAACTCTCATGTGGGCTTTAAGACTTTCTTTTCCAGTGAAGCTCTGTCCACATTGTTGGCAGCTGAACGGCTTCTCTCCATTGTGAACTCTCATATGGGCTTTAAGGTTTGTGTTGATTGTGAAACTCTTTCCACAGTGATGGCAGCTGAACGGCTTCTCTCCAGTGTGAATTCTCATGTGGGCTTTAAGGTTTGAGTTGATTGTGAAACTCTTTCCACAGTGATGGCACATGTAAGGCTTCTCTCCAGTGTGAGTTATTACGTGTGTCTTAAGGTGTTCCTTGTCTGTGAAACTCATTCCACATTGATGGCATACACAACAGCTCTCTTTTATGTGAATCCCCACATGGTTATTAAGGGTCTCTTTACGTGTGAAACACTTTCCACACTGATCACATGTGAAAGGCTTCTCTCCAGTGTGAGTTCTCATGTGAGTCTTAAGATTTCCTTTTCGATTCAAGGTTTTTCCACACAGTTTGCAGGTGTAAGGGTTCTTTCCAGTGTGAACTTTCATGTGGGTTAAATGGGTTCCTTTCTGTGTGAAACTCTTTCCACACTGTTGACAGGTGAACGGCTTCTCTCCAGTGTGAATTCTCATGTGAATTTTCAGATTTCCTTTTTGAGTGAAACTCTTTCCACACTGTTGACAGGTGAAATTACTATTATCTGCTGTCTTTTGATCTCTTTTTGGTGAAGTCTTTTCGGTCTGTGAGAAACTAAATGCATTTTCTCCAGTTGTGAAATCATGTTTCTCAAACTGATCTTTCTCTTCTGTTTCATTGAGATCTTGAATCCCCGCTTTCACCGGCATCAGGTCTAAGGTAAAAGAGGACAAAAACAGTTTAATGGCACAAAGCAACAGACATCAAAACATTTAGACATTTAAACATCAAAACCCCTCAATATAGCTGTAAGCAGCAATGAAAGGCTCAAGCTCTACGACACCATCGTCACATGGTGGGAAGATGCATTTAAATGGGTAAATAAAGGAGGCCAACCGGTGGTGATATGACCCTGAACCACAATAGCCACATCCACATAATTTTGAAAGTTGTCTGGCTTGAGTTAAACAATATACATAAAGTTTGGTGACTACAGGTCAGGGATGGCCCAGAGTCTAGATCAGGGGTGTCCAATCCTGCTCCTTGAGTGCCACTGTCCAGAAAAGATCAGTTAAACCTCAGTTAGACACAACTAAACCAGCTAATCAAGCTGGAGCTAAACTCTGCAGGACAGTAGCCTTCCAGGACCGAGTTTGTATAACTCAGGTGTAGATCAATCCCTAATCAAACACACCTGAGCTATCTAACCAGTTTCCATAGTTTCTTGAAAATTACAGGCAGGCGTGTTTGATTAAGGATGGAATTAAACTCTGCAGGCCAGTGACCCTCCAGGACTGAAGTTGCCCATTCCTGCTATAGATAAAACTTCAATACTTTCGTCTAAAGGGGGTGCTACAGAGCCACCTGCTCAACGTCCATGTCTTTTTCCTACAACTAATGGCCGACAATTCAAGCTTGGCACACCTATTTTGAGGCAGTTTCTCCCATTCTTCTTTGCAGGACCTCTCAAGCTCCATCAGGTTGTATAAGAAGGGCATCGGTGCACAGCCATTTTCAGATCTCTCCAGAGATGTTCAATCGGGTTCAAGTCTGGGCTCTGACTGGGCCACTCAGGGACATTCACAGAGTTGTCTCGTAGCTACTCCTTTGTTATCTTGGCTGTGTGCTTAGGGTCGTTGTCCTGTTGGAAGAGGAACCTTCGCCCCAGTCTGAGATCCAGAGCGCTCTGGAGCAGGTTTTCATCAAGGATGTCTCTGTACATTGCTGCATTCTTCTTACCCTTGATCCTGAAAAACATCCCCACAGCATGATGCTGCCACCACCATGCTTCACTGTAGGGATGGTATTGGTCAGGTGATGAGCAGTGCCTGGTTTCCTCCACATTGCCCAAAGCATCACACCGTCTCTGCCCGCTTACCTTCTTCCCTTCTTCTTAGTGCATCCTGGTGCCATGTGTTCCCCAGGTAAGCGACGCACATGCACCCAGCCAAAAAGAAATGTGACTCATCAGACCAGGCCAGCTTCTTCCATTGCTCCCAGGTCCAGTTCTGATGCTCACGTGCCCACTGTTGGCAGTGGACAGGGGTCAGCATGGGCACCCTGACTGGTCTGCCCCATACCCAACAAACTGTGATGCACTGTGTATTCTGAGCCCTTTCTATCAGAACTAGCATTAACTTCTTGAGCAATTTGAGCTCCATTAGCTCGTCTGTTTGATCGGACAACACGGGACAGTCTTCGCTCCCCACATGCATCAATGAGTCTTGGCCGCCCATGACCCTGTGGCCAGTTCACCACTGTTCCTTGCTTCCACTTTTGATAGATAGTGCTTCATGTATTTCCCCGGCGTCAAAATCAGGTATGGAGCGCGGCCGGTATCTCTCGCAGAGGAGCTCCGGGAGGATAAAAGGAAGAGTGACGACAGTGAAGGACGAGAGAGGACCAGGCCTGGGAAATTTATGTTTTTTATGTGTGTGCTGCAGTAATTCATGAGGGGCTCTTCTGGGAAGAGACTGGCTGCTGTTTATTTTTGGGGAAGTTAGGATGCATCATGATACTTGTACTTAAGCACCTTTCACACCGCCATCGACAAAGCGACATGATCCCATCCAGTTTAAATGAAGAGCTGGTGACGTCTGGTGACACGAGCGACAGTGACCTTTGGTAACAGAATTAAGGTGTGTCAAGCGATGCGAGTCACACAACAAAAGTCCAGAAATTTTAACTTTATGCAAATGAGCAGCAAATTCTCTGGCATACAAAGAGACAAAGCTGTGTGAACGGGGCTTTAGACGATAAAAGCTTATGAAATAAACGACGGCTTGTGAACTGGATCTCCGTCTCCCGACTATTTGATCTGTGAAATTGCACATCACATCATTATGGTATTTTGCTTGATAACCAAGTGTTCTTCACACTGAATTGTATGATGTTCTGACTATTATTAGTTTTATGTGCATCACACAAAATGGTGCCAAGATTTAAAAATAGACATTAACTTTTATTAACAATAGTAATGTGCTAACAAATTTTATTGGGGAAAAATGTTAATATTCTACTCTAATTAAATGTACCATTCTTCTTTAATATCATACTGAACTGATTGACAGCTTAAATTATAATAAAAGGAGTAATTTAGTTAAGATGAAGAAAATATTTTGTTGTACTTACTTTTTCCATATATTTGCAAATGGAAATGGCTAAAAAAGTGCTCCTCTGCCGCCATCTACTGGTTACTTCATGTATTTTCTAAATAAAAGTGTTTGTTTACCAGTTTTATTCCTACATCTTTAAACTTTTTGTTTTACAAATCATCACATTAAAAACAGCTTGAAAAGTTCTTGAATTTCATTCTCAAAAAACATTCTGCCACAATACCATGGTTACAGTTAGCATTGCTACGTTAAATCCATGGTGATTTGTGGATTGAAAAGCCTTCTATACCTTGTTCAATCATGGCACAATGTTTCTTCTGGTTTCAATGTCTTGTTTATAACAGAATTCTGCACTGAATTGAAATCCTTCCCACTGGATCTCCCAGCGCTGTGTAATAATGGTATCACTTGATTGAGATTGGCCTGTGACCACAAGTATCTGTTCTGAGCACTAATGAGTAGCTTTGTTTTGATTTGTTTGCCGTTTGATGTTTCTCATGTACAACATAAAATGCAGCTCTTATAAGTTTTCCAACATGCTGGTGGCACCAGTGCAACCTCTAACAAAATGTATTTACACCAGCAGGAAAAAATGTCACAAAATGCTACCATTTGGTTGCAGTCTGAAGCCCTGCACTCTTCAAAAACATCATTAATTTCTGTAGAGCTGGACATTTTAATAAAGATCAAATTACTGAGTTCAGATTTGAGAATGAAACCAACCTGTTTGTTCCTCAGTTTCTTCATGTTTCACTCTCAATGTTTCTTCAACCTTCACGTCTTCTATTTCCAATTGAATAAACGCCATCTTTGTTTGTTCCTCGGTATCATCATATTTCACTCTGAATATTTCTTCAATCTTCATTTCTTCACTTTCCACTTTAATAAACGCCATTTTTATATTAGTGTGTCACGTGGATTTCAGCTGCCAGAAAAAATAGATAACAGTGTTTTTCAGGCTGGTCTAACAGTAGTTTTCAGGTACATAAATCAAGTAGTCAAATGTAAAATATATTCTTCTGTGTAAACTAAATATACACTAATTCTTATTATAGTTATTTAGTCAAGAGTAGTGAACAATTTTTTTTGTCTTTTGTTGTTTGATTAACCTTAAAAAACAGACAGTAGCGCAGCAGAGATATTAGGCTATGTTTACAAGGACACTCACTAAGACGCCATTTTAATATAATTATGAGAGAATTAGAAGAGGTGAAAGTGAACTCAATTCAGTATTTGAGCGGTCTGAGATGCTGCTTTCCACTTTTCACCCTTAATAACGAGCCCTACAGTATTTTGTTCAGATTGCATTTTATTTTAGCAAATATTTAGAATTTAGACAACGAGACATGATACATTAACTTCACGCAGTTAATTAAACCATTTGTTTGTTATATCAGCCTTTTTCAAGCTATAGCCAATATGCTGATTGTTTAAATTTTTAAATAAAAAAAAACGTCTGATACATTGGTGCAGCTTGAATGAAAACATCTCTAAAAGTTGTCATTATACATGTTTGTGTTTTTGTTCTAACTGCATTTACACCATTGTGACCAGCAGGTGTCACCAGGGTGTTTCAACTGAATCATATGGCGAAGCAATTGGTTCAATTGAGTTTACTTGCCAGTGCGTCCCAATCCGCACACTTATGCACTATTCTACGCCATTTTGTCATATAAAGAGTGTGATTAGTGTTCACACTGAGAATTACAAAAAAAAAAAGTGCACTTCAAATAACCAGATGATGCACTTATTTAACCAAAAAACCCTAAGTGTGGCATGTCGGACACTTCATGCTCTTAACGGTCAAGCTTTAATTACGTAGAGGAAGAAGAGGGGCGATCAGACTCTGATTATTTCTGTATGTGGCAATGTGGTCTTTCAAATGAGTTTGAAAGGCAAATAAATGTTTAACCATTTACTGCATTTTAAATGATGACAATAATAATTATATACATTTTTATCTTATGTCAAGTCAACTTTATTTATATAGCGCCTTTTAAAATGCAGATTGTTTCAAAGCAGCTTCACAATGTTAAACAGATAATTTGAACAGAATAATGCAACAGAATTTGTTTCGGCCGTACAGCTGCTCTGGAGAAAATGGTGATGTCTGGACTATCGTACAGTGACAATGTGAAGTGGGACAGCTGATACTAGGGATGGGACGAAATATCGTTTGACAAAATATCGCGATACAAAACGTGACGAAGCGCATCGAGGTCGAAAAAAATGGATCGCGAAATAAAGATAGATGGCACTGCTGCATGATTTGCGTAGTATATAAATAATTTAGTTTATTATATGTGTGTGTATGTATATGGGGAAGACATACAGTCTATGGTGGCAGGCTGGCAGCACCATCTGCTGATCAAGCAGGGTAAAAAAACTAAATGAAAAAAAAAATTATATCCGGGGAACGGTGCGGTACGTCGTCACGTCAAGACAGCGTATGTTGCAACAACAACACTGCAGCGAGCTAACAAATATTAGCATTAGCACCAACTGCCTTGCCCCCAAACAGCCGACCATGGAAGAGGTCGAAATTGAGGACGCTCCGCCTGGATACAAGTCATATGTCTGGCTTTCTCATTAAAAAAGACAAAGACGGCAATAGAGTAACTGACAAGACTAAGACTGTGTGTAAGCTATGCCATGCTGTCATTCCGTACACCACGTCCAACACATCAAACACGTCCGCGTGCAAAACAGATAACCAGGCTCATTGGCGAATTCATAGCGGACTATATGGCTCCATTTAACATGGTAGAGAACAGAAAATTCATCCAAATGTTCAATGTGCTGGAGCCCAAGTTTAAGATGCCATGTCGAGGACATTTTTCAGAGAAGGTAATCCCGGAAATTTACAATGAAACCAAACAAAGCGTGAAAGAGTATCTAAAAAATGCCGACTGTGTCGCCCTGACCACCGACAGCTGGACCTCACGTGCAACACAGAGTTATATAACCATCACGGCAGAAGTCATCAACGAGAAATGGGAGAGAAAAAGTGTTGCGTTTCCCTGTGTGCAGCTGAAACAAAAATAAATAAGTTGTTGTTATACAGTAATATTTTCTTTTTTGAGATCGTATCGTGACGTATCGTATCGTAACCCTGGCATATCGAGGTGCATCGTATCGTGAGTTTAAGTGTATCGTCCCATCCCTAGCTGATACAGGAAGATTTTATCATAAAATTAACAAAAAATATAACATTTTGGAAGATATAGGAAAGATGAGGTGAATTCACTACAAAAAATGCTTTTCTTATTTAGTATTTTTGTCGTTTTAGTCCAAATATCAAAAAATATTTTCCAGAAAACAAGAACAAATATCTTACTTATCTAGGAAAAGCATTTTGATTTAAGATTTGTTAGATATTTAGACTGGAAACAAGACAGAAATACAAAATAATATATATTGTTAATAATAATAAATATTGTTTTTTGCAGTGTTTAACAAGATTACAATTTGGACACAGGACCAAATGCATCACTATACAAAATAGGTAAACATATTACAGGTAAATGTGCCTTTTGTGGCCTAATTAGAATCATTTGAACGTGCAATACACTGCAAAAAATGCTTTTCTTACTTTGTATTTTTGACTTGTTTTCAGTCCAAATATCTAAAAAATCTTACATTAAGAAGCATTTACTAGACAAGCAAACATTTTTGTCTTGTTTTGGGGGAAAATAACTAAAAATTAAGGGAGTTTTTGCTTAAAATAAGCAAAATAATCTGCCAATGGGGTAAGCAAAATAATCTTGTTTTCTGTTTGAATTAAGATTATTTTTCTTACCCCATTGGCAGATTATTTTGCTTATTTTAAGCAAAAACTTCCTTAATTTTTTGTTATTTCCCCCCAAAATAAGACAAAAACTTTTGCTTGTCTAGTAAATGCTTCTTAACGTAAGATTTTTTTTAGATATTTGGACTGAAAACAAGTCAAAAATACCAAGTAAGAAAAGCATTTTTTGCAGTGTATTAAAAGGAAATAGGAAATATAATATAGAGAGAATTAAAATTATAGTGAACTTTAAAGATAAGGAAATGATAAAGTGTCTATTTTAGTAAATGACGATCATTTTTTCATCCATATATTTCTAAAAGCGTAGGAACTTGATACATTTTGACACTGAAAACCATGTCCTCCGGTGTGACACCATATCCCGAGTTTAAATCGGGCAATTCCAGTTTAAGTGTAATTAGTTGTTTAATTAGTTGAAGGACTCCATTCAAAGTCATGTTACTGTGAAGCCCATGACAAATGCACTTGATAAGATTTTGTCTCAGAATTTGTTCAATTGTTCAAATATAAAACTTTTTTGGAACCACTATAAAAGTTGCCCTATAGGTGCGATACACCTATATTCTTAATTCTTTCTATGTCACGCCATAGGACATATTTCAGTAAAAAATAAAAAAAAACAGTGAAAGAATTGACAAAGTTAGACTTCACGCTAATATATATATATATATATATATATATATATATATATATATATATATATATATATATATATATATATATATATATATATATATAGTCTAATGCTTATTTTGAATAAATGTTCCTATAGGCTACCAGTCCCCAGTTATTCCTACTGCTACAGATGATCCTAACACTATTAGTGAACATTTATCTACTTCACTTTTTATTGTCCATCCATAAGCCCTTCCTGGATTTCTTTTATATTCCCATCAGTCTTCTAGTACTCTCTTAGCTTGATGTTCTTGTTTACTGCTTTTCCAATATGACAGATATATTTTGCAGTTTTTCTGTATCTATCATTAAGGCATTATTTCGAGTATGTCTTTAAGCTTGTAAGCTTTAGCCTGTATTGTATCCGATTTTTAACGCATAGATTTAAACACTTTAAATGATTAAAAACACTAACCTTTCTTCAGCCGAGACACAACAGAGCAGCAGCCTTATGACATCACACCAGCACACCAAAATAAAAGTCCTGTTCGCATGCTAAAATCACAAAAGCGCACAGAAACTTGCATACACTGCTTTTCCTACTTAGTATTTTTGCCTTGTTTCAGTCCAAATATCTAAAAATTCTTAAATCAAGATGCATTTACTAGATAAGTAAAATGACATAAGATATTTTTCTTGTTTTCTGGGGAAAAAAATCTAAATAAAGTGAGTTTTTGCTTAAAACAAGCAAAATGATCTGCCAATGGGGTGAGAAAAATAATCTTATTTCTGATTGGGACTGAAACAAGAAACAAGATTTCAAACAGAAACAATATTATTTTTCTGGCAGATAATCTTGCTTGTTTTAAGCAAAAACTTAACATTTTGACTTTATTTTCCCGAAAACAAGAAAAAATATATTGTCATTGTACTTATCTGGTATCTATAGATGTCCACAGTGGTCTCAAAGTCCCAAGTCCTGCAGTTATTTTTCTAATATGAGTATGATGTCTCAAAACTAGGTTCCTGTAAGATATCACGGCATGTTCCCGAAATTCCCACTAGGGTGCTCTAAAACGCCAATTGGCATTCTATTTAGAATTTATTACATGAACATAAATGTACTTATTTTGTACATTATGTACATAATTTGCCTTCCTTTTATAAATATGATAAAATAAAGACTCTTGGGAGATATGAAGAATCAACACTACTCTATAGATACTCAAGATTAACATGAGACTGGCAGAAACTGTGTTATGTAACCATATTTAAAATATTGATTTGAAAATGACATACATATTCTTTTCTTTTTATGAACACAATGTTTTGTGTTCTGGGTGAAACCTCAGAATCAGTATAACGCACAAGGATTGCACAATAGGGATGGGCATTCGATAAAATTTTCTTAGTCGATTGTCGGGAGAATTAACGATCGACTATCGATTAATCGTTAATATTTTTATAATAAAATTAATTATTTAACTTTTATAATTCAAAAATACAGCGTGTTTTTTCCTCGATGAGACCTTTATTACAAGATCAACTTGTGGCAGACAGTTAAACTATGTTCAGTTAGGCAAACCGAACATATAATGTGCGTGCTCTAAAGCAGCGGAACCTGCAGCTGCGAGCCGGCGTTCTTAAACAGAGACCGCATTTGTTCCAAAATAATAATAATAATGAAAAAGAATCATGTTAAACAATAACTTAAACAAAAAACATAATACTTAGATCTGGTTTTGTCAACATATAACTCAAAAGTGGCAGACTTTCTGTGAACAGGACCGCTGAGTTCATTTGCCAGTCATCACTAGCCATGTTTCCATTCAATTTCGCAAAAACTCCCATTTATCTCAAAAAAGTTTTTACGCTCACATGAGGTGGTTTTTCAGGCAATTCGAAAAAGGACATTTTCGCAAAAACAGATTCTTTTGCAATCCACTCCAAACGCCGTCTTCATTTCAAAAATATATTTTGTTTATTAAATGCAAAGTTTTTCATTTCAAAAGCATTTCTAAATTCAGTTTATATTTCCAACAAACGAAATTTTAAAAACTTTGAGTTATCACCATAAAGATTCAAACTTTTCGCTCGTCTCTTTATGTGGCAGTGCGTCAAAGAAAGTGGATCATTCTTTACAGATAATGGACAGAAGAGACAGAGTTCTTTATTAAACTCATAAGAAACAATAGAATATAAAATGCCACAATTTATCATAACACCTCATATGTGCCGCTCAAGTATAAGGTGCCTTCCTTGCCATCAATGCTTGGATAACACACACATCTCCTTCCATTAAAAATAATGGTGTGCGGTGGCTGCGATAGACATAAACCTAACAACATATAGCATAATTTTTGGAATGACTTATCACGAGAAGAAAAAAATTGTTTTAGTCGCATAACATCAGTTAATGGAAACGCCGTCATTTCGCAATATTTTTTTTATCGACCTTTAGAAAATATCGTAAAAGTTTTGGGCAAATCTGTAATGGAAAGGCGGATGATGTAGCTGGCAGGTTATGGTGATGTAGCTCTCAGCTGTTAAAGCGGTCCAGCAGTCTGTAGTTAGAGCAACTCTCTCAGCTTTGCTCAATTCTTTAAACAGCTGCTGCTTTCGTTCTTCGTAACCAGGGACGGATGCACTTTGTTTAAGTGATACATCATTTGAGTCGTGGCCGTGTTGTACTTACAGCACAGATACACAGCATCGCAATGTTTGCTGTGAACTTCACCACACAGGTGAAATACATTTAATTGCTTCAAGACTCACACTACGCAACACAATCTGCATTAGATAAAAAAAATGCATTAGATTAATCGATAACAAATTAACGTGATCGACGAAATTCTTAACGATCAATTATCAATCGTCGATTAATCATGCCCATCCCTATTGCACAATACATTTCCGTGAGGACTGCATGTTTGCATGATGCCAGAAACTTAGAAAAAAGTACCTATGATTGTTAAACACCTCAGGGAAACTCATTTGAAATGTAGAGGTTTTTCAGTCATACTTTTAAAAAGGCTGAATTGAACAATTATGTGATCATCACAGACACATCCAAAGATCTTTCTATCCCATTACTTTTTTGCACTATGTAACTTTTCCGTCCACTAGAGGTCGCCTGTTCAAAACAAAGGTGTAGTTTGATGATGCCACGTTTGAGCGCAGAATCTTGGGACATGTGGTCTTCACCTCACAGCCGGTGGAAAAGAGTCAGGATAGGACTCGGGCAGAAATCATGTTCATGGATGCGATTATTAACATTACTGTAGTATGAAGCAGAGCAGGACCGAGTGTTGAGGAGCTGAGTAACCACTGGAGCAATTGTTAATAAGATGAATGCAACACACGCCTCGCGAGCAGCGGGACTTTTATTATGCCACAGTCGCCGGCGCCACTTCCGCTCCTCCGCTCATGAGTGTGAGGTAACGCAGCTCTGTTGATCATATTACACACATCTGAGTGTGTTGATGATGGGATGATGTTACTCTGTGCGTTCTCTCAGCAGCTGCTATGACACTTGTTCACACTGCAGTGAGAGTAAAGCGTTTCTGCAGAATAAAACCGGAAACTAACGCAGATATGATGTCATCGACAGGCGACTCCCTCACACGTCCCGGCTCCTTGGTTAAAATAGCATCTCACGATTTACAAATAGTTGGAAACATTTGGGATATTATAAGTACTCAACTGAACAAAATATATAACACTGACCTAGTTTTTTTTGGGGATATTTTACTGCAAAAATGTTACATAGAGCACCTTTAAGTTTTCATTTAAAGATACTATTAGATGCCTATTTGCGACCCTGGACCACAAAACCAGTCATAAGGGTCAATTTTTTTTTAAAATTGAGATGTATGCATTATCTGAAAGCAGAATAAATAAGCTTTCCATTGATCTATGGTTTGTTTGGATAGGATAATATTTGGAGATACTACTATTTGAAAATCTGGAATCTGAGGGTGCAAAAAAATCTAAATATTGAGAAAATCCTCATTTAAAGTTGTCCAAATGAAATCCTTAGCAATGCATATTACTCCTAATAATACAATTTGTATATATATTTACGGTAGGAAATTTACAAAATATCTTAATGGAACAATGGATCTTTACTTAATATCCTAACAATTTTTGGCATAAAAGCCTGACCCATACAAATGTATGGTTGGCTATTGCCACAAATATACCCGTGAGACGCATGACTGGTTTTGTGGCCATGGGTCACATTTGTTCTTTTTTCACTACACACACACCATCTATGGGTTGGATTGAAACTAAAATAACATTTCTTAAATCAGAAGTAAATATGTTAAGCACAACCTAATTTAAGTATACCTATATCAGTAAAAAATGTTTATGTGAGCGTGAACCGGATACACCTCACCTCATTCACACCTCAGATCTGAAAAAGACTCAAGAAATGGCTGTGTAAAGCTGTGGAAAAGTGGGAGTGTAGAGGATGGGAAGAGGGGAGAAAACGACCAATTACACAGACACATGAATATTAAAATCTAAGATAAAACAAACAAGCAACAGAATTGGGGGCGCATTGAAGTATTTTAAAAATATAACCCTATGACAAGAAACTCACAAATATTGTTACTACTAACTAACTACTAACAACTATCAGAACTTTTGGTCTAAATGAAAAATGAGAAAGAACATTTAAAAAGATCATTACGCTAACAAGCACTACAGACAGAACAAATCACACATCAGTTCATCAGAACAAATAAAGGCACTGCACTGCATTATGGTTCATAAAAAGGCCTTCTTCTTGGCTAACTCTAATGCTGCGTTCACACCAAACATGTCTACCGCGTCTAGTTGGACGCTTGAACATTTTGAATCCATTATCGCGTCCACAGCAATAAATCGAGCGTTTGAAGGGAAATAGACTCGCGTTCAAGGCGCTCCAGGAAAAATATGTTATAAATTACCACTCTGCCTCTTTTCATTTTCATTAAAAATATATATTAAACATGAATAGCCACACAAATGTGCACCAGGCAACGCCTACAATATCTAAAAATTAAATATACTAAAAATTAAAGTTATGAAACTTCTCTGTGCCCTCATCAAAACGATTTGGCAGGCAACAAATGATATATTCATGACACCAAAGATCAGCCGTTAGATCTACACAAGATGAATTATATCTCATGTTTAACCACTACAGGACATCAGAGCCATTGGTAGACGCCAGAAGGACTAGCATCCATGAAATGCACACTTAAGCCCCATTTTGAGCACTACGCCGAGACCTAAAGCACGATCAATGTAGAATCCAACAGCTTAGACACACGCGTCTTCCTCTGCTTGTAAACAAATCGCTTCTGGGTCATCTGTCCGAACGCCGGATCTGCGTCATATTCTCGCGCATGCGTCGTGGAGGCACACACGGAAGGCAGTAACAAGTTGGATAAAGGTGTTATTTTGATTTTTTTTGCGCACAAAAACTATTGTCGTCGCATCGTAAGATTATTGTAGAGTCACTGTGGTGAGATGGACTTTGTAACGATGTTTTAAGTGCCTTTTATCGGTTTTGGGAGTATAAGTGTACTGAATGCCAATGGAGGCCTATCTGAAGCCTTTCTCAGCCATCAGCTTTCAACTAAAATATCTTCATTTGTGTTCCGAATATGAACGGAGGTCTTACTCTTGAAGGACCAGCACCACATCCTTTAGTACCACTGTTTGAAGAATTCATCTTCCAGAATCTGGCAGTACGTTTTGGGAGTTCATTTTTAGTCCATCTCTGCAAAACGGACTTCAGGATGGACTAAAATTAACTCCCAAAATGTACTGCCAGATTCTGGAAGATGAATTCTTCAAACAGTGGTACTAGAGGATGTGGTGCTGGTCCTTCAAGAGTCACTCTCAACCTATCTGTCCATAAAGCCTATAAAAAAACCTTCTTCATTTATTTTACAACACTTCAGCTTGTGATTCTTATCTAGTGGGGGTCATTTTTTAGGATTCTTTACCTAACTGAAGTCTCTGAGATCCTGACACCTTGCACTTCTGGAGACTCCAGGTAGGTTGCAGCTTTGGAAGATGGTGGCGCTGGAGACTAAAGGGTTCCTGATGGTTTCACCCTTAATTCTTCACCTTAATTCTTAATTCTTTTGCAGTTAACAGAAGTCTTTTCTTCACCACCTGTTTTTGTCAGATCCTGCTGACCCAACGAGCATTTCACTGTCCAATGGTCATGCCTTAACTGCAATGTCTAGTATTGCATTAGTATTGCATCCTTCTCATGGGCATTTAATACTTTTTGACTTTTCAGTCTGAGTTAAATCTCTTTTTTGGCTCAATTTATCTGTAAAAGAAAACATGCCTAATAATTCTGCACACCTGAATATAAGGTGATTTTCATTTCCAGCCTTCATGAACAATTATATATCACTTATACATTATTAAATACTAAATCAATAGTAGTTATTAGGATTACTGTGGTTTGGAATTGGTCAAATGTGCCTGGAAAAAAAATATGATCAGAAAATCAACGTGCCTAATAATTCTGCACTCCCTGTACAAGAACAACTGCGGGCGGAGACTGCCATTGTTGTTATTGTTGCTAGAAACGACCGGAGGTTCTGATTCCCTACTCTGCGTTCCGGAAGCAGGAAGTGTGACATAGGCCTATATACATACCAAGTTTGGGGACTTCAGGTCAGGGATGGGCAACTCTGGTCCTGGAGGGCCACTGCCCAGCAGAGTCTAGATCAGGGGTGTCCAACCCTGCTCCTGAAGGGCCACTGTCCAGCAAAGTTCAGTTCCAACCCCAATTAAACACACCTAAACCAGCTAATCAAGGTCTTACTGGGCATACTAGAAACTCCCAGGCAAGTGTGTTGAGGCAAGTTGGAGCTAAACTCTGCAAGACAATTGGCCTTTTTGGACACCCCTGGTCTAGATCAATTCCTAATCAAACATACCTGAACAATCTAACCCAGGGGTAATACTGAACTTGCCTACTTCTGATCTAACCAAAGTCTTCATGGTTACAGGCAGGTGTGTTTGATTAGGGACAGAATTAAACTCTGCAAGGAAGTGGCCCTCCAGGACTGAAGTTGCCCATCTCTTCAATAGGTAAAATTTCTGTACGTTAATCAAAAGGCGGTGCTACAGAGCCACCTGCTCAACGTCCATGTCTTAGCTTTTTCCTACAACTAATGGCCGACAACTCTGATGTGTGTGCAGAATTTCATGAAATTTTAAACATGCTAAAAGCATCAAAACATCCAAATATACAAAGCCTCAAACACCATTACTATTTGTCTGAGCTAATAATACGTTTTTTGGGGTGATGAGAACAATACACATACCGAGTTTTATAAAATATGTACAACTTTTACTCCTTTTTGAGTGCTGATTCGGAGCCAGAGCCTAGTTTCAAATAGGTTCTTTGTCTTTCGCCACCCAAAGCACCAGCTTGGAACCAGGAAAAGTGGTTCTTAAGTAGCACCAAAACATTGCTGGTCTAGAAGTAAGAACCGCTGTTGAACGCGCATTTTAAAATAGCCATTTGTGTTGACGCTTCTGTTGTGCAACGAATCCTCCGCCACAGTCCTGTCAGTCTTCTCGTCATGTGATTAGTGCTGCGCACTATGTATGGCTCGAACAGCTCAATGTTCAGGATGAGCTGATGGAATTGAAGCAACTGTTATCCACCTGAATTAAATTGTTTTTATTTCTATAGAGAGCAAAAGAATAGTGGAGGCGTAATGTAAACGTAACGGTGACATATTCTATCCTAACTTCACCCTCATGACAATATGACGTGAGACAGCTTTTCACCTCGACGAGAAATCTCGTCACATCTTGTGGATCGAGATCTTGTCACACCCCTAGTGTAACTTTACATTTGTGTTGGCTACTGTATACAGGCCACCAGGGCACCATAAAGACTTTATCAAAGAATTTTCCGATTTTCTATTAGAGGTAGTGCTGGCTGCAGATAAAGCACTAATTGTTGGTGATTTTAATATCCATGTAGACAACGAAAAAGACGCATTGGGATTAGCATTTAGAGACATTCTAAACTCTTGGAGTTAGGCAACATGTGCCAGGACCCACTCATCGCCATAATCATACTTTAGACCTAATATTGCCACATGGAATAAATGTTGATAACGTTGAAATTCTGCAGCAGAAAGACATCTCATATCATTATCTAATCTTGTGTATACTCCATTTAGCCAAAAGCTACAACTTCAACTCCCTGTTACAAATATGTTAGAACTATCACTCCTACCACTAAAGATTGCTTTATACATAATCTTCCCGATCAGTTTCATCTTCTCACATCCAGATATCTTAGAAGAACTCAATGTTTCAACAGAAACTATTGACTCTCTTTTCCAGCACTCTAGACACAGTTGCTCCCCTGCACTTAAAGAAGATGAAAGAAAATAGCCCAACGCCGTGGTACAACGAGCACACTCTGGCCCTTAAAACAGCAGCCAGAAAAATGGAGCACAGCTGGAAGAAAACAAAACTGGAGGTTTTTCACATTTCGTGGAAAGATAGCATTTCTTCCTACCGAAAGAGCTTTAAAAAAAATCTGCTAGATCTGCTTACTTTTCAACTATTTTTGAAGAAAACCTACGTATTTGATACAGTGGCAAAATTAACAAGAAATAAAGCTTCAACCCCAGACGTTTTCCAAACAGCACAGCAGTAACGACTTTATCACATCACACTTCATGCTATAGAGACCCTGAGTAAAAATGTAATTCATTCAAAGATATAGAAGAGAAAGAATAGTCTAAACTTGTTGAATTAATATGTATGACCCTTTACCGACTAAGCAACTAAAAGAGATGCTTCCAGAGGTCATAGATCCTCTTCTTAATATTATTTAATCATTGTCATTAGAATATGTCCAAAAAACCTTCAAGCTGGCTGTTATAAAACCATTTTGATCCTAGAGAATTAGTTCACAACTCTTAACTACAGAATCTCCCTTTTCTGTCAGAAATAATGGAAAAGGCAGCGTTCTCACAACTATGTTCCTTTTTTTTAGAAAGAGATGGTATCTGCAAGGATTTCCAGTCAGGATTTAGACCGTATCATAGTACTGAGACTGCTCTCATTAGTTACAAATGATTTACTCTTATCATCCGATCGTGGCTATATATCTCTCTATTAGTGTTACTCGATCTTAGCGCTGCCTTCAATAATATCGACCACAACATTCTTTTGAATAGACTTGAAAATTATGTTGGCATTAGTGGAATTGAATTGGCATGGTTCAAATCTAGAATAAATGGAAAAACTAGATGAGCCCCGTGAAGACCTCGTTGACTAGGCAGCCATTGGCACAGATCCTCAGCAAAAACCACAAGAACCATACAATTCTTCTGCACAGACCTCCGCTTCGACTCCTCTCAACAATGTTAGCATGATGTATCCCTATCTTCAAGCTGAATGACTGGAAACTATGATTTTCTTTGATTTACCGTACCTGATCGTCACATTACAATTATTCAAATTTTCGGTGTGTGTGTTAATAATGTAGCATTACAGTGAAGTAGGCTCTATTTAAACCCGAACATTTATTTAAAGTTAAAAAGTTATTTGGAAAAATTACATTTCCTTAATAGCCTAAACACAGGCTTTACTCATTTCACACTTAAATTGGAATGTCATGGTTTCTGACACTTCAACTTCCCAAAAACACACAAAAAAATAAATAAATACAGCCCAAGAGAAGTCTGAATATAGTCTTTATTAGTTTATTGTCATATACATACACAAACGTTACAAATCACATACCCGTCACATGATTGGTCCTGGTTAACTACTTCACTAAAATGTTCCCACACTATATTTTTCCTTTTTCCTTTTGTTTTTCATTTTCCTTTTTGAAATTTCTCTTGGATCAGTTTTGCCTCCATTGCAGTGGACCCCACAACTGCACAGATCAAAGAGAGTCTGCAAATTCGTGCCCGACAAAAAAAAAACAAACAAACACATTTTGTACAGTTTGTAGTTAATATTTCCATCATTAATGATTTCTCATCCACCCACAAATCACCTGCAATCAGACTACTTTTTTTGTATTCCTTGGCCTACCCGACCCAAGGATTATCCGCAGTGTCTGTGGATATAACCGAATCTGCACATCACTATTACACATTTATTCTGTGGCACAGAACCACTATTATTTTAGTGACAGAAGTTCAGCTGTAGGATTAAATGTAATGAATAGAAATGTAATCTCACTGTCACTGATTTATCATGCAGCACAAAGCATTATGGGTAGAATCTCTCTACAGTCTATTCTGATTCATCAACACAGTTTCACTGATGATCCAGTATAAACCCCAAACCCAGGATAGAGTGGCTGAGTGAATGTGGTCTGGACTGTGTGGATGAGGCTCATTGTGTCTCCAGAGACACTGTAGAAGGACAGAGTTCCTGCACTGTGATCCACATACACTCCTGTTCTACGACTGATGGGCTTTACAGGGAGTTCAGTCTTTATGTTATAGTGTGTGAATGAGTATCTGGAGCGAGTGCAGATCAAACTCCAGGACTGATCATTACATCCAAACAAACACTCATTAGACCGTCCCTTCCTGCTGATACTCTTATATGACACTGATATAGGCACAAAACTAAACACACTCCCACTCCACTCAATCTCCCAGTAACAGCGTCCACACACACTCTCTCCACACAACACCTGATACTCATCAAATCGGTCTGGATGATCAGGATACGACTGCTCTATGTCAGTCCAGGTAATTACTCGGTTCCCCTCAAACAGATGGAGGTGTTTATTCACTGTGTTCATATCCAGAGTGAACTTTTGGGAATCTGGTGGAGAGAAAACACATAAGAATCAGGATTTAAGAATCTGTCATATCTTTTAATGTACCTGAACTCTTCATGTTGAATATATCAGCAGTGTCTCAGTACAGTTTACCAGATATCCTGTGCAAATCATCATTCACATGATCAACTCTAAACTCTTCTGTCATGTTTTCTTTCTCCTTCTCCAGGAAGATCATGAACACTTTTTCTGCTTGTTTTCTCAGTGACTTACATTGTAGGAAGTCGTCCCTGGTCCTGGGAACAATGTTGGTGGAAGTTACTGTGGAAATCAACAGACATGAAGAGTGTGATTATTATGACAAGAGAAAATGATCCCTGCATCCGTTCCCAAGACATTTCTAATATGATCTTCTACATGATATGAGATGATGGAGGATCATTTCTGAGAGCAGATGAATCTCCAGGACTTTACCTCTGTCAGAGATCTTCTTCAGTTCCTCTTTGCAGAAATCCTCCAGTTTGTCTTTCAGCTGATGGACAGATTCTCTCACGCCATCAAAAGAGGAGAGAGAACTGAAGGGATTATCATTGACATCTGTAGATTCAAGAGGAGCTGAGAGAGACTGGAAACTCTACAGGAAACAGAAATCAAAGCTCATCACCTCCACACTTCAGTCAATAACCTGATCTACTGTCAGATTTGATCTTTAGTAACTTTCCTCAATCCAGCACTTTCGATCATTGACAAAAAAAAGCTTCAAAAAAGTTATTCTTATTCTTTTCATGAACAAAGTTTAAACAAGTTTCAGTAGTTAAAAACCATTTCAAAGCGTTTCAATTAATTTTTTGACTTGTCAGGCGGTACAACCAAATAGTGGTATGTATACACCGATCAAATCCTTACGCTTTCCTGCTTATAACATCAACTTTGAGGACAAAATATTCACTTGCTGCCTAATAGGTGCCATGATGAATAGATGAATAGATGTTCACCTGTCACTTCATTATGTTATGTCTGATCGGTGTATACTGTAGTCGTACCTGACATGTAAAGCGTTTCATGCTACCCATAGTTAAAATTTGCTATTTTTACATGCATTTGAGAGAGATAAACCTACTCATTCTTATTATTACCTTGTCAATTCATAATAAAAGAGCCATGTTTGCAGGTGTGCCACCCTGATATTTGAGAATATACAAGTATGCTGGACAAATGTTTTTCACTCAACAGCTTTAAAACTACTGTTATTTATCAAACTTGTTTGGCCAGACCAGGAGTGCAGGGAAAGGAACAATTAAAGCAGAAACACTAACAAGGATGATAGATAACACACAGTTGACACATATTAACTAATAATGACATAACTATGGAGACAAACAAGTGGCGCGAGTCAGATCAAAGAAACCTGTGACAAATGAAAACAAACTGAAAGTCCAAGAACTAAACAGAATGGTGGCATAGGAGATGGCGGACAGGGGAGATGGCGAAACGATGCGGTGAAGCAGAAGAGAAGGTGGCAGGATGTGGCAAAGGGATGGTGATGGCAGGACGATGAAACCAAGGGATGGTGATGGTGGGACGATGATCTCCTGGCGGCGATGATGGTTGGTCAATGGCACAGACCCAGAGCTCCCCAATGCCGACAGTCCATGGAGGAGTCAAGGAGGGGAGGAGCCGAGATGGTGTAGCGGGGACTGACAGCATCTGAGGCACAATCAATGGAGACTTGGCAGATAGATCCATAGACACAGACGGAGAGCCGATGGACTCAAGCAACATCGCTGGCTCTTGAGATCTCAGCAATGCTACATCACTGACCGTCGTAGGTAGAACTAGAGTCCCCGAGGGCTGAGGCGAAGCTGGTGTGACGGAGGACAGAAGCAACGCCGAGGGGAAGGAGGAACCCCCTGCAGCCGTAGAGGTGGAGGGCCAGTGTGCAGCAGGGGATGGCCTGTAAGTCCATCGCGGAAGTGGTGTGACGACTGACCATGGGGGAGCCGGCAGGACGAGGGAACCTGGTTGAGCCTCAAGTCCAAGGGTCTCCAGTGGAGCCAAGACTGAGCCAACAGGTCGACAAGCTGAGAGGAAGCGAAGAGGTCGAAGGCGGGAGGTGAAGCCACAGGATCCTCTCACATGGGCACAACAGGTGGATGCACGACCTGCGGCTCGACATCACAGGGACTCCCGGAGACGGTGCAGGGCTATAGACACCTGGGCGCAGCAGGGCTGGAGGACTAGCTGAGCTTTGCGGTTATGATGGCGACGGGATACTTGACAGACTCATGGTAAGTTTAACACAGTTCGTGATGGAGCTCCACTTCCGGGGCAAGGGTCAGCTCTGTCCTTGCTCTCTTTGGCTCTGGTTGATGTGTCGTGGTGGGGCGGGTGGTAGCGCTACGTCTGTGGGGGATGACACGAGTACTCCACCGTCGATGGAGATGATTCAGGCTCTGAGTCTGGCTGTGTCCTGGATCAGGATCGGACGCTCTCCAGACACCTAATGACAGTTTCCCTCCAGTTCAGTCTGGTGGTGTCTGGGAGGTCAATGTGCTGATGGAAATTACCCCCAATCCAAAACAGGTTCTTCAGGGTCTCTTCGACAAAGGGGATGGTGAATGGAAGACGACAGAAGTTGGTGGAAAAGGTGAGAAAATCAGTGCACTCCTGACCCACCGAGATAAATTGAGCTATTAAATCCATGATGTAGGTCCAGTCATCTGTCTCGGGTGCATGCAGGCAGGAAGACGAAGACAGGCCAAACGTTTTTAGACAGAGATTAGCACAACACACCTACACATAAGAACAGACCAGGGGTGCACCTCAATCAGCTCCCTAGTTCAGAAGCAGGGTTGAGGTGTAACGCCGTTACGTAATCAGGATACAAAAAATTGGTAACTAATTTGTTACAGTTGTCAAAAAACAAAGTAATCAGAATACAGTTAGATTTGGTAAAAAATGGGAATACTTTCAGGATTACAATGGTTTAAATTTAAAACCAATTAATTTTGACATAACGTTATATTGAGTGCTTCTTGATTATAGTCCTTGGTTCTGTTGCCAGTCGTGACTCACGTGAGAGAGCCCCCTGCTAGAGCACGCACAAGAACACCCCTCTACAATCCTTCTCCTCAGACGCAGGTTGAGACACAGCTTATTTGTTCATCACAATGCTTCCCGACTCACGATTGCTTAGTTATAATAGTTTTCATTAGGTTTTATTTTAAATTCATATTTAAGTACTTTGATATTGCTTAATAAATTTACACATAAAGGTTATGTATAATTTGTAACTTTAACGGACTACATTTGAAAAATAACCCTCCCGACGCTGTTCAGTATTCAGGGTACTGATCAGGGAATCAGTAGTCTCTTTCAGAAGATGATGATTAGATGAAAGTCTGACTGATGATTATATAATAAGCGAACACAGATTAATACTTCAGTCAACGGCTCATTCTGCTCTCATTAAATGTTTTTCTGAGTCTCTTGTTCTTCTAGATGTCTGTTACCTGCAGGAAATGGATGTGATCCTGTGTGTGTGAAAGCTGCTCCAGCTCAGCGTCTCTCCTCCTCAGATCATTGATCTCCTGCTCCAGTTGCTCCAGTCGTCCTTCAGCTGGACTCACTGCAGCCCTTTCCTGATCTCTGATCTGCTGTGTGGCCTCAGAGCGGCTTCTCTTAAAGGAGTGGATGAGCTCAGTGAAGGTCCTCTCACTGTCCTCCACTGCTGTCTGTGCAGAGCGCTGTTAGGACACACATCACAATCACAGTGGGCTTCAGTGTGACTGAAAGAGGAGAATCCTAACTGAGACTTCTTAAACTCCTCTTCTCCAGACTCACCTTGTGAGACTCCACAGCCTCTCTCAGATGTAGAAGATTTTTCTCTCTCTGCTGGATTCTGTGCTGGAACGACCTCTGCGTCTCCTTCAGCTGGTGCTAAAGGACAAATAAATAACAGTAAATGTCAGAGAGATTCAGCTGTCATTTCAGCTCTATATAGCCTGTACACAGCAAAACAAAACAGCGGTCCTCCAGGTTCATTGTGTTACACAAGAGAACACAAAAATAACTAAAAATAAGTACTGAAGGGTTGAACATTATACACACACACACACACACACACACACACACACACACACACACACACACACACACACACACACACACACACACACACACACACACACACACACACACACACACACACACACACACACACACACACTATAGAAGACTAGATTAAGTGCATGTGTGCATACCTGAGCAAACAGTATGTGACAATTTTAAATGACATAAGTGGCACACTAATTACTTTTTTAATAGTGCACAGTCTGCGAGTTTATGCGTAGAGATTGATTTATTTAATATGGATGTATGCATGTGAGTGTAGTTGTTGTCTGAAGGCTTGGGGGAAGTAACTGTCACACAAAGGGTTCCCACTCTTTCATGAACACCAGATTCAAGGACTTTCAAGGACTTTTTAAAGCACCTTTTATTTTAAATCAAGCACAACAAATACGATAAAGGTGGGTGTGTTACTGCCAATATATCAAATACCTACTGTACCTGTGTCTATCATTAATGCAGTAACGCTAAGGCATATACTGACAACTAAAATACAATTTCCAATGAGGAAAATGTTAACGAGAGATGCAGTTTGCAGCTCTTATTCCTGCTTCTAACATTTATTTCATACTAGTTTTAGTTTTCTTTTTTTTTAAATCATTACTTAATTATAACATCAAAATATAAAGATAACATTGTAAACATGAATTTTCCAATTAAATGAAAAGACATGGACAAGTTAATTGTTAGGCATTAAAAATATGCAAAATTATTTATTAAATCACCTGTACATGTACCTTTTTAAAAATCAATTTGAATGCTTTTAAGACCTGCACATATATTATATTTAACATATATAATTGCTGCCGTAATAACGGCCCATTTCAAATGTTTATGTGCTTTTCTTCTTTTTATTTTTTGAGGGGTGAAGAAATATTGCTCTTGTAAATACTTGCCAGCATTACAGTAAGGAAAGTCTAGATCTTTAAAATGCTTTAAGACGCGGGTGGTGGGAGAAAAACACTGACATTCTGGATTTGGGCGGCAATAAAATCACTGACGACCCCACGAAAAACAATTACCATCCGAAAAGGGCTTTTGACAGTAGATGGAGCTTATGGAACAGCAGAAATATATTGAAATAGTTTCCTCCCGTAATGCTGTTTTGTTCTGGCTTTGGCAGCGCATGAAGACCAATTTTTGTAATAGCACCATGCTACTGTAACGAAATGTAGTTAATGCTTAATTCAAGCACTTACAAGGACCTATGTTTGTTTTCAAGTACTTTGCAGGCCTTGAATCCATGTGTCTGAAATTCAAGAACTTTCAAGTGCTTTCAAGAAGCGTGGGAACCCTGCACACAATCTGACCATGAGGGCCAAATACTTCTGTACTTTCTGCCAGGTGGTAGGAGGGTGAGAAGTTGGTGTGTGGGGTCATTTGCAATACAAATGGCTTTGTGGATACAGCGTGTGGCATAAATGTCTGTGATGGCGAAAAGACAGACCACACTGATCTTCTCAGCGGTCCTCACTATTCAACAAAAGGTTCATGGGATCCGAGATGGGGCAATTACCGAACCAGACAGTGATGCAGCTGTTCAGAATGCTCTCAACAGTCCCTCTATAGAATTTGGTGAGGATGGGGGGGTGGGAGATTGGCTTAACTCAGCCTTCTTAGAAACTAGAGACACCACTGGGCTTTCTTTGCTATGGAGCTGGTGTTAAGAGGCCAGGTGAGGTTCTCCGTGAAGTGAACACCAAAGAATTTGGTGCTCTAGACAATCTTCATGGATGAGCAGTCGATGTTCAGAGGAGAGTGGTTGTTAAATGCTTTTCTAAAGTAAAAAATTATCTATCATTTTGTCTCTATTCAGTGACATGGTGTTGACTTTGCAAGGGAATGTGCTTAGGGGCTGGAGCCGACACTGGACTGTGCTCAGGGGCTGGAGACGACACTGGCTGTGCTTACGGGCTGGAGCTGACACTGGACTGTGCTCAGGGGCTTGATCATGACTGTTTGAGATCTCTCAGACAGGAAAGTCCAGGATCCAGTTGCAGGGGGAGGGATTCAGGCCCAGCTTTCCAACCAGGTGCTGAGGAATAATTGTTGAATGCAGTACTGAAGTCTATGAACAGCATTCTTACATGTGTGTCCTTTTTGTCCAGGTGGATGAGAGCCAGATAGAGGGTGGCGGCAATGGCGTCGTCTGTGTTCTGCTTGACACTGGAGCTCAAGTCAGCTTAATTGATTGTGCCTGGAAAGACAACATCTACCCAATGTAAACACAAGACCATTTTCTGAGTTGATGGGAACCACAGACAGGTTGAAAGTGTATGCAGTAAATGGAGACCTAATTCCATTTGATGGTAGGGCCATCATCACTGTTAGTTTGCAAGGAAATGATAACCCCAACCTCTCAATGTTCCTTTTCTAGCAAGTTTTTCAGAAGTCCACATTTTTCTGTCCCCATTGGTAACAATTCCACATATGATATTACCCTGTCCGGTAACGTTCCTTGGTTATCTCCAGCCAATTTTTGAAGTACTGGAGGCTGAACTGCCAGAAAAGATAAAGTGTCATGTGAGGGTCCAGGGCACAACGGATTCAGCTACTAAAGAAAACTAGTCACTTTGGCATTCCTCCTGTAGACCTGTAGAGTCATTTGAGTGATGACCACCAAACAGTGTCCAGGAAAATGCTGTTAGAGTTTCAAGCCTTTACCCATGATGGAAGTGACATCAGCTGCATCCCAAGTCTGCAAATGCAAATTACTCATCAGTTCCCAAGTCTTTGTTCAAAGAAGTCAAGGACTGCATTCAAGATCAACTGGCAAAAGGTTGAATAGTGAAGTCTAGCTCCCCTTATTCTGCCCTAGTGGTCTGTGTGAGAAAGAAGGATGACTTGCTGAATCTGTGTATTGATTATCACCTTGTCAATAAAAAGACTGTACCAGATAGGTACCTTCTGCCAAGAATTCAAGATTGGTTCAGCATTCTTGACCAGGGGGAATGATGCATTCCATATCTTGATGAAATTCTATGCCAAGCCTTTTGAGGAACACGTGGAAGGAATCCACAAAGTCTTTCAAGCCCTCCAACGTCATGGGGTCAAGCTCATGCCTGAGAAGTGTGAGCTCTTCCACCACAAAGTTTGAATATGTTGGTCGCCATGTAATCACCAACGGTGTGTAAATAGATCCCAAAGATTTTAAAGCAGTTCTGTCAATCAAATTCCGCATTCCACAGACAACTGGTGATGTAAGGAAACTCCTTGTGTTTCCTAAGCTACTATCGTTCTTTTATCAAAGATAATTCATGTGTAGCCAAACCAATTTATGAACTACTCCAAACAAAACCAGGAGTGGCACCAGTTCAGTCCAGTCAAAAGACCAAAGGCCAACACCTGCCTTCCCTGACTCCTGTGGAGTGGCAAATTGAACATCAGAGAACACTTGAAACACTGATTGGCATGTTAATAAAGCCACCAGTTTTGGCCAACCCAGATTTCAACCAACCATTCAACCTATGCCACTGCTTGGTGGGAGAATTGTGTGACTACTGCTTTGACATCAGATATCAGCCAGGTAAAGTAAATATAGATGCTTAATTTCCCTGGAAGGCGGCTCCTGGCACCATAAATAAGACGTGTTAGATTTAAAGTTCAGGACAGTGGAGGAGAGCTGAGACGGAACATGGGAAGGGATGAAGGGCCATCTGCGTGTGGTGGTACTGTAGACTAACAGGGAATAGAGAGCCAGGCAGGGCCGGCAGGGAGTTAGGGTAGCATGGGTGGAGATGAAGGACCCCACAGCTGAGCAGATGGGACAGACGACTTCAATGGAGGAGCAGAAGACCACCACAGCAGAGTAGAAAATCCCCATGGCAGAGCAGAAAACCACCACCGTCAAGCAGACAGGACTGAAGATTCCCACAGCGGATCTAGAATCCAGGGCAGACGTGGCAGCCAGCTTGGAGGACTGGCAATTTTGTGGGATGCCAGCGGAGTGTCTGGAGTGCAATCTGACCAGTGTGCATTGGGAGTGCCAGCTGATAAGACGGGCATCTGGAGGGCAGGAAGCCATCAACTTGGCACCATTACCTCAGGGATGCCTGCAGAACCGTGTGAGGTCCAAACACACAAGAGGAGGACCTTCTTTGCACTGTGGTTAATTTGGTGCACAACCTGGAAGTTGTGGAAGATTGTGAACTGAGCTCCAGGGTCGGAGCGAACTCTTGGGTTGGAGCATGCTCATGAGCTGGAGCGGACTCTGGACCAAGTTCATGTGCTGTAATGGGCTCTTGAGCTGACACTGGACTGAGTTCATGTGCTGTAATGGGCTCTTGAGCCGACACTGGACCGAGCTCTGGAGCTGAAGTGGGCTCTTGAGCCGACACTGGACCGAGCTCTGGAACTGAAGCGGGCTCTTGACCGAGCTCTGGAGCTGAAGCGGGCTCATGACCGAGCTCTGGAGCTGAAGCGGGCTCTTGACCGAGCTCTGGAGCTGGAGCCGACACGGGACTGTGCTCAGCCAATAGCATTTAACAGGTTAATGTAAAATTTCCTGTTTTAGAACTAGCAAAATAATTGCAATTCACTCTCTATACAGGGACCAAATCTGCAAGATAACTGAGATGGAGGTGGGTGAACAGGTTGGTGGTTTTGATGCCCTTTGATGAGCTGCAGACCGGGCTGATAAACGAGTCATTTTCACAGAATCCCAAAAACTTTGAACTGTCTTGGAGTCTGAGTGGTCTCGTCCATTATATCTGATGCCATGTTTTTAAGTAGCAGTAGCAGCAACTCGCTGTCTCTGCATGTGTTTTATGACAGGTAGCAACCAGCATTAAAGGGTAACTAAACCCCTGCTCAGAGCTTAACTCCACCCACTGGCAATTTTCAAAAAATGCTGGAAAAGTGGGCAGAGCCCGGCGGACACAGAGGGGACGAACCGAGGGCGCGGCTGAGCGGAGAGTGTGCACCTGAGACCCGCAGTAACGGGTTGATTGACAGCTGTCTGACTCACGAGTCGCAGAGATGGAGAATGACTGGAGTGACGCCAGCTTTGCAACAGAGCGGTCATTTCTCCTACCTTCACCTGAAGTGGAGGAGGGTGGATTGTCTGTAGACACAAACCCGGAGCCTAATCAATGCGAGCCGCTGCTCAAACTGCGTTAACTCCCGATGCCGACGATGCTAGTGAAGCAGCCGCGCAAGAGAACTGACCTAATCTATCTGCGTCCGCGGCAACCACTTGCGTGTCAGGGTTTGAAAGTGTGTCTCATGTATGAAAATTATCTGTACGTTACACATGACGGGCGGCAATAATATCGCAAGAAAAGCCTGACGTGTACTGACAACTGCATTATTTAACCGTATTTCCTTCAATACAATGTTAAAGCATGTGTCAAGTGAGTTTCATTCATAATGTTTACTTCATGTAACATGACAGTTCATACCGGAGTGAAGCCGTTCTCATCGTGTGATTGGGGGAAACTTTTCTGAGGGCGTGGTGAGCTCGCGCTAGGGGCGCGGATAGTGAGCCGTTGGAGGTACCATCCTACGTCACGATGTACCACAACGTCCAATAGGAAAATTCAACTGCAGTAGCCACCTTTCAACCTTAAGAGGGCAGCACTTTGGCGGTTTTACACCATATTTTAAAGAATTAAAACACTTTATACTCAAATGTCAAAACATTTACTCGAATCAATGAACAGCATTAATAAAGCCCCATTATTACAGATCATTAACTAAAAAAAGTTGGTTTAGGGTTTAGTTACCCTTTAAGGTATAAGACTGCCACATTCTGTACACTGGGATGTCAACCAGATACTGGCATGGGATTATTTATGTGTCATATTATCATGTGTACCTTTATATTACGGTTATCTCCAATACCAGTATATTGCGTCACCCATAAGAACGGGTGAATATATCACTCCATTATTTTGTTGCCTATTTTTGTTGCCAAAACCTATTTTACCAACTATTGTGTTAATAAAATGTTTACACTATTTCAACATTGCATTTGTGCTGCACATAGAACTTAGCAGAAGATGATGTGTGAATGCATGAACATATGAAACAAGCCTAAATGGTAACATTATTTATTCAGTGCCTAGTTTTACGTTCATACCTGTTTCTCTGTCCTCTGAGCCGCGGCTGATACAGTGTCGTGGTTTTTATGTTCATCCATCATACACAGCACACATATACACTTCTGATCAGTGCGGCAGAAAACCTCAAGGAGCTTGTCGTGTTTCTGGCAGATCATCTCCTGCAGTCGTCCAGTGGCATCGGTCAGATTGTGTCTCTTTCCATTAAACAAACTCTCATGTTGTTCAAGGTGATTCTGGCAGTAAGAGTTCAGACACACCAGACAGGACTTGACGGCTTTGCGTTTTCTTCCAGTACAGACGTCACACTGCACATCTCCAGCTCCAGCGTAACAGTCATCAGGAAGTTTAGACTTCTTCAGTTTCTCCACCACTTCAGCCAGCATGGTGTTTTTAGCTAAAGCAGGTCTTGGACTGAAGGTCTGTCTGCACTGAGGGCATCTGTAGGCACTCATCTGATCCTCCTGATCCCAGCAGCCCGTAATACAGACCTTACAGTAACTGTGTCCACAGGGGATGGTCACTGGATCCTTCAGGAGATCCAGACACACTGGACACAGGAACTCGTTCTGATCAACTGAAATTCTGGCTTCTGCCATTTTACTGCATACAAAGAGAGAAACAAACACACAATAACTCAACTATACTTCAGTATTCTTCTGAGCACCAGGTCAACAGTTTTGTTCTCTTCAGTCTCACACGAATGTAATAAAACAGGCAAATAGCTTTTTTACGGGCGAAAATGATTTAGAATCTTCTTGGGATCACGATTTAAAAAAATGTATATCGATTTTGATACATGCATAGATTTGATGTTAGATTTGACTGTAAACTTGGTATTTTTTTATTTATTTGAACTAAATTAAAATGAGAAGAGAAGAAATTAAATGTGGAATCTTTTGAAATTTCAGTACCTCCTATTACAGAAGTACTAGTACTTTTGACAGCCTTACTCCTGGATCGATTAAACAGGCCTGATTACACAGTACTATACAACTACTGCCACACACTGTCCCATCCCATCCCTATCGCAATGAATGTTAAATGCAGTAGTGTACAAAGACGTAGGTTCCTGCGTTTCTGCTTACCCCGGCCAAAAAACCTGCTTGAACCAGCCCAATCAGCCAAATGACTGAGAATTAACACAGTGATCTAAGGATGTCCTAATATGTACACCCGAGTACCAAAGTGAATTTCAGGTCCTAGACTGCCATCAGAGTGGATGAGTACTCAAACAAACCCATGAGCAACAGCAATACAGCAGCAATATCTTCATGATTACATCACATGATCATTAATTTATGAGCACACATACCTCTTTGGTAAAGCAGAGGGAGTGGACGGACCAGATGACCTTCAAAAAGACAAGACAAGCATGAGTTACAATAAATGACATTATCACAACGGTGTCTACCCCCTTGAAGTACCACTGAGTTAAAGGACATCCAGAAGGCAAAAGAGAGCCAAAGCAAAGTGCTTTCACTGTAGCGTATTGTTCTAAAACAATGATGTGATCAATATTTCAGATTCACAAGCTCACTCACTTAATGGTTGAAGTGCCACGAGGCCACGTGCCATCTTCATTCTTCTGTTCGACAACTATTACCTGCACAGAGAAAAACAAATATAGCAGAAAAAACTAAACAAATTGGAGTGGAAGTGTCTCATAAAACATACCAAGAGCTTGTCCAGCGCATATTCCCAAAACAAAAAAAAGTAATAATATATATAAAAAAACATAAGCCTATTTAAAGTATTTCAGGGTTTCGTACTCTCTTCTGTCTGAGTGTGTTGTGTTCGGTGTTGCACACGGCTCATGCTTTAAGGTTGTCATGTTTTGTGTCATCATGTAGTCGGAGAGCTCTCATTGGCTGCATATTCATGTCAAGTTGTGTGTGAGCTCATGGCTGTTTTGTTTGTTTGTTTAATGTTAGACCGATATATCGGCCAATATTTGCGATTTTTACGTGTATCGGCTGGGGTTGCACTGATACCACTTTTTTTCAGACCAAGTACAAGTACTTACATTTGGGTACTTGCCGATACCGAGTACTGATACGAGTACTTAATAATGCCATTACAGTTCTTCTAACAATGTTTTATTTTCATCAGATGTTTTTCACTTTCTGACTGTAACAAAGTAAATGCTGTTGCTGACATTTTAACATTCAACTTGGTGTTTTCCTGAACAAACATGGCACTGCTGCCCATTTCACATAAATGTAACCTGTAACATTCTTGTGGATTCCAGTACCACACAATATAGTAGCAGAACAACTGAATTAAATTATTATATGTTATCATAGCCATACAGCCCTTTTCGGAAAAGTGAGAGGCTGGTTATTTTTGATGAAAAGAAAACTCTCTCCATTATCAGCTATGAGCCCGTTTCTGTTTTCATCTACAATGTATGACACTGAGCTATGGATGTGAGAGACTAGTCGATTAAACGTTAGTGCTGCTGCAAGACGACTTGGAAAATACTAGTTGTTTACATTTTTTGGCACATTTAAGGTTTTGCTTTAAATATATATATATATATATAACAAAGGCTATGTTTAAATTACTGTCCCGTTAATGTTATATCTTGAAATTAATATATTATTTAGAAAAGTGTATATCTGCAGCAAAACAAAATCATTTCATTTTCCCTCAGGTTTTGCATGCGTTGGTTTTCTCTGGAGCTCGCGGAGGCTTCAGATAAATCTCCACTCGGGTGAAGGAGGGATTTTGTAAGCTTACACAAAACTTTTCCATTTTCTTTCATGTCATGTCAAACTAGTATAACAATTAAGCTTGCTTAGGCTTGTTATACTACCGGGGTTAGGCTAGTCATTGCGTACATCCCTACTAAACTGGAATCTGCTCTTCAAGACAATGATACATTTTAAAACTTTCAAAGCATCTTTTAACTGTTTGACTTAGTTCAAATATTGCCATACACTTTGAAAGTGGAAACACGTGCTCTATATGTGCTTGCAACTATAGCTAAGCAAGTTTGTGCGTCCAAATGGAAAACGCAAATGCTGAATGCCTCGTCTATAAAACTGCTTGCCAGTGGATTTAGGGAGCTGCAAATAGCGAAGTTGTAGGCTATTCGTATGCATAAGGTAGCTGTTATGAACACTGGTCATAGGATTAAGTAATGTCGACGTTGTACCGTGGTATTTGTGGGAGTTTTATTCAGCGACCATGTCCTCCACTGTTGTTTGCAGTGTCACTTTCTTCTTCTCGCGAGAATGACGTTGTTCGCTACACCATACCTATCATTAAGGTACTGTTAGCGGTGGAAACACAAGCCGGATCAGGGTCTCAAATCGTACTGTACTGTTGTCAAAAATATAGTTTTCGATATGTTTCGATACTGAAATATCTGAAACAATATTCCTTTTCTACAGTACATTAACATAACGTTAATTCTACTCATTCCCGCAGATTTCGCGCTTGCATCTGAAGCGCACACACACACATACCGTAATAAAGCCGCCTCTGACAATACAAGTGCAAACATGAGCTCCTTTTTCCAGCTTATTAATGGTCAAATACATTATACATTATTAATGGTCGTAACCAGTTCAGGAAGAATGTACAGGAACATTATTTGGGATCCATGAGTGCGTCAGGTCTTAAAGGGACAGTAGTTTTTTATTATTCAAACTACAAAAAGATGAAGATGATCACTTACTGCTCTTGACTGATTAACTTGTGTAACTTTAATGGATTCATCTGTATTCAATTTTTTATAATGAAGATTATCCAATGTTATTTTAAATTTGATTACTTTGCTTTTTAAAATTCAGTTTCTTACCTGAATACTGTTAGACTTACCTGAAAAAATAAAGCAGTCTATTTCATTTGTATCTTTATTCTATTGTATTTATTTGTGCTATTGTTAGTCATTTGTTTATTTGTTCTCATTTTATTACCGTTTACCCGTCTTTTTAAATTCAATTTGAAATCAAGCTTCCTTGTGCTGTATGCAAGCTATTGCAATACAACTAGTTAGCAAATATTTGTGAAATAATTGTAATGGTAATTGATCAACGTTTATACATGAGAAAAAGCTTTATCATATAAAGTGATCCCTTCAGAAGAAAATTAATTGCCTAGACTTTCAATAGACGGACAAGTATAGAAAAATGGTATCGAATATCGATACTTTTTAGGTATCGTATCGAAGTTAGAAATTCCAGTATCGTGACAACACTACTGTACCGTACCACTCGGTTGAAACGAGCCATTATTCTTCATGTGTTCTCCGTCCTGTGCCAGATCATTGTCGAATGTACCCACTTGTGTCCTGCTGTGTATTTTCTTGTCCTGTCCTGCCCTGCCTGGTCCCGTTTTGCCTCGCCTAGTCCTTCCTACTCTTACAGAACTCAGTTAGATTTTTGTCCCATTTGTCAAATTCATGGTTCAGGAGAAGACCCCACACTTCACATTTGTTGTTTTGGAAGAATTTATTGTTTTGTGCTGTGAAGAATAAGACTTGAATTCACCTCAGAAGAAGAATGGGATGTTGATCCAACGGAAGATATAATTTCTGACGAGCAAGTCATTTATTCTCACTTAAATTAGCTAACCTTTTTTTGCTAGATAAACTTGTAAACATTTTACTGCTTGGACCTTTTCCAAACTATATTGCCAGATGAAAAAGTGTGAAATTCGATAAAAAAATAAAAAAAATCGAATTCTATGCTTTCACTTTCCTTGAATCTCTCCCTATTCTAGCTTATGAGCACTTCTTGTATTTGTTTGCCCTTTTCATGATAAATCACTTGCTGTATTCCTCATTTGTAAGTCGCTTTGGAAAAAAGCGTCTGCAAAATGGATAAATTTAAATGTTGAAGTATAGGGGTGTAACGGTACACAAAACTGATGGTTCGATACGTACCTCTGTTTTGAAGTCACGGTTCGGTACAGCAGTTTTAAAAAATGTATTTTTATTTATTTTTTATTAAACCGTGGTTTACTGAAAAAATGGTCTCTGTCCTTAAATTAAATTATAACAAAGTTTCTGAAAGATAATGCTGTAAACTGTATAAGGAGCCCTTACTTGCACATTATTACTATAATATTAAAGGTTAACAACAGAGCCCAAACTATGAGCCTATATTCAGCTTAGGCCTGCACGATTCTGGAAAAAATATGAATCATGATTTTTTTAGCTTAGAATTGATATCACGATTCTCTGCAACGATTTTTTTTTCTCATGAAGTGTAATGTTTTATTGCACACATGAACCATGACAAAACAAATTGGCAGTACCAAAAATATTTGTTTTGGCACAGAAGATTGCACATCACCACAAGCCTGTAAACATAGAGGCTTCAATGAATAAAGAAGAAACTCTTTAACTGCTTGCCTTTTGTACAATTAGCATTCAACTAGGTTACCAAAAATAGAAATGTAACGCACTGCAGTGAATATGGCTCTAAATAGGCTAATTGAAACGTCATACAACATTCAAAATAGTTGCAGGATGGTATTGAGTAGCGTTTGTCCAATGTATGGATCATCTTTAGAAATCCGTCACGTTCTACGTTGTATATTGGAACCATATCTTTTGTTAGATGGTAAGGAATGGCTTCTGTTATTTCCTTGCTCCTACTTGAGTTATGTGGGTATGGCATATTTTCTCTTTGCCTTTTGTTTGATTCACATTAATGGCTCAATCGTCAGCAGGTTTATTAGACGCTGCCCCTTTAAGACCGAATGCAGCTCTAATAATATCATATTCTCCCATTTCTCCAAACCATTTACGACATAAACTGTGTTTAAGTGACTGCTCTCCAATCCGGTCATTTTGACATAGTCTAAGTGTTGTGTATTTGATGGTTTAGACGCGCACATGAAGCCTAATGTATAATGTGCAAGTCGGTCCGTTTCTCACACAGCGCGCGCACACACACACACACACACACACACACACACACACACACACAAGCCACCTTGAAGTTGGAAACAGCGCCTCTTCTGTGGATTATTGTGCATTTAATAGCTCTTTTTATCACCAAACACGTCCTGCATTTTAGCAACAGTAGACACTGCCTTCTACAACAATCACTGATTCTGACGTTAAGTTTAGGTTTAGGGAGAAATGACAGCGCTGCTGCTGTGAAGGGAAGGAAGTTGCACTCGACGGAACATGGATAAAGGCGCTTTGTCATTGGCTGAGGGTGAAGCCCTGAACTTTATGAGAGCGGTCCTTTCAAAATAAAGGCCAATTTATTTATATATATATTTTTTAAATCGAAGTCATTTAAAAAAAAAATTGCATTAACTCCTAAATCTAATTATAAAATTATGTTTTTTCTCCAATTCGTTGTTGAAATATAATCTTAGTGACTGTCCTTTTCATGACAGATTTATCTAAACATAGCATTAAATAATCAAGACATCACTAACAGGTTAAGTAGAATTTATATATATATATATAGTGCATATATTTAGTGAAAGAGTTGATTTCTCAAGTGAATTAACAGCTGTGGACTGAATGGCTTCTGACTCTGAGGCAAATGATGCTGCGTGACATTGCTTACAAGCTGTTTGACTTCTTTCCACGATTGAAACACTGATTGAGCGAATACACGACATATGATATGTTTCAGTAAGTGTTATCCTCAACATACCTTAAAATATTAATTCATGTTTATTCTTCTGGAAGAGATGATTGATCGCGTTCACTCGTGCGCGCCGCGGCCGCTTTAATTGACGCGCCTATACAGTGATCAGTCACGTCACATTAAAGAGCGTCAAAACGGCATTTATCGTTTGAATTTCGTGATAAAATGAACTGAATACTTAATATGTTCCAGTGGGAACTAGGATTGAAGTGTGTTCCGCGCTTAAAGGGGTCATAGAATGCCATTTTTGTACAAGTTAATATGATTCTTTAGTGTCTAAATGAAAAGTTTGTAATATACTTTAATTAAAAATTCTCATTAGTATTGTAAGAAAACACTAATTTTACCTGGTCAAAACCAGCTCTGTTTTCAGCAAATAATTTCAGTGCATGTGACTTTAAATGATAATGAGCTTTGCTCACCCCGCCCCTCTACTCTGTGGGGCGTTCGGTTCGACCCGACACAACACCACAACACACGTGGAGTGTTGCCTTGACAACATTTGAGGGTATATTTTCGAGAAATAATGGCAACGGGAGTCTCTGAGGACACATCTGAGCAACCGTATCAATTTGAACCGGAGTCGGAGCAGGAACAAGATGACAAACCCAACGAAGTTCGAACAGGACGTTTCTGAATGGTTGGTTAACGTCATGTCACTTTGATCTATCTTTGTACTGGCAGGGTAGCGTAGTGAGATACGAATGCCATGTGTTTACTCATGTATACGTTAGTTCACTGACAGATTGATGTTATGTTATAAGATTTTTTTTTTTACATTACTTCTTAATCAGTAACAGACACCGTTATAAACCATGTACAAAAGTAAGCTTAGTGTATTGTTACCACGTTAACTTTATCACCCGAGTACATAGTTTGTAATAACAACCATAACGAGTAGTTCACGTATAAACGTGGGATTATGAATTATATTGAGAACGTCATTCACAGAAAGCATGCCGTAATGTAACTTACCCTGTAAACTTTAGCCTCATTCATCGTGAAGCATGCAAGCGATTTGCAAAGATTAATATAAAGGTTAATAAAACGTTACACTCACATCTTCCTGAGGTGCAGCAGGAACACAATCCTTTTTTCAAGAGCAGCTTCTTAGCAAAACCTGCTTTATACTGACCCTCGTTTATAAAGCAGTCTGCTGAGAAATGATTCGCGCAAACATTGACGTTGATCGGGGGGAATATTCCCTTCTAAAACAAAACTCAGCAGCCACTGGGTCTTCAGCGGTTCGGATTTAGGAACATCAAAATGACTGCTGTGTTCGTTATTACACCCAACAACACAACACCACAATCGCTTAGGCGCCATTCTGCTCCAGCGTATCAACAATGGCGGACTGATGACAGCTCGCTCAGGGCGGGTCTGTGTTGAAACGCTGCTGTCAATCAACAATCGTGGGAGGGGCGTACACCGTGTAACGTCACACGATCAGATGGCTCGATTTGAGACAGGGGAAAACATAAGGAGATTTAAAAAAAACACTGGATGTATTTTTATCATTATAGGATGGTTGTGTACAGGCACTGCCAACACACATTTCCGTATAATCAACTTGTAAAAGTGCATGTACCATTCTATGACCCCTTTAAAACAAGCCGACTGTTAACTGTTCAATATTGCATTCGGAACTGTTCGGTACACACGCACACCGAACTGAGAGCCCTGTACCGAAACGGTTTGTGTACCGTTACACCCCTATTGAAGTATGAAATATATATGCCGATAGGCAACCTTTCACTGCTAAATGTCTAAATAAATCTAAATGTAAACACAAGGATGTTTTATGCTCTGTAATGTAATATAAAACACAGCACCATAAAAAGCAAGGTAACACATTATTTTGATGGTCTACCTTAGACATTCTACTAATTATAAGTAACTTTGCGACTACATGTCAACTAACTCATATGCCAGGGAAATTAACAACACTCAGAACCAAGTTGAAAAGTTTCTACAGCCAGATTTACGCCATCTCCATTATGAGGATAAATAATTTCTATAAAGTTATCTACACTTGGGGATGGTTAATTGTAGTAAGGAGATTCAGAGGGAGAAATATAAAGAGCACTTATGAAAATATCTTTTGTAGTTTGATCAGGGCCTGAATTTCAGAGCCGGATTGCACGCATTTCGCATAATTTTACATATTCCTGCAGGTTTCGCAATTATAAAGTAGGACATTTTTCAAATATTTATGCACTATAGAATCTCCGGTCTGTAAATTGAAGCTCAAGCACATCTGGATTATGCAGAAAGACAATGATCCAAAGCATTGGAGTAAATCCACCTCTGAAGGGCTCAAAAAAAACAAACAGCAAAATTAAAGATTTAGAGTGGACTAGTCTAACCTTAAATGGGCCGTTCATGATTAGACAGTTCTCTGTCGTCACAATGACTGACAACTTAAGTTAATCTTTTGTACAGGAAGAAACAGCAAATTCCACAATATGGCATATATGTGACCTATACAGTATTAGCACCACCAGAATGCACTAATCAAACACATCTGTGGTCTAGGGATGCGCGGTATACCGGTACTGGAAAAATACTGGTATATATTTTATTTAAAACGGTACGATATCATGATTTTGCTCATTTCGGTATATGCTGCTGTTCCTAAGTTCACCGCTAGGTGGCAGCGCGCTACCCAAACTGACGTGAAACCGGCAAATGTGGCAACAGAACAAGATGAATACAGCAGTTGAATCTCACTCAACACGCACACAACTCATTAATAAAGAGAGTAGACGTGAAATTTGGAATTACTTTGCTTATAAAACTGCTGAAGAACCATCAAACCTTGCCAAGCATCGTCACTTAATTCCTGTCTTGTAAGACATTAAGAGATCGACAGGTGAGTGCATCATTCTAACCATCTAATTTAGACTTTTTTCTTTTAACACTGATTAACGCACATACATAAGATCGTATTGTTTAAATATAAAGAAATCTCCAGCGTTCGTTTCAACCAGTGATGTTTAGACCTCATAATATTTGCACCCATACTATTACACTATTTACATCCGCGAAAGACATAACCAACTGTGTTTATGTAACTACTCACTAAAGATTGACATTTTTGACATAATTTTGTGTGTATTTGACTGAGGAAAAACAACTTAATTTGGAATGCGCGAGCCCTTTAGGCGCGTGTGTGTGTGTGTGTGTGTGTGTTTGTTGTTGGCATGAGCGGAAAGAAAACTCTCTTAAAGAGCTCTCATCCCATATGTGTTACGAAATGCTATAAAATCGCTTGCATGTTCAAATTGGCGAGGTTTAAAAAGACGTGGGCAGGGATTTCCGTCAGTTGTCCCGCAAGTGTTGAATCTGAGCGCGCAAATTGCTTTTATAGTGCAGGTGCGATGAGGTGTAATGCTGAAATTACTTACAAAAAAGTTTCCAAATGACTGATTGATGTGACAATCTTTGTTGATTAATTTAATAATTAACATTTGCGGTAATTTCCCGCTTCATAAACCCAAAACTTGCGAGAGTGAGTAAAATTATGCGCAATACCCGCATCAAAATTCAGACCCTGTGTGGTATCGATTTAATATCGGTACTTCGGTATTAGATTGTGGTACCGTACCGAAGACAAAATTGTGGTATCGAGCCATCCCTACTGTGGTCTTAACATCTGCCAATACACGGAAAACAGAGCAGGTATGACACTGGAATCTCTCACCTGTTCGTTAAAGAGTCCAGATTCCAGAATGGTGCTGGTCGGTTTATTCAACGGCTCAAACACATTGTTCATGTATTTGCTCCATAGCCTGGTTTCCTTCTCGTCTGGAATACGGAATGATTTCCGCATCTCTCGTTCAATGGTGTCTGTCAGGACAGATGTGGTAAATTCATAGTGTGATACATCAGTTAAAATCAGTAATGTAGATTGCATATTAATAATATTTATTTATTTATTTATGATTTAATGCCATAACAGCAACAATGGCTATATTCATGGCAATCAGCAGTATCACTTCAATACATTGTTTACAATAATTTAACAATTTTGTCCTAAAAACAATCACTATACAAAATCAGGCATATATACCAATAACAACAACAGCAATAATAACACCAATTACATAGAATCTTTCAATTTAATATTTGACAGAAATTCTAAAATTACTCCAGGAGAAACCTTTTTAAAAATGTCCATTAATGTGTTTTCTGAATAAAACCTTTCTCTAATATTATTTAACAAAGGACGTTCTATTAAAATATGTTTTACACTCGTGAAATTCTTACACAGATCACAAACCGGTTTCTCTTCCCCGTTCAATAAATATGAATGAGTCTTGAATGTCCAAATCGGCATCTCGTATATACAACCTGGTCATATCTAATTTCAAAATAATAACTCCTTGATTTAAAACTGGATTCACCTCATATAATTTGTTATTTACACATTCGTTCCATTCCATTTGCCATTTCTTGTAAATGTACAGGTTCAATATGGGTTAAACGTCAGATGCTGGTATTTTACATTCTGTCATTTCCAACTGAAGTGCTTCCTTTGCTGCTTTATCTGCTTGTTCATTAACAGTCAAACCCATATGGCCTGGTATCCAACAAAAAACAATATTAACATCTTGTTTCTTTAAAGAGTCCACTTTTCCTATTATGCTGGTAATTATAGGATGTTCAGTTTTCAAAGAATCAAGTGCTTGTAGGCAGGATTTAGAATCTGTGCAAATTAAAAAGATACGTTGTTGTTCCTTCTCTATTTTTTCAAGAGGTAGAAGTAATGCACATGCTTCAGCTGTGAAGATTGAACTTTGTCCAGAGATACGCATATTAATAATACAATCAAACAAAACGAGTACTTAAATGGGTACACACAAGATGTTAGTTTAACACAAACCTTATTTTGACTGATTAGTTAGTGTTGGCCAGACGTCAAATCAGTCATTTCTTGATCCAATTACTTTTTTATAGATAATTAAAAATGTCCCTCTAGGGCTAACATTTATATAGTAATACAACTATTGTACTGTAAAAAAAAAAAAATGTAATAACAATCCTTCAAGCACTCAAGCCAGGAGCATATTTCCTGAAAGTCCACTACTCAAATGACGAGTTCAGATTTCATTCCCCTTGACTCCTTGCAGAACCCCAATACCAAAAATATTTTTCTGCCACTAACCGACTAATAAAATCTTGGTCGACTAAGCCTCTTTCCATCCACTAACGTTTTGTCGACTATTAGGGGCCGGCCCTAGAACTAATGATACTGTGTGGTTGCAAAGATTGTTTGTGAAACAAGTACCAGCTATCAATAACCATCAGCTAAAGTCTGAACATACCTATGGT